>NC_058082.1:358098999-358399462 GCF_014858855.1 Bufo gargarizans | reverse complement strand
GATCAGTGGTGGTCCGACTCTCTGCACGGCCGCGCCACTCATGCGAGCGCTGCGTTGTCTTCACTGTTTACCTGCACGCCATCTACTTTGTAATGGTGAGGCGGTGTAAATACAGCTGTTTGTACCACTGTGAATTACCGGTACTTGCTTTTATGGAATACCAAACAATATCTGGGCAAAGCGATTATGTAGGTTTCCTGTCCAATAAAAGACTATAGCTGAATTGTTGTGAGGTATACAATTCCTATCACTTTTATCAGGAAAGAGCCGAACCCTACATAGAAGACAAAATACCAGTGATTGGCTGCACCGAATGGAGGACCCTGATCCTCTATGCACCCTTCCCTTGAATAAAACGCTGCCACAACCCTTGTCTACGTCTGAAACTAAAATGGCGTTTTCATGGAATTGCAGTTGTGCTTGTTGTATTCTGCTGCTCCATTCAAACTCTATGGGAGTGACTGAAACAGCTAAGCACATGACACATAACCCCGAGAGTCTTCTCCGTTCTACCTGTTTCCTCCTACAGGTGAAGCAGAAATCAGAAGGAAGATTTCTCTATTGATTTTTTGTATTATTTTTTGTGTGTGTTCTTTTCAAAGAAACTGTCAAAGACCTAAAAGATGGTTTAGTAAGGGCATCACACGTCAGGCTGTTTTTATCCCTGCATATCTGCATCAGGCCGGCATTCTAGAAGAGTGTACAGACCTACAAAGCTAGTTATTTTTCCATTCTTCTTTTACCCCTTAGATAAAGATTTAATATGTGTACAGGTATAATCGGCACTGATAAACCGTATCTGTCTCCATTGTTCTGGCCTGCTGCCCCTGAACCAGAGTATTGGCAGGAAATGTTTCAAAGGCTCAGAGCATGTAGAGTACTGTGTTGTACCCCATAATGTTGTGGGAGGACAGATTAAAACTTATTTAAATGGTAAGGAAAAATATTTGCATTCTTGCAGTACATTCTGACTCCATGAAGTTTATGGTCCTCTTTGTATGAAATAAAAAAATGAATGAATGAAAATGACGATTTCTTCCATTTTAGACCTGGATCGACGCGGTGAAGGACATCAGGAAACAGGTGCATGGTGAGTATATTTTGTGGCCTCTTGTTAAAGGTTGGTTTGGGTTAGGAGGGAGTACTGCTTCAAGCAATCAAGTACCAAACAGACTTCGTTTTAACACGAGCATTATTGGTGTCGCACCAAGGCACCTTCTGCTGGACTTTGTATGAGATGTCTAGACCTCTTCAGTAGCTGGCTCGTCCAGCAGCTATTGCTCTTGATTCCCCGATACACGCTTGCTTCGTTCACCATGCGCTGTAAGTGACATGTGGGTCCTTAAGATGACTTCTTACCAAGTTTATTAGCATAGAAAAAAAGCATATTCTTCAAAAATATTTGCCATAACATTTGAGATCTACATAGTAACATAGTTTATAAGGCTGAAAAAAGACATTTGTCCATCCAGTTCAGCCTGATATCCTGCAAGTTGATCCAGAGGAAGGCAAAAAAAACAAACCTGTGAGGTAGAAGCCAATTTTCCTCACTTTAGGGGAATAAATAATTCCTTCCCGACTCCAATCCGGCAATCAGAATAACTCCCTGGATCAACGACCCCTCTCTAGTAGCTATAGCCTGTAATATTATTACGCTCCAGAAATACATCCAGGCCTCTCTTGAATTCCTTTATTGTACTCACCATCACCACCTCCTCAGGCAGAGAGTTCCATAGTCTCACTGCTCTTACCGTAAAGAATCCTCTTCTATGTTTGTGTACAAACCTTCTTTCCTCCAAACGCAGAGGAAAGAAGCATCTCAACCAGTCTATGTTCATATAAAAACTGTAGATTATTATTATTGATGCATTGGGGATCTGCGATGACCTCTAGGTACAGAGGCAGGCCAGACAGTATTCTCTTTCCCCAGTGACCTGCCTTCTTGAAGTGGCTGCAGGAAACCCCAGTCATCTTGTAGTGTCTTGCCATCTGCCGCTGTGTTAGCAGGTAGACTTTTACAGTGGGCCCCCAAAATGTATTTTACTGGAGGGCCTTAGGCTCCTCACAGCAAGCAGACATCTTTAAGATGGTGTGTACGTATCTTATATGATCACATTATTTAGCGTTTCTTGATACTGCAGAGCGTATGAAAAGCTTTTAGCTAGATTGATGTGTGTCATGTGCTTTCTGGTTGTGTCCTTATGCTCTAGGAGCACGTGCCCACATGATACGATAATAAAACTAGTTTTAACTTTGCAGTTGTGCTCTCATTTTTGGGGCTTTGTAATCAGCATGATGCAGCTTAGTGATGATGGGAGGGGTTGCTTAAACCTTTGGCACAGATCTCTGTGGAAAATGGTTAGCTGGGAGGGAGCGGACAACACTGATCCCTTTCCAGATGGCTCAACGGCCTCTAGGTTTAAGCCTCTTTAGCTGATCAGTCGTCCGTGTTGTGTTGTTTCAAGATGAGTTTGCACCATAAGCTGGCCTCCTTTCCCTTTATCTATGCCCCCTTTTCTGCCACAGTACAGTGTGGTATTTTCTTGTACTTGTGTCCCTTTCTGATTTTAAAAGACATGCTAGCTTACATTGTAATCATAATGCGAGTTTAGAATGATTTGCATTTTCTAGTGATGATTTTACATTTATGAGCGGTGCTTTTCAGAAAGGCCTTTAAACTCATTTAACATTCTGCATAGTGTGTTCTGACGGTCCGTACCCCATACTGAGTACATAAGTGGTGGTGAGGAAGCTAGCAGCCCAGTCACCCCTAATTATTTCCTATATATTTTGGCTGAATTCGTGCTCATAATCCTGATCCATTTATCATTGTTTAGTGAGCAATCATTGCACTGTAGTTCAACTCCATACTGAACCTCTAGGCCTTTTTATATTTTGTGGTTTTTCATATTTCACTGTAAGTTACATTTGCTAATACTGTATCCTAATCATACTCTGCATTAAAATGTGCATGAAGCAGGAGTGATTTTAACAGAAAACAACCCATAACGTTCTATAGTTGATTAACAGGATCCAAAGACTGAAATCGGGAATTCATTTTTCTCATAGTTGCCCTGGTCTTTATTACAAATCATTCTCACAGCCACACCAAAAACACTGCATACCCACATAAATAAATGCCGTTCTGCTGCTTTTGGTAGACGCAACTTATTGCAGAAGGTGTTCCAAGAAATAGTGTGAAGCTTGTGCAATGTCTGTCGTAATATGTGGCATAACCCCCCACACACCTAGTGTAAGCTTTCATTACCCACTTGCTTATTGGTTAACTGTTCACATTCAGTGATGGGTCAGTTCAGTGTTCGCCAGCGAACAAATGCGGGCTGCCGTCTTTAGTTAGGTAGACTCACCCGTCCGGCGATGCACCGGTAAGCCCTTACCTTCGCCTGTGCCGGGTGCCGGTCTGAAATCAAATGCAGTCACCGGGAGCAGGCAGTTCCAAGAACAGCTGCCGGGGGCCTTCATCGGGCTGTTCTCGGAACTGCCTGTTCCCGGTGACATTTATGGCTTATCCCCAGAGACTGGACCCGTACCAATCTCCAGTACAGGGGTCCCCCTAACCCCATCCTTTCTCTTGACGTCCAAAAGAGTACATGCATATGGGTCCGCGCTAGACTTGAATGGCGAGTGTTTCACAAACAAGAAGTCTTCATGGAGATTTTGCAGCTTCACAGATGCATCCCCAGTATAAGGTCTCGATAACCACCAGCAAAGCGACTTCCTTGAAGAGGAACAGATCATAGTGCAATACCCAAAATCTTTTGTTAAAAAGTATAATTTATTGTACTTGCAATAAAACAACTTGCATAAAGCGTGTAAATTAGCCTGACCTGGGTTTCGCCTTCGCTTCGTCTCGGGCGTCACAATCAAATCCACCCGAACTCTGATCTTATGCACTTAGGGTACTATGTCATTTCCGGTTTCCAGAATCCAAGTTAGTACAAAATATCATAATGTTCTCATATATAAAATAAAATATGTGACATATATTAAATCACTTACAGCGAAAAATGTAGAATCACTCTTGTGACTAGCACAAAACCTACTGGCATCGTATGCCATATACGCATGCCCTAAGGAGACAACATGGTTGTGCATCCACCGGTTGGTGCCCTGTACCTAGAGTACAAACCATTCTTCAGGTTCGGGTGGTGGGCAATGACTTGCCGTGTTTGAATATAAAAATAATAATATATATATATATATGATATGGAAACCTAAAACCCCTACTCTACCTAAAAACGCCTAATACATCCCCATTACCTTATATCATCTAATATCCCACCCTCTACCATTCAAGGAAGCGGCCTGTGAGTATTATACTAGAAATCTCATGGAATATTGTTGTATTAATCCATACTGACAGCTTTCATGTCCCATTCAATGTTGAGGCCTTTGGGTTGTAGCGTATTTAATTCGTAGAGCCGCTGTGCTTCGCTCTTTGTTTAACCGCATCCCCACCTCTCCAATTCTTATGTACATGTTCAACCCCCACAAATCTCAGTCCTGCAAGGTTTTTGTGGTGAAGTTTTCCGCACATTTTAAAGAAGTTCACCACAAAAACCCTGCAGGACTGAGACGCATCGCCGGACGGGTGAGTCTACCTTAGTAAAGATGGCAGCCCACATGTGTTCGCTGGCGAACACTGTGAACTGATCATCACTGTTCACATTTACTTTTAAGGTTTCTGCACACAGCCAAAAAAAACTCTGCATAATACAGTACCAGCAAAGTGAATGAGATTTGACAAATCTCATGTACACTTTGCTTTTATCCTTAGGTGCGGAAATTGACCTGTTGTGTGGATTTTAAAATCTGCAGCATGTCAATTATTTGTGCGATTCCGCACCTTCTGTAGAGTGTTTTTCCCCATAGACTTTAATATTGTTGTTAACAAACAGAAAACTCGCACAAAAATCCGCACCAAAAACACACAAAAAACGTACAAAAACACATCAAAACTGCAATACAATAATAGTGCACATTTCAGTGTGTGTTTCTTCCTTTTTTTTTCTTTTTTTTTTTGTGCAGGTTTGCTCCAGATTTTCTGTACACACATTGCACCATGTGCAGGCACCGTTAGGTCTTTTACGGTCTGCAATATGCAGCACCGGCCGTGTGCTCACCGCATTACGGATGTGGACACATGGAGTGCTTCCGTGGGGTTTTCTGTCTGTGCCTCCGCACCACAAAAAATAGAACTTGCTCACGGACCCATTGGGCCTGGATCCTTCACGGCAGTCGCACGTATGGTGCTTGTGCATTGGGGACCACAAATTGCGGGTCCCAATACACCACGAAACTGCCGCGTGCAAGAAGCCTTTAGGGGTATGTTCACTTGGCTGATTTTCCACGTGGATTTCAATGCTTGCGAGTGTATATAATCTGCATGTAAACCACATGTTCATAGTGTTTAGTTCAAAGCAGTGTTAGTTTATATGGCTTCGATTTTTCTGCCTGCAGATTGCAACTCCATGTCACAAAACAAAAAAAAAACACACTCGCATTAGTTTTTACAGAAACTGGTAGCCATACATGGAGAAGCCCTAATTATCGGGACTAATGAGTGCACACCAGCAGAAATCCAAGGGTTAGGCCTCATGCACAAGGCCGTTGCCCAGCCTTGCTCCTATTGTGGCCCGTAAACAGCGGGCCCACAATATATGGGCACCAGCCATGTGTGCATCTTACCATGAATGCAGACCCCTTTGCTTGAATGGGTTCGCAATCAGGGAGATGCGTTGCAGAACAGAGGCATGGATCGGAAGTGCTTCGTGGGTTTTTCTGTCCATTCCTCCGCAACGCATAAAAATAGTATATGCATTACTTTTTAGCAGTGCGGATCGTGGACCCGATTCAAGTGAATGAGTCAGTTTCTGCAGACGCTGGCCAGTCGGGTTCTATACATCGCGCACTGTAGTTACGTCCGCAGCACGGGCAAGACCGACACACGGTCGTGTGCATGAAGCCTTAGCCTTGGCTTTCTGCAGCTGAGTTTCTTTCAAATAAGCATCTGGTTTGTCAGCATGAAAAATCAGCCATCTGATCTTGTGAGGATTTCAACACGGAGCGTGCAATTTCCTTTTTGCACAAACTCTGTTCTGTAATCCAAGTTGTATTTTTTTGACTGTTAAAATTCAGCACTGCTACAGCAGCCATTGGACACTGAAGCCACATTACATAACTGTACTTGCACAGCCAGCTCATATGGAAGGCTCCAATACCGCTAATGTAATTAGGGTTAGGTTGTGGCCGTCAGTGCTCTAAACGTTGTTCTATGTGTCCATTCAGCGTCTGCATTGACAAGTCCATAGACCTC
Source organism: Bufo gargarizans (assembly GCF_014858855.1). NCBI lineage: Eukaryota > Metazoa > Chordata > Amphibia > Anura > Bufonidae > Bufo > Bufo gargarizans. Next base: position 358,393,125 of record NC_058082.1, on the reverse strand, counting down.
GAAGATGTTAGGAGGGTCCTTTTGACATTCACTAGGCAGGTAAAGGTCAGCATACTTTATCTCTTAATGATGTATAGAAAAGCTTAATCTCGCTGCATTTTCATATGCAGTTGTCATCCCAAATATGTTTTTGCAATTTTTTTTTTTATGGTAACCACTGGTTGCTGAATATGGTGGCGTACATCAAGGCATCATGTTTGACACCAGGAAATTTCACTGGTGTAAGCCCAGACTTTAGCTTCCTAACACAGTTTGAGGCGAGTGTTATCTTAAGGGGATATTCAAACCTTAGCTGTTTATGGCATAAAAATAGGATAAATGTCGGATATATGCGAGTCACACATAGAAGCCCCGTTCCACCTGGCAAGGCAGCCACCTCATCACAGCAGACGATGAATGGCTGGTGCCCTGCTGTTTCTGTGACTGCTATAGAAATTAATGGAGAGAGACGCATACACGTGGGACCACCTCTCCATTAGGGGTGGTGGACACGTCAAGAGAGAGGATGGGGTTAGGGGACCCCTGTACTGGAGATTGGTACGGGTTCCGTCTCTGGAGATAAGCCATAAATGTTTAAGGTGGAAATACCCCATTAAGTAAGTAATTTTCTAAATAAATGATTGCTTCGGTGTAAAACTGTAATTGCAGCCCTGCATGTAACAATGGGTTTGTCATATTTTTGCATGTGTTTTCTCTATGCCCCTCCATTTACTTATTCTTTAGGCTTTAAAACCAAATGCTAAATACTGATCAAACTCTGATGTGTGGATGAGACCTAAAGTACTTTTGTTTTGTCTCCTCACCATTTTTACTATCTACGCTTCCTGTTGGATAATGTTGACCCTGATCCTCACACGATCAGGTTTTAATGCAGGCATCCTACAACTCCCACAATGCCCTGCTGTAGGCTGATACCTGTAGGCTGTTCGGGCATCCTGGGAGTTGTAGTTTTGCAACAGCTGGAGGGCCGCAGTTTGAGGATGCCTGTCTTAATGCATCGGTTCCAACGGATTCTACAGAAAGATTATGGTGACACCTAGTGGACTAAACCCCATTTTACAGAGGGCTTTACTCCAAGTGTACCATTTATCTTTGCAAGCTCCCTACAGGTGTTGATGATGGGCAGGTTTCCAGCTTTTTAAAATCACATCCACCTTGATGCTGCTGATATTCTGCACCTCCAGCGTATCTGCCACTTGTGGATGTACCCTTGAGGAGTTTAAATGTTTTGACCTGAACCAGATGCATCAATTGATTTAATTGACATTATTTTGATGCTGCCTTTGTAGTGTTCCTCCAGTTTTGTAAGATGTTCTGAGTAAGGCTAGTTTCACACTAGCGTTCGTCGGTCCGCTCGTGAGCTCCGTTTGAAGGAGCTCACGAGCGGACCCGAACGCCTCCGTCCAGCCCTGATGCAGTCTGAATGGAGCGGATCCGCTCAGACTGCATCAGTCTGGCGGCGTTCAGCCTCCGCTCCGCTCGCCTCCGCACGGACAGGCGGACAGCTGAACGCTGCTTGCAGCGTTCAGCTGTCCGCCTGGCCGTGCGGAGGCGAGCGGATCCGTTCAGACTTACAATGTAAGTCAATGGGAACGGATTCGCTTGAAGAGGTCACCATATGGCTCAATCTTTAAGCGGATCCGTCCCCCATAGACTTTACATTGAAAGTCTGAACGGATCCGCTCAGGCATCTTGCGCACTTAGAACATTTTCTAAGTTATTAATGCAGACGGATCCGTACTGAACGGAGCCTCCGTCTGCATTAATATGATCGGATCCGTTCAGAACGGATCCGATCAAGCGCTAGTGTGAAAGTAGCCTAACAGTGTGTAGTTGTAGTCTTTTATCTCCTTTTTTTTTTTTCTTACTTGATGTACAGACAGATTGAAACGGATGATCATTTGTTTACATCCTTTCTTATAAAATTAAAACTAAATGCTGCAAAGCAGGTATATTTCTGTTTTGTCTGTAAGCAAAAGATTACTATGAGATTACTCAGTATGCGCTCTCTTTTTTTAAATGGGACCTTGATTTAAAGGGATTCTGTCACCTCCCCTCAGCCAAAAAACGATTTAAAAGCAGCCATGCAGCACAGCTTACCTGGATTAAGCTGTGCTCTTTTATCTGGAAATCCGTCCAGCAGTTACTGCAAAAAACGACTTTGATCGATATGTAAATGTGTCCTGAAGGTGCCCAGAGGGGCGTTTTTTTCTTAGTGAGCCCAGTACCGCCCCTCTTTCAGTGCCCAGCCCGCCTTCCTTGTACTTTCTAACCGCCCCCAGCCTGCCACAGCCTCCCCTCCCTCTCCTCCCCCTCCCTCACGCCGAACGAAGTCTCGCACAGGCGCAGTACCCACTGAGGGCTGCGCCTGTGCGATCATCAGGAGACTGAGGGCGGCAGCTTCATCTTCGTCACTGGGCATGCGCCGAGCCCAGTGACGTCCGATGTTAGCTCTTTCCCTCAGTCAGCCTGGTAGAAAGCGCAGAGGATTGCCGATCGGCTGCTGCACCCTGCGCTTTCTCCAGTCTGCCTGCCACAGTGAAGACGGCCAGCGATTTCTTGCCCCACCCTCCCTTCAGGAAAGAAATAAGTATTTGTTTTTGCTCAGTGAAAATGTATAAATTCAGTAAAGCTTTACTTAATATAATAATACCTAATTCGCCCCAACAAATACTTATTTCTTTCCTGAAGGGAGGGTGGGGAAAGAAATCGCTGGCCGTCTTCACTGTGGCAGGCAGACTGGAGAAAGCGCAGGGTGCAGCAGCCGATCGGCAATCCTCTGCGCATCCTACCAGGCTGAGGGAAAGAGCTAACATCGGACGTCACTGGGCTCGGCGCATGCCCAGTGACGAAGATGAAGCTGCCGCCCTCAGTCTCCTGATGATCGCACAGGCGCAGCCCTCAGTGGGTACTGCGCCTGTGCGAGACTTCGTTCGGCGTGAGGGAGGGGGAGGAGAGGGAGGGGAGGCTGTGGCAGGCTGGGGGCGGCGGTTAGAAAGTACAAGGAAGGCGGGCTGGGCACTGAAAGAGGGGCGGTACTGGGCTCACTAAGAAGAAAAAAACGCCCCTCTGGGCACCTTCAGGACACATTTACATATCGATCAAAGTCGTTTTTTGCAGTAACTGCTGGACGGATTTCAAGATAAAAGAGCACAGCTTAATCCAGGTAAGCTGTGCTGCATGGCTGCTTTTAAATCGTTTTTTGGCTAAGGGGAGGTGACAGAATCCCTTTAAAGCACTTGGCCGTTCTAAAGAAAACTTTAGGTTTTGAATATCCAATGGCTTTTGGAAGTATTGACCTCTTTGGCAGCATTCTGGATCTCTGCGGCATTAGTCATCTGTGAGCATTGCAGTGTCTGCTTTTGGCCACCTTCACATGGCCTGTATTCATCAGTACTTGTAAACCAAAGCCAGGAATGGATCCTACCAAGAAAAGTATAATAGGTCTGTGCCTGTTTTTGGCTTATAAATACTGATGCAAAATACTGACCAAATACTGACTGTGAAAGTGGCCTTAGAGTATGTTTCCGTGCTCAGTTTTTTTTTATGAATAAGGCTACTTTCACACTAGCGTTCGGGGCTCCGCTTGTGAGTTCCGTTTGAAGGCTCTCACAAGCGGCCCCAAACGGATCCGTACAGCCCCAATGCATTCTGAGTGGATGCGGATCCGCTCAGAATGCATCAGTTTGGCCTCCGCTCCGCTCAGCAGGCGGACACCTGAACGCTGCTTGCAGCGTTTTCGTGTCCGCCTGGCCGTGCGGAGCCAAACGGATCCGTCCAGACTTACAATGCAAGTCAATGGGGATGGATCCGTTTGACGTTGACACAATATGGTGCAATTTCAAACGGATCCGTCCCCCATTGACTTTCAATGCAAAGTCAGGAGTCCCCATCAGATCGGAGTTTTCTCCGATCCGATGGTATATTTTAACTTGAAGCGTCCCCATCACCATGGGAACGCCTCTATGTTAGAATATACCATCGAATTTGAGTTACATCGTAAACCTCAGATCCGACAGTATATTCTAACACAGAGGCGTTCCCATGGTGATGGGGACGCTTCATGTTAGAATATACTGAGAACTGTGTACAGACCCCCCCTCCTCCTGTAATTAACTTATTGGTGGCCAGTGCGGGCCCCCCTCCCTCCCCAGTATTAAATATTACCAGTGTGGCGGCCTCCCCCTCCCTCCCTCCCCAGTATTAAATATGACCAGTGCGGCCTCCCCCTCCCTCCCCAGTATTAAATATTAGCAGTGCGGCGGCCTCCCCCTCCCTCCCTCCCCAGTATTAAATATGACCAGTGCGGCCTCCCCCTCCCTCCCTCCCCAGTATTAAATATTACCAGTGCGGCCCCCTCCCTCTATATTTATTGGTGGCCGGGCCAGTGCGGATTCCAAGTATTGTGAGCAGTGCGGCCTCCCCTCTCCCCCCCTAATTAAAATCACCCCCCCCCCCCCCCCATCATTGGTGGCAGCGGAGAGTACCGATCGGAGTCCCAGTTTAAATCGCTGGGGCTCCGATCGGTTACCATGGCAACCAAGACGCTATTGCAGTCTTGGCTTCCATGGTTACTTGGCAATAAATACAAGCATTATACTTACCTGAAGAGCTGCGATGTCTGACCGGCCGGGCGCTCCTCCTACTGGTAAGTGACAGGTCTGTGCTATAGGCAATGCGCCGCACAGACCTTTCACTTACCAGTAGGAGGAGCTGCCGGCCGGTCAGACATCGCAGCTCTTCAGGTAAGTATAATGCTTGTATTTATTGCCAAGTAACCATGGCAGCCAAGACTGCAATAGCGTCTTGGTTGCCATGGTAACCGATCGGAGCCCCAGCGATTTAAACTGGGACTCCGATCGGTACTCTCCGCTGCCACCAATGATAGGGGGGGGGGGGTGATTTTAATTAGGGGGGGAGAGGGGAGGCCGCACTGCTCACAATACTTGGAATCCGCACTGGCCCGGCCACCAATAAATATAGAGGGAGGGGGCCGCACTGGTCATATTTAATACTGGGGAGGGAGGGAGGGGGAGGCCGCACTGGTCATATTTAATACTGGGGAGGGGGGGGGGCCGCACTGGCCACCAATAAGTTAAATACAGGAGGGGGGGGGGGGGGGTCTGCCCCCTGCTGCCTGGCAGCATCTGCCAGGCAGCAGGGGGCAGTCGTGTACACAGTTCTCAGTATATTCTAACATGAAGCGTCCCCATCAGCATGGGAACGCTTCTGTGTTTAGAATATACTGTCGGATCTGAGTTTTCCGAAGTGAAAAATCAGATCTGAAATAAACAGTTATGCAAACGGATCCGTTCTGAACGGATGCAAGCGTTTGCATTATAGGAGCGGATCCGTCTGTGCAGACACCAGACGGATCCGCTTCTAACGCAAGTGTGAAAGTAGCCTTAGGCCTCATGCACACGACCGTTTTTTTTAAACCACTTCAGCCCCGCTAGGTGAAACCCCCTTCATGACCAGAGCACTTTTTACACTTCGGCACTACACTACTTTCACCGTTTATCGCTCGGTCATGCAACTTACCACCCAAATGAATTTTACCTCCTTTTCTTCTCACTAATAGAGCTTTCATTTGGTGGTATTTTATTGCTGCCGACATTTTTACTTTTTTTGTTATTAATCAAAATGTAACGATTTTTTTGCAAAAAAATGACATTTTTCACTTTCAGCTGTAAAATTTTGCAAAAAAAAACGACATCCATATATACATTTTTCGCCAAATTTATTGTTCTACATGTGTTTGATAAAAAAAAATGTTTGGGCAAAAAAAAAAATGGTTTGGGTAAAAGTTATAGCATTTACAAACTATGGTACAAAAATGTGAATTTCCGCTTTTTGAAACAGCTCTGACTTTCTGAGCACCTGTCATGATTCCTGAGGTTCTACAATGCCCAAACAGTAGAAAACCCCCACAAATGACCCCATTTCGGAAAGTAGACACCCTAAGGTATTCGCTGATGGGCATAGTGAGTTCATAGAACTTTTTATTTTTTGTCACAAGTTAGCGGAAAATGATGATGATTTTATTTTTTTTTATTTTTTCTTACAAAGTCTCATATTCCACTATCTTGCGACAAAAAATAAAAAATTCTAAAAACTTGCCATGCCCCTCACGGAATACCTTGGGGTGTCTTCTTTCCAAAATGGGGTCACTTGTGGGGTAGTTATACTGCCCTGGCAATTTAGGGGCCCAAATGTGTGAGAAGAACTTTGCAATCAAAATGTGTAAAAAATGACCGGTGAAATCCAAAAGGTGCACTTTGGAATATGTGCCCCTTTGCCCACCTTGGCAGCAAAAAAGTGTGACACATCTGGTATCGCCGTACTCAGGAGAAGTTGGGGAATGTGTTTTGGGGTGTCATTTTACATATACCCATGCTGGGTGAGAAAAATATCTTGGTCAAATGCCAACTTTGTATAAAAAAAATGGGAAAAGTTGTCTTTTGCCAAGATATTTCTCTCACCCAGCATGGGTATATGTAAAATGACACCCCAAAACACATTCCCCAACTTCTCCTGAGTACGGCGATACCAGATGTGTCACACTTTTTTGCTGCCAAGGTGGGCAAAGGGGCACATATTCCAAAGTGCACCTTTCAGATTTTGCAGGCCATTTTTTACACATTTTGATTGCAAGGTACTTCTCACACATTTGGGCCCCTAAATTGGCAGGGCAGTATAACTACGCCACAAGTGACCCCATTTTGGAAAGAAGACACCCCAAGGTATTCCGTGAGGGGCATGGCAAGTTCCTAGAATTTTTTATTTTTTGTCACAAGTTAGCGGAAAATGATGATTTTTTTTTTCTTCTCTTTTTTCCTTACAAAGTCTCATATTCCACTAACGTGCGACAAAAAATAAAAAATTCTAGGAACTCGCCATGCCCCTCACGGAATACCTTGGGGTGTCTTCTTTCCAAAATGGGGTCACTTGTGGCGTAGTTATACTGCCCTGGCAATTTAGGGGCCCAAATGTGTGAGAAGTACTTTGCAATCAAAATCTGTAAAAAAATGACCGGTGAAATCCGAAAGGTGCACTTTGGAATATGTGCCCCTTTCCCCACCTTGGCATCAAAAAAGTGTCACACATCTGGTATCGCCGTACTCAGGAGAAGTTGGGGAATGTGTTTTGGGGTGTCATTTTACATATACCCATGCTGGGTGAGAGAAATATCTTGGCAAAAGACAACTTTTCCCATTTTTTTATACAAAGTTGGCATTTGACCAAGATATTTTTCTCACCCAGCATGGGTATATGTAAAATGACACCCCAAAACACATTCCCCAACTTCTCCTGAGTACGGCGATACCAGATGTGTCACACTTTTTTGCTGCCAAGGTGGGCAAAGGGGCCCAAATTCCTTTTAGGAGGGCATTTTTAGACATTTGGATCCCAGACTTCTTCTCACACTTTCGGGCCCCTAAAAAGCCAGGGCAGTATAAATACCCCACATGTGACCCCACTTTGGAAAGAAGACACCCCAAGGTATTCAATGAGGGGCATGGCGAGTTCCTAGAATTTTTTTTTTTTTTTGCATAAGTTAGCGGATATTGATTTTTTTTTTTTTGTTTTTTTTCTCACAAAGTCTCACTTTCCGCTAACTTAGGACAAAAATTTCAATCTTTCATGGACTCAATATGCCCCTCACGGAATACCTTGGGGTGTCTTCTTTCCGAAATGGGGTCACATGTGGGGTATTTATACTGCCCTGGCTTTTTAGGGGCCCTAAAGCGTGAGAAGAAGTCTGGAATATAAATGTCTAAAAATGTTTACGCATTTGGATTCCGTGAGGGGTATGGTGCGTCCATGTGAGATTTTATTTTTTGACACAAGTTAGTGGAATATGAGACTTAGTAAGAAAAAACAAAAACAAACAAAAAATTTCCGCTAACTTGTGCCAAAAAAAATGTCTGAATGGAGCCTTACCGGGGGGGGGGGGGGGGGGGTGATCAATGACAGGGGGGTGATCACCCATATAGACTCCCTGATCACCCCCCTGTCATTGATCACCCCCCCTGTAAGGCTCCATTCAGACATCCGCATGATTTTTTACGGATACATGGATCGGATCCACAAAACGCATGCGGACGTCTGAATGGAGCCTTACGGGGGGTTATCAATGACAGGGGGTGATCAGGGTAATCAGGGTGATCACCCCCCTGTCACTGATCACCCCCGCTGTAAGGCTCCATTCAGACATCCGCATGATTTTTTACGGATCCATGGATACATGGATCGGATCCACAAAACGCATGCGGACGTCTGAATGGAGCCTTACAGGGGGGTTATCAATGACAGGGGTAATCAGGGTGATCACCCCCCTGTCACTGATCACCCCCCCTGTAAGGCTCCATTCAGACATCCGCATGATTTTTTACGGATCCATGGATACATGGATCGGTTCCACAAAACGCATGCGGACGTCTGAATGGAGCCTTACAGGGGGGTTATCAATGACAGGGGTGATCAGGGTAATCAGGGTGATCACCCCCCCTGTAAGGCTCCATTCAGACATCCGCATGATTTTTTACGGATCCATGGATACATGGATCGGATCCACAAAACGCATGCGGACGTCTGAATGGAGCCTTACAGGGGGGTTATCAATGACAGGGGGTGATCAGGGTAATCAGGGTGATCACCCCCCTGTCACTGATCACCCCCCCTGTAAGGCTCCATTCAGACATCCGCATGATTTTTTACGGATCCATGGATACATCTATCGGATCCACAAAACGCATGCGGACGTCTGAATGGAGCCTTACAGGGGGGTTATCAATGACAGGGGGTGATCAGGGTGATCACCCCCCTGTCACTGATCACCCCCCCTGTAAGGCTCCATTCAGACATCCGCATGATTTTTTACGGATCCATGGATACATGGATCGGATCCACAAAACGCATGCGGACGTCTGAATGGAGCCTTACAGGGGGGTTATCAATGACAGGGGGTGATCAGGGTGATCACCCCCCTGTCACTGATCACCCCCCCTGTAAGGCTCCATTCAGACATCCGCATGATTTTTTACGGATCCATGGATCGGATCCACAAAACGCATGCGGACGTCTGAATGGAGCCTTACAGGGGGGTTATCAATGACAGGGGGGTGATCAGGGAGTGTATATGGGTGATCACCCGCCTGTCATTGATCACCCCCTGTAAGGCTCCATTCAGACGTCCGCATGTGTTTTGCGGATCCGATCCATGGATCCGTAAAAATCATGCGGACGTCTGAATGGAGCCTTACAGGGGATTGATCAATGACAGGGGGGTGATCAATGACAGGGGATGATCAGGGAGTGTATATGGGTGATCACCCGCCTGTCATTGATCACCCCCCTGTAAGGCTCCATTCAGACGTCCGTATGCTTTTTGCGGATCCGATCCATGTATCCGTGGATCCGTAAAAATCATACGGACGTCTGAACGGAGCCTGACAGGGGGGTGATCAATGACAGGGGGTGATCAGGGAGTTTATATGGGGTGATCATGGGTGATCAGGGGTTTATAAGGGGTTAATAAGTGACGGGGGGGGGGGGGGGGTGTAGTGTAGTGTAGTGTGGTGTTTGGTGCGACTGTACTGACCTACCTGAGTCCTCTGGTGGTCGATCCTAACAAAAGGGACCACCAGAGGACCAGGTAGGAGGTATATTAGACGCTGTTATGAAAACAGCGTCTAATATACCTGTTAGGGGTTAAAAAATTCGGATCTCCAGCCTGCCAGCGAACGATCGCCGCTGGCATGCTGGAGATCCACTCGCTTACCTCCCGTTCCTGTGAGCGCGCGCACCTGTGTGCGCGCGTTCACAGGAAATCTCGCGTCTCGCGAGATGACGCATATATGCGTGACTGTGCGCCAGCCTGCCACCTCCGGAACGCACATGTGCGTTAGGCGGTCCGGAGGTGGTTAAAGTCCGCAGGTCCGTGATCCGTTACCGTTTTTTCGTCCGTGGGTCTTCCTTCTTGTTTTTTGGAGGATCCATGGACATGAAAAATGAAAAAAAAAAATCTAAGTCAAGTTTGCCATTGAAATGATAGGAAAAAACGGACACGGATCACTGACACGGATGACAATCTTGTGTGCATCCGTGATTTTTCACGGACCCATTGACTTGAATGGGTCCGTGAACCGTTGGCCGTGAAAAAAATAGGACAGGTCATATTTTTTTCACGTCCAGGAAACACGGATCACGGATGCGGCTGCCAAACGGTGCATTTTCCGATTTTTCCACGGACCCATTGAAAGTCAATGGGTCCGTGAAAAAAAACGGAAAACGGCACAACGGCCACGGATGCACACAACGGTCGTGTGCATGAGGCCTAACTCAAAACCAGGAGTTGTTTGAAAACGGTCAAACTCAGTCTTTCCTTTTGGCCTTGGCAAAAACAAAATACAATAAAAAATCTGCCTAAGGCCTCATGCACACGACCGTAGTTTGGGTCCGCATCCGAGCCGCAGTTTTTGCGGCTTGGGTGCGGACCCATTCACTTCAATGGGTCCGCAAAAGATGCGGAAAGCACTCTGTGTGGTGTCCGCATCCTTTGCTCTGTTCCGTGACCCCGCAAAAAAAATATAGCATGTCCTATTCTTGTCCGTTTTGCGGACAAGAATAGGCATTTCTACCATGGGCCGCCCGTTCCGTAAATTGCGGAAGGCACACGGGCAGCTTCCGTTTTTTTGCGGATCTGCGGTTTTCAGACCGCAAAAAAAAAAGAAAACGGCACGGTCGTGTGCATGAGGCCTAAGGGCTACTTTCACACTAGCGTTTTGGCTTTCCGTTTATGAGATCCATTCAGGGCTCACAAGCTGTCCAAAACGGATCAGTTTTGCCCTAATGCATTCTAAATGGATAAGGATCCGCTCAGAATGCATCAGTTTGCCTCCTTTCAGTCTCCATTCCGCTTCGGAGGCGGACACCAAAACGCTGCTTGTAGCGTTTTGGTGTCCGTTGACGAAACGGATCCGTTCTGGCCCACAATATAAGTCAATAGGGAAGTATTTGTTTTCTATGACACAATCTGGCACAATAGAAAACGGATCTGTCTTGGCTGTGTTAAAGATAATACAAACGGATCAGTCCGTTCCGGACTGTTGTATTATCTGAACGGATCCATCTGTGCAATTCTATTACGGATCCGCACCAAACGCAAGTGTGAAAGTAGCCTAAGGGCTCATGCACACGACTTGCTTGTTTTGCGATCGACAAAACACAGATACCGACGGTGTGCATTTTGCATAATAGAACAGTCCTATCCTTGTCCGTAATACAGACAATAATAGAACATGTTCCATTTTTCTGCAGAACGGCCATTGGAAATGTAATGCACACAGAGTATATTCCTTTTTTTATGCTGACCCATTGAAGTGAATAGATCTGCTTTCGGGCCAGAAAAAAATTTTGTGTGCATGAGCCCGTAAGTCAATTTCAAGACATATTTAGGGTCCATTCACACGTCCGCAATTTCGTTCCACATTTTGCGGAACGGAATTGCGGACCTATTCATTCCTATTGGGCAGCACGATGTGCTGCCCGGACACGGAATTGCGGACCCGCACTTCCGGGTCCGCAATTCCGTTCCCGAAAAAATAGAACCAGTCCTATTCTTGTCCGCAATTGCGGACAAGAATAGGCATATTCTATAGTGCTGGCAATGTGCGGTCCGCAAAATGCGGAACGCACATTGCCGCTGTCCGTGTTTTGCGGATCTGCGTCTCCGTGGATCCGCAAAACACGTTGCGGGCGTGTGATGGAGCCTAATTCTGGGAATACACTCCACGTGATGGCTGCATTTCCCAGTCCGAGCACTGTTCCTGTGACTCAAACTCACAGCATCATAATGACTTGGTGCTGTGAGTTCCTGCCTCACTTGTGTATTGTACTCAAAGCATTATGAGAGTGAAGTACAGTAAACTCACGGTCAAGCAGGAGTAGGAAATAGAAATCACAAATACAGGTTTGTACTAGAGATACATTTTGGTATAAACTATCAATTAGCTTATAAGACATTTAGGATCATGCTGCTGTCTACATGCATATTATGGGGTTTAGCTCTGGTATAAAGGGTAAGCGGGCGCAGTACAGAGGCAAAATACAAGTTCTTATCCCCTTCTACCCCGTACCAGTTTTCGCTCTTCTGCCCAGGCCATTTTTTGCTAATTTGACATGTCACTTTATCTGGTAATAGCTTTGGAACACTTTTACTTATCCAAGCCATTCTGAGATTGTTCTCTTGGTACACATTGTACTTCATGATAGTCATAAATTTGAGTCAATATATTTCACCTTTATTTGTGAAAAAATCCCAAATTTACCCCAAAATTTTAAAAATTCCCAAATTTTCCCATTTCAATTTCTCTACTTTTTATAATAGATAGTGATATCTCATATAATAGTTATTACTTTACATTTCCCATATGTCCACTTCATGTTTGGATAATTTTGAAAATTACATTTTATTTTTTGACGTTTGAAAGCAAATCTTGAAATTTTTTGGAAAATTTCCAAAACCCACTTTTTAAGGACCAGTTCAGGTCTGAAGTCACCTTATGAGGCTTACATAATATAAATCATCCCAAAATGACCCCATTTTAGAAACTACACCCCTCAAGATATTCAAAACTGATTTAACAAACTTCGTTAACCCTTTAGGTGTTCCTCAAGAATTGATGGAAAACGGAGCTGAAACTTCAGAATTTCACTTTTTTGGCAGATTTTACATTTTAATTAATTTTTTCCAGTAGCAAAACAAGCATTAACAGCCAAACAAAACTCAATATTTAATACCCTGATTTCTTTTGGTTTATTATTATTTTATTTATTATTATTTTGTGTGCGTTTGCCTTATCAGACCCTTTTTTTGATCAAACAAGAATTCCTATTTAATGATGGTTATGAATATTTTTGTTTATATTTGTTACTTTCTATCACTTTGCTAGCATCAAAGCAGCGTAGGTTTATTTACTATCTGTCCTATTTTTTTCACGGACCCATTCAAGTCAATGGGTCCGTGAAAAATCACGGCTGCACACAAGATTGTCATCCGCGTCCGTGATCAGTGTCCGTTTTTTCCTATCATTTCAAAGGCAAACTTGACTTCATTTTTCATGTCCGTTGATCCTCAAAAAATCAAGGAAGACCCACGGAAGAAAAAAACTGACACTGATCACGGAACAACAGAAACCGTTTTTGAGGACCGCAAAAAAAAACACGTCCGTGTGCATGAGGCCTAATCCACTTACTTGCGCAGCCCGGCTTCTCTTCTGTAGTCTTCTTTGCTGTGCAGGAGGAAAAAGACCTGTGGTGACTTCGCTGTGCTCATCACATGATTCATCACCATGGGGTTAAGTCGTGGTATTTTTATAGAGCTGGGTGTTACAGACGTGGTGATACCTAATATGTATCTTTTTTTTTTTTTTTCACTTTAGCACAATAATAGAAGTTTTGAACCAAAAAATAATCATATTTTAGTCTCTCCATTGTCTGAGAGTGATAGCTTTTTTATATATATATTTTTTTTATGTATTTAACTTTAGCACAATAATAGCAGTTTTGAAACAAAAAAAAGGATGTTTTAAGCAGAATGCACTCGGCCGTGTTTCACGGCCGTGAGCAGTCCGTGATAACCAGTCCTGGATTCCTCGTATACATCACACGAGTGTATTACTGTAGTGCAGCGGCAGCATGAAGCGCACGGCGTCATAGCAACCAATGACTCCGTGCACTCCTGCTCTCAGCAGGAATCCAGGCCCGGTTACCACGGACCGAAAAGCCAAGTGCATTCGGCTTTAGTGTCTCCATGTTCTGAGAGCTATAGTTTTTTTTAATTTTGTGAGTGATTGTCTTAGTTAGGGGCTCATTTTTTGTGGGATGAGGTGACTGTTTTATTGATACCATTTTGTGGAACATACGCCTTTTTTGGTCCCTTTTTTTTTGTTTATCGGACAGGGTGGATCATGTGAAATATTTATAGAGCCTGTCATTATGGATGCTGCAATACCTAATATGTGTGGGTTTGTTGTGTTTTATTCTTTTTTTTTTGTATAAAATAAGGGGAAAGGGGCATTTTATTTTATTTTTGTACTTTATAAATTTTTTATCAAAAACACTTTTTTTAACTTTTTTTTCTTTACTTTATTTCTGATGTTCACTTTTGGGGGGTCTGATCCCCTCTGCAATGCATTACAATACATCTGTATCGTAATGCATTGCCTGTTCGTGTACTACAGTGAGTTGTACACTAACAGGTTGCCTAGGAGACCCACCCTGAGGCTGGATCTCCTCTGCACCCGTAGAAGACAGGTCCCGATGCTGTGCAAGGCATCGGGCAGCCTCTGCACGGCATCGGGCTTCCTTTACCCGACATAAACCCCTTCTATGGCGCGGACTGCAACATAGAAGGGGTTAATCCGCCGGCATCGGCTTTTACAGCAATGCCGGCAGATACAGCAAGGGCCCGGCTACCAGGCACTGCCAGGCCCCTGCAGTGATCGCGTGCGCACCGCTCCGGTGCCTGCCCGATCGCCATGACGTACTATTACATCAAATTGCGGGAACGCAGTGGCTTCCATGACTTAATAGTATGTCATGTGTTAGGAAGGGATTAACTCAAAACGTCAGTGTTTATTCACACTTGAGGCAATTACACAAAACAGCATTTAACTTTGCAGTCTTGGTGTTGAGTCACACACAATGGAAAGTTCATATAACACAAGTCACCTTGCTGGCAGTTCTGCCTCCTGTACACACAGCAGGCTTTAGGGGACCTGTTTCCCCAGCATGCGTCTCTCAACCCTCCAGCACGGCACAAAGCGTCAGATCCCAAAAACAGAGACCTGTCTTCTGAGCCCAGCTGCCTATTTAAGGACAGCCAGGTACTGCCAAAACCCGGACCGGCACTTTAAATCCGGCCCGGTATTTGACTTCATCTGGCTGGAAACCAGCCCAGCCGCACATGCTGGGAGGAAGATACCTGCCTTCCCAGACAAAACCTCTCAATGTGTCACAATTATACACAAATCACAATTTTGAAGGTAAAAAGAATCACTACAATTCATATGACAAGTGACTTGATTAGGCTGTAAAGGTGATTAGATTAGACAAAAAGTATTAAAAACACCGTCTTGTGGTTAGTTCCATTCGTTTATCTGAATTTTTTTTATTTTTTTTTGGCACCTTTTTGTTTGGATACAGAGCAGAAAGATGTTACTTTAAAGTCTCTGGTAAATTATTGCAATGTATTACATACATATAATTTGGAGCACTTATCTATCCCCCATTTGCCCGCCCTACTCTCCCTCCTCTGCACTTGCTCTTATTGGGCTCAACACACTGGAAAATGCTTGGACTTCCCACTTAGGCAATCACTGTTTGATGCTGGTCACTGATGTGGCCAGTGATTGGTTGAGCAGGCAGGCCAAGCCCTATCCATCATGTTGAGCCAGTGAAGATGAAGTGGAGAATAGCAGCGGCGGGGGATTGATTATTATTTTTTTATTATTATTATTATTTTGTGTGCGTTTGCCTTATCAGACCCTTTTTTTTATCAAACAAGAATTCCTATTTAATGATGGTTATGAATATTTTTGTTTATATTTGTTACTTTCTATCACTTTGCTAGCATCAAAGCAGCGTATGTTTATTTACTATCTGTTTTTTGTGTTTTCATTTATTTTTTATTTATTCACAGGGGCCCCATGGGATTTCACCTTCAATGTGAAATTTTATCCACCGGACCCTGCTCAGCTTACAGAAGACATAACTAGGTAATATTTACTGCCTCCTTTTTTCTTAATGTCGGACTGCACATGGTTTGAGGTGAGGAGCGGAGCAGCGGTCTACCTTGTACCTTTGCATTCAAAGGCTGCTAGACTGACAAACATCTAAGTGTTGTGTTTTAGTGACAAATGCCCTTTGTGGGAAACTCCTTATCACACTAGTGTCCTGCTTTTGTTAAAATTGGAGTCGTCATGGATTTTTCCGCAATATCAAGATGGACTGTAACAGACCACATTGACTCTTGATGACAATATTTTGACTGCTCACTGCTTCATTGAGATCCTAATGTAAGCCCCATAAGGCACTGCGGATAAAGCTTGATCTAAGATTTACGAGGTTAGCAAGAATTGTGGACAGATAGGAGGGAGTTTGACTTCAAGATCGGATGATACAGGGTTTGTTTCTGCTCTGTAACCTTGGAGACACTTAGATATGCCTAGGAAGGGTGGCTATGACATGGTAGGGTATTGAAAATAAAAATGAATAGCAAGGGTTTATTTTTTTTATGTAATATACTCTGGAGCAACAACCAAAAATAGTTGCAAGTGTGTTTTCTAAGAAAACACACATCCATCCCCCATTGACTTTCAGTGGTGTTCATGATGGATGCATGCGGTTGTATTATTGTAACGGAAGCATATTTGCAGATTCATGACTGATCCGCAAAAAACGCTTATGTGAAAGTAGCCTTATGTGCTCAACTCCGCAGTAGTGATTTGCATCTTATTTGTGAGTTTAAATTTCTTATACAGTCTTATATTATGATCTCTGTAGGTATGGGGCAGGAATTGTCTGTTTTAAGTGTCATACAAGTTGTAGTTGCTTACTGTGGTTCTTATGCTTTCACAGATATTTCCTGTGCCTCCAGCTACGTCAGGACATCCTCAGTGGCCGCCTGCCATGCTCCTTTGCCACTCTTGCCCTTTTGGGTTCGTACACTGTCCAGTCAGAAGTGGGAGATTATGATGAAGATCTTCATGGCACAGATTATGTGAGCGAGTTTAAACTGAGTCCCAATCAGACAAAGGATCTTGAGGCCAAAGTTGCAGAGCTACATAAGTCCTACAGGTAAACATGCATACCAATTGTCAGTCTAATTAGCTTTTTTTTTATCTTTATTACAAAATCATCAGCAAAATATGTCTCTGCCTTGCTCATCACTGAATGGTTTGTACTCATTGAATTATGACACAAGGTAGTAATCAATGATATTCATTTGTATTGCTTGGTATAGTATGCTAATAGAGGCATAAGCTAAAGGCCTGATATGGAATCAAGTCAGTCAACATTCAATACTGCATGCACTAAGCGGTAGATTGTAGTCTGGTGCTGAAGAACAGGTGAGGAGATTGACTGACTTAAAAGCTACTATTTGTGTCTTTGTAATATCACTAAGAGGAGGCCTTATATTTTTTTAGTAATTTCTATTATTTGTATTGATCAGGTCAATGACTCCAGCGCAAGCTGACTTGGAGTTTCTTGAAAATGCCAAAAAGCTGACCATGTATGGTGTGGATATTCACCAAGCCAAGGTGTGTTCATATGTTCAACTGTTTTTCTATTAGATATTCTAATTTAAAGAGTCACTAGCTTTTCAAAAAAACGTTTGTCGTAGAGCCATATCAAAAGTTTAGATCGGTGGGTGTGAGCGCTGAGATACCCACTGATCCCTAGAAAGACATAGAAGTGTGGCACCATCTCTCCTCACTGCACAAGACAAGCTGCATTGAAGTCTATTTTGTCCTCAGCTGCGAGGAGAGAGAGAACACTATGTGCGCACTCCTCTCCTTGTTCCAGGAACCTCAGCTCAGACCACCACCGATGTAAACTTTTGATAAGGATAATCTGTCCGCTCCAAACCCCCCCAACTAGAGTAAGTTATGTATAGTGTAATTGGTGCTTTGTCTGGTTATGTGTCAGTGTTTGGTCAGTGATTTCAGTCAGTTATTGTGAGCCAGAAACAGGTGTTGGTCAAAATAGAGAAGATGTCCAATATGTCTTCCCATTATACCATATCTTTTTGTAGGCTGCGCTCCTGGTTTTGGGTCACAATCCCTGATGGAGACCACTGACATGTGAACTAGGCCTTAGGCTACATGCACATAACCGTTCAGTTTTTTGTGGTCCGCAAAAAACGGAAGCCGCCCGTGTGCCTTCCACAATTAACGGAACGGTCCATTGTAGAAATGCCTATTCTTGTCCGCAAAACGGACAAGAATAGGACATGCTGTATTTTTTTTGCGGGGCCATGGAACGAAGCAACGGATGCGGACAGCACACTGAGTGCTGTCCATATCTTTTGCGGCCCCATTGAAGTGAATGGGTCCGCACCCGAGCCGCAAAAAATGCGGCTCAGATGCGGACCACAACAACGGTCGTGTGAATGAGGCCTAAGATGAGGCACCTCAAAGAGGTCTGTCTGTTAACCATTGCAGAGTGGCTACAAAAAGGGCCTCATGCTCTGAGGAACCCATCATCTCCAAGTGTTACTTGGACAGCCTATTGATTTCATTGGGAGCTATGTAATTTTAAATTTTCCCTTTGGTGGTGATGCAGAAGGAGTTTATAGGCGAAGCAATCCAAAGAATTCCCTCGTATGGGCCACGGCAGTCTGTATTTCTAGTGCTATATAGGATGCAGACACATAGGATACTGACATTTCTTTAAAGCCTCGACAAAGTGTCCATAGATGTGAAATGGGCGATGATAGATTCATATGTCTGTAACACTGAAAATGCAGACTGTACTGGTTCGTACCAGTGAATGCTGGGTATTTCTTCATCTGTCACTTTCAAACCTATTTAGCACTGAATGCCACCTGTGAACAGACAGTGTGGAACTACAGGTCTAGCTGTCCAAGGCTACTTTCACATAAGTGCTACAGCCTTCCGGCAGGCTCTTCCAATGTGGGATGCCTGGAATCGGCTGGACAAAAAGCGCTTTCTGTCCAACCAGCTCTTGGCATTTTTGCTGGGTTGCGGCCGGATTTCCATCGGACCCTATTATAGATAATGGGGCCAGCAGGCATTCCAGTAGCATCCGGGGGAGTTCATGCTTCGATGCTCTCCTTTGCCCTGCGCAAAAAGGGCATTTTCTGGAGTCCCTGTGATGTACCAGGCTGCCAGGCGGAGGCTTCTGTCCAGCAGTGAGCCTGGTGACCTCACCGGCACTGATGGCCGGTCTTTAGTGATGCCCTAGTTTGTAAAACGGCTAGGGCAGCGCTAAAGCCCGTCCATCAGAGCCGGTGACCTCACCGAACACACTGCTGTTATTGTAAATGAAAGAGCCCTTGCCCTGCACAATCTAGCTCAGGGTAAAGGAGATCATCAGACCATGACATGCTCCGATGCTAACATCAGGGGGCTGCCTGGGTGAAATTATGAGTATGTCCAGGTTCAGCTCTGAACCTGGACAACCCCTTTAAGCAACTTAGGATTCATGAGTAACACAAGGACTGCTTTTTATTTTGTTCTGTACCTGTCAAGCATGCAGCTGAAAATTTTAGTATGTGTCATTTCTGCATAACTGTGGTATATATTCTAAATTGTGTTATCTAATGTTTATCCAGGACTTGGAGGGAGTAGACATAAAACTTGGAGTCTGTTCTGGTGGTCTCATGGTCTTCAAAGATAACCTGAGGATCAACCGTTTCCCTTGGCCTAAAGTATTGAAAATCTCCTATAAAAGAAGCAGCTTTTTCATTAAGATTCGCCCTGGTGAGGTATGAAAATGCCGCTTGCTTGTTATGATTTATACTTGAGGCTAACTTTTTTGCTTCACATTTTCATGAAATAGCTGAGCAAAGAAAGAACTCTAAAGTTTATATATACAAAGTAAATTCCCTGTATTACTCAAGGCTGTTTTCAAACTGATGTCATGGTTTCCATTTGCATCGTTTACAGGAATCATGACAGAAATTACTGATTATTTTTGATGGAACTGTTGTAAGCCTTTATTTTTTATTTTTTATATGTCCACCAGGTTTGCCAAACTTACCCTAATTCGTTTTTCCTTTTGTAGCAGGAGCAATATGAAAGTACAATAGGATTTAAGTTACCAAGTTACCGAGCAGCAAAGAAACTTTGGAAAGTCTGTGTTGAACATCATACGTTTTTCAGGTAAGTTAGAATTTAAGTTGTAGTAAGGGGTGAACAGCCTGAGAACCTGAGGCCACATGCAGCCTGTGATGCCATTCTGTGGGGGTAGACCGTCATTAGTACACAGGCATTCTTGTTTGTGCCACAGTAGTTCAGAAAGAAACAACTGTCAAAGGTCATCTGCATCCTCCATATGTAGAAAATGGGGTGCTCAGTTCTTTCTTCCCTAGATAGCCCAAAATATCAGAGAGCAGATGGCGGTTAACACTTCTCACATGTATCTTTAATGTCAGAGGAAAGTGGAGCTGCACAGAAGCAGGTACCAGTAGGTGGAGCTGAGGTATGTGGCTGGCAGTAATGGAAGGGCACAGACTGGCACTTATGGTGACTGTTTTAGAGGCACAGTATGGTGGTGGTTCGGATAAGGGCACTGTCTGGCGGTCACTGTTTTGGGTAGTGGTTGTGCATGGCTGGCATTACTGAGAGGGCACTGTTAGGTGCTGTGTGAATTCTGTTTTAAGCAACTTAAAGGTGTTCTGCAGTTCTTTTAAACGGAACAGAGCTTAGCCCCGCCCAGGCCAGGGATAATAGTTGTGATGTCACTGGGCCTGTGGTAAACAGCGAGAAGGCTGCGGCGCTACTGCCATTGCTGCTACCTTCTCAAACAGCTGATCAGCAGGGGTTGCGGGTGTCGGACCCCCGCCGATCAGATGCTGATGATCTAGGCAGAACCCCTTTAAGAACAATCCTCACTAAACTGTTAATATGTTATGCCTATTGCAGGCCTTGAGGGCAGTCGATGAAAAATGTCCTCTTTGGTGGTCTCTGAATCTGTGTGTCAAAAAACACCTGTCTGCCCTTGCAACACAGTGGCCCAAATGGTGCAAATTGGATCAATTTTAGCTCATTTTGGCACAACTAGAGGCAGAATTCTGTCTTCAAGTAAGCCAGTCAATGGTTGGTATAGAGTCATAGAATGTGTCTATGCCTGCACCACATTTCTCATCCAGCCTGAGGCCCTGTGATAAATCGGGTGCATACTTTAAAGTGGTATACCCATTTATAGCATTTATGAAATATTGATGGTGTATTCTATGAATGTACCCAGAGAACATAGATACTTCTATATACCAAAATGGAGAGAGCACACACAGTCACTTCTCCCCCTCATCTCCTCCTCTGACATACTGAATAGGAGTTCAGGAGACTCCCATCTTCCCGATAGAAAAATCACACCCATTAGATATTTCTGACATTCCCTGTGGTTATGCCATACATGTTTCAGATGAAAGTACCTCTTTAGCCTTCTGTCGCAGCCTTAGGGAGAGGTGCTGACAATATGGCCTTCAGACCAGAAACCGTTTTGCACCCCCTGCTTTGTTCTTTTTTTACTATCCATTAAATATTAAACTTATATTCTTTGTTTTTTAGGTTAACATCTACAGAGACCATTCCTAAAAACAGGCTCCTGTCACTGGGATCCAAATTTCGTTACAGTGGGCGCACACAGGCCCAGACAAGGCATGCCAGTGCTCTCATTGACCGACCTGCTCCCCAGTTTGAGCGAACTGCTAGCAAAAGAGCCACACGCAGCCTAGATGGAGGTAACTTCACCCAAGTTTGGATTGATGAGAGCACAAGGCATTCATATTGGTTGTCTCTCATGTCCTACCTTTTGTTCCTGATCAACCACTGCAATATATCGTGTTTATTGTGCATTTGCTTTAAAATTGACTCTGATTTCAGAGATGTAATTAGCTGAACGGATTGTCCTTCCAACCCTCATGATCCGAAGACCCTACTTATTTTAGATGTCCTTTAGGATGCTTTTGACCAGTATGCACATACATTTTTCTCCTTCAGCACTTTATATTAAGTCACGCCTTACCTTTTTTTAGTTAACATTGGCTTATACAATAAAAGATAATGGGGGACATTTATCATGAAGGTAATATTGATTGAGGCTGAACAGGAGAACTATTCCCCAGATTTATTAAATATTGTGCACTGCTTGTTAAATTTGGTGCATCTTTGACTCTAACACTTTTGTCTAGAAATTTGGTATTTTTTATACTCCACCCCCTTCCTGGAGTGAGTTTGTAACCCCCCGTTTCTATCTATTTTGTAATATGTCCTCATTACTGTCTTTGCTATTTTCATTTAGATTTGTTTCTTTGACTCCTTGTAACCCTCATTAAGCAGGCCAGTTCTTACTGATCTGTATCGCACTGCACTAGATGTGAAGTATCACCTTGCCGTTTCATTTACAACACAATCTCGTCAGAGATTACACCATAAAATCATGTGTGATATTATGTAATATTGCACTGCAGAAAATTGTATGTGGGGGTGGAATTGTATAAGTTTTCAGTTATCACAAAGTAATCCAACATAGTTTATTAATTTTTTCTCAAGTGAATGTTATCCAATGTACACCTACAATTTCATAGGTATATATTGCATGCAAAATCATATAGTAATCTAACACTATCACATTAATGTGATTTATCAGCCCTGACGATAGTCACAAGACATTTTTCCATGTATGGCACCTAATATTAACAAAGCACACAATATGTGGAGACTGCAAAAAATTAATAATGAAGAAGTATTACATTAAAGGGGTTGTACATACTGATTTTTCAGCCCGCAGCCGACCTCCAAAAATAGGAGATTCATACTTACCTGCTCCTCGCCAATTTGATCCTCCGCTGTGTCTATGTTCCAGTCCGTGGCTTGTATTCTGCTGTTGCTGCTGCATGGGCATGTTCACATGCTCCACTGCTATTGATGACTGGCTTCAGCAGTGACATGCTGCTTCTGGCCATGTCACCGCTGAAGGCAATCATTGGCTGCAGCAATTCATATGACGATGCCCATGCAGAACCAGCAGAAAATAAGCCACAAACTGGAACGTGAACACAGTAAAGGAGCGGCATGGAGCAGATAAGTATGATTCTTCTGTTTACAGAGGCGGAATGCAGGCACTTACTAAAAAATTATTGCTATTCCTGGAGAACCCCTTTAAAGGTGATCTCTGGGCTTCTTATAAAAACTGCCTTTCTTCTAACCTGTGGAAGAAAAGACAGTTTGGTTAATATGTTCTAATTTCTTCAGTTTTTTTGGCCGGAGATAAAACTGTAGCGTGCTGCTGTTTTCTCTTTTGCTTGATCAGTGAAAATGACTGAACGGAAGACATCCTGATGCATCCTGAACGGATTACTCTCCATTCAGAATGCATGGGGATATACCTGTTCAGTTCTTTTCCGGCATTGAGCCCCTGTGATGGAACTCGGTGCCAGAAAAGAAAAACGCTAGTGTGAAAGTACCCTTACCCATCCTTTCTCTGCTGTGCCCGCCTCACTCACACAGGCTGCGGGCTCTTCTGCTCGGGTCCTGGTCGCATTTGTGCCCTTCTCTTCCTGTGTAGCTGCATAATAGTAAATGCAGCTGAACAGGAAAATAAGCGCACACATCTAGTCGGGACCCAGGCAAAAGAGTGGGGATGGGTGGCGTTGGCAAAGCGAGGGAAGATTAAAGTTGCATTTGTATCGGGCGAGAAAAAGCAGATTGTCAGGAAGGAAGCGTTCCTTCCCGACAGTTGGCTGCTCATTAAGAGGAGCTGAAGTGTAGTATCTGCGGCACCTTTAGTAGAACGTTCGTTCCCGATATTCAGGCCGTGTAAATCCAGTGTTAAGCGTTAACCAAACTGTCTTTCTTCAATAAAATATATCTGTATAGCTCCACCTGCTCACCACCAGAGCTGCAGCAGAAAAGACACTCCCCTTGAGATATCAGCTTGATATAAATCCAGCAGAGCAATGAATGGGGAGATCTCTGGATCCATGTGAGGTACAGGGCTGGTTCTGGCTATGTTAGAAAGAGGTTGTCATGTACTAGTCATGGGATAATCCCTTTAACTTGCGGGAGATCTTTTGTTATTTCAGACTTTTCTCCATAGGCTTCCCAGTATAAGGGCTCATTCAGACAACTGTTTTGCGGTCCACAAAACACGGATACCATCCAGCCCTATGATAGAAATGACTATTCTTGCAATTGTGGGCAAGAATAGGATATGCTCTATATTTTGCGGGGCCACGGAACGGAATTACGGATGCGGACAGCACATGGTGTGCGGTGCCCGCATATTTTGCAGCCCCATTGAAATGAATGGGTCCGTATCCGTTCCGCTAAATTACAGTCGTGTGAATAAGCCCTAACTCGATAAAACATCTTGAAAAACTGTGGAAATGCATGAAACATAAATGCTTCAACATGTAGGCAACAAAAAAATTGGCCCACATTTACTAATGTGATTGCAGCTAGACCTTGTTGTAAAGTGTGCCAGCCTAGTTTTTGAAAAATCCAGTGCACCAAGCTTGTCTAAGGGGAATAGAAACATAGAATGTGTCGGCAGATAAGAACCATTTAGCCCATCTAGTCTGCTCAATATGCTGAATACTATGAATAGCCCCTGGCCCTATCTTATATGAAGGGTGGCCTTATGCCTATCTTATGGCCATTTTGTTGTACAGGATAAGGGCTTGTTCACACGAACGTAAGGGCTCTGTGCCCGTGTTACAGGCTTCACACGGCGGTTCCGCAATACACAGGTCACCAGCCGTGTGCATTCCGCATCACGGGTGCGGACCCATTCATTTGGCACTATGACACAATCTGGCACAATAGAAAATGGATCCATCCTCCATTGACTTTCAATGGTGTTCAAGACAGATCGGTCTTGGCAATGTTAAAGATAATACAAAGATAATACATTTGAATGGGTCCGCGAATCTGGAGATGTTCTATCTTTTTGTGGAACGGACAGATCGCGGACCCCATTCAAGTGAATTGGTCTGCAATCCACATGTGGCTGCCCCACGGTCGGTGCTGGTGCATTGTGGACCGCAATTTGCAGTCCACAGCACGGGCACGGAGCCCTTACGTTCGTGTGAACAAGCCCTAAGGCTGCACAATGTCATGAAAAGATCACAGTGTGGGGTTGACTGCAATGGCACAGTCACAAAAAAAAATCCAACTTTGAAGGATTTTTGGTCACAAACCACACAATTCGATTTGGCCACAATTCAGGCAATCCTCAACGGCATCTAATCTAGCTATACATAAGCCAAGACACTGCACCACATAGCTTCCAGATAAATAGTTCACACAATGTAAGTCAATGGGGACGGATCCGTTTTCTATGACACAATCTGGCACAATAGAAAATGGATCCATCCTCCATTGACTTTCAATGGTGTTCAAGACAGATCGGTCTTGGCAATGTTAAAGATAATACAAACGGATCAGTTCAGAATGGATGCAGACGGTTGTATGTTCTGAACGGATCCATCTGTGCAGATCCATGACTGATCCACACCAAAACGAGAGTCTGAAAGTAGCTTAATATCAAAACTACGCGCTTAAATGCAGTTAAATCCCCCACCCACAATTAATGGTACCACCAGCAGCATAAATAATGCAGTTAGGCCTCTTTCACACGGGCGAGATTTCCGCGCGGGTGCAATGCGTGAGGTGAACGCATTGCACCCGCACTAAATCCGGACCCATTAATTTCTATGGGGCTGTGCAGATGAGCTGCGATTTTCATGCATCACTTTTGCGTTGCGTGAAAATCGCAGCATGCTCCTCTTTGTGCGTTTTCCACGCAACGCAGGCCCCATAGAAGTGAATGGGCTGCGTGAAAATTGCAAACATTCGCAAGCAAGTGCGGATGTGGTGCGATTTTCTCGCACGGTTGCTAGGAGACGATCGGGATGGGGACCCGATCATTATTATTTTCCCTTATAACATGGTTATAAGGGAAAATAATAGCATTCTTAATACAGAATGCATAGTACAATAGGGCTGGAGGGGGTAAAAAAATATATAAAAAATTATTTAACTCGCC
Organism: Bufo gargarizans; assembly: GCF_014858855.1. Taxonomy (NCBI): domain Eukaryota; kingdom Metazoa; phylum Chordata; class Amphibia; order Anura; family Bufonidae; genus Bufo; species Bufo gargarizans. The sequence continues at coordinate 358,367,322 of NC_058082.1, read as the reverse complement.
TTAATCCACTTGTTCGCGCAGCTCAGCTTCTCTTCTGTCTTCATCTTTGCTGTGCAGTAGGAAAAGGACCTGTGGTGACGTCACTACACTCATGACATGGTCCGTCACATGATCCATCACCATGGTAAAAGATCATTGTGATGGACCATGTGATGAGCGCAGTGACTCCATCAAAGGTCCTATTCCTCAAAGAAGACAGAAGAGAAGCCAGGCTGCACGAACAAGTGGATTAAGGTGAGTTAAATTATTTTTTACCCCCTCCAGCCCTATTGTACTAAGCATTCTGTATTAAGAATGCTATTATTTTCCCTTATAACCATGTTATAAGGGAAAATAATAGTCTACACAACACCTAAACCAAACATGCCGATTTTTCTCACGCACGTGCAAAACTCATTACAAGGTTTTGCACTTGCGCGGAAAAATCACGCATTTTCCCGCGACGCACCCGCATCTTATCTGGGCCAAAAACATGACGCCCATGTGAAAGAGGCCTTAATTTTGCTTCATCTAGTACAATTGAAATCAAATTAATACACATGAAATGTCAGTTGATATTTTTGCCATGAATGAGGAGTTATGGAAACTGTCACTCCCTATTAATTCATGTGACAAAAATGATGGCCTCTTTGTCCCTTTCTTGCTGGTTCAGTTCCAGCAATGGATGTCATTTGACCCCTGTTCCCAGAGTCGGTGGAGGTCCTAGTCATCTGACTTGGTAGATATGCCTTATAAAATTGTTGTTGAGCTTATTGAAATGCTGGGCTTTTGTCACATTTTTGGCAGCAGTTTTACTAAAAAATTGTCCGCATCCGGGCCGCAGTTTTGGTGGCTCGGATGTGGACCTATTCACTAAAATGGGGCCGCAAAAGATGCGGACAGCACTCCGTGTGCTGTCCGCATCCGTTGCTCCGTTCCGTGGCCCTGCAAAAAAAAAATATAACATGTCCTATTCTTGTCTGCGATTTGCGGACAAGAATAGGCAGTTATATCAAAGGCTGTCCGTGCCATTCCGCAAATTGCGGAACGCGCACGGACACCATCCGTGTTTTGCGGATCTGCAATTTTGCAGGGCCGCAAAACACCACGGTCGTATGCATGTAGCCATACTTGCATGTTCCTTCCTCTGTAGGTCAGGATGTTGGAGCATAAAGCCATTTTCTTAATCAGAAGACGTGGACTACTCATCCGGTCTTCAAACATGATGCTGGGATTTTGCAAAAATCGCTTTAAAAGGGTTCATTCACACGTCCGTGGTGTATTACGGATCCGCAATACACTTGGCCGGCACCCCCCATAGAACTGCCTATTCTTGTCCGCAATTGCAGACAAGAATAAGACATGTTCTATTTTTTTCCGGTGCCGTGGCCTGAAAGTTTGGGGTTGAAGCCGGGAAGTTTGGGACCACCCACCGGAAATGCAGATGTGGAGAGCACATAGTGTGCTCTCCGCATCTCTTCCGGCCCCATAGAGAATTAATGGGTCCACACCCGTTCCTGATACTGCAAAACGGATGCGGACGTTTGAATGGACTCTAAAGCCATAAATCAAAGGGGTTTTCTGGGAGCTTGATATCGAAGGCCTATCCTCAGGGCAGGTCTCCAACATCTAATTGGTGGGGGACCGACACCTGTGCTCAGTATGGCAATGAATGGGACTGAGCTGCAAATAGGCCATGTGACCAACGAACAGGATATTGGCGCCAGACCCCCACGCCCAGATCTTGATCACCTTTTCTCAGGATAGACCATCTATATTTAACCCCCAGAAAATCCCTTTAAGCCATCACATGTGGAAATAGACTTAACACTGCATACTCCCTGAAGAATGCCGCAAGTGAAAAACACTGTTACGGCATGCTTGGACACCATGTTTAACTTCTTAGCAAAGTTAAGATTGAGGATATTCTGGACTTACCCACTGGAAGCAGAGAATAAAAATGCTTTCAATTCAAGGGAATGGGTCTTTTCAGAATGCTATTTACATTTACACGCTATGGAATAGAAGTGATATATTTAGTTGTGTGTGCAGAAATATAGATCATTAGGAGGATCTATCTGACGTGGGTTTCTTGCTGATGACTCTTATTGTGGTTCATTTTTCTTTCCCAGGCTTATTTTTGGCATTTCTTTTGTCATGGCGTAGTTCCCATGATCACATAACTTTTCTTAGGGAAGAGCAATAACTAGCCTTTCCTGGGCACTTTTCCAGCTCTGGTCCCAGCGTGACAGTACTATTCCTTGTGTGGCAGTGAGGGCTGGGAGGGTGCTGAGCACAAGTGTGTTATTCCTCTGCAGGTGCACATATAGGATATCCTTATATATTTAAAAATGTGGATTTGTATGCAGTTTGTTGTATTGCACTCTGCTACAGGCTTTTTTCCCACACCAATGTATGCATATAGCCCAAAAGGGCATATTATAGTGACCGTTGATTGTATCCATATCCCTTAGTGTATAGTGTAGTCCCTGTGTAGTTTTTTCCTGCCTTATACACCATTCCCACACAAGTGTTGTAATAATTTGTACAACTTCCAACAATTTTTTTTTGCCTTAGTTAAAAAAGGGCGCCCAGCATATAAATTCATTGCCTCCGAAGAGGATAATGATGTTGAAGTGATTGAATTAAAGATACCAATTCATGCTGTGCCAGCAACAGTGTCGCACAAAGGTATAATAGACATTTTTGGGTATCTTTTTTGATTATTTTTTTTGCACATGCTGCTTTTCCTATTTTTCTGCACGTTTTCTCTTTGCTACATTTTGTGCATTTCCTACTGTGCAGCTGCACTTACTGTACAGGCGGCTAAGCTAATCTTTTTTAAGCCAATGTATGTTCTGCTTTTGTTTTGTAGTTTTGCTTATTGGCTGAAATAACGTCACTGCTCCTTGATGTCACTGATCAGTGCGGGTCTGGCATCCCCCGCTGATCAGCAATAGCGCTGCAACTGCTTCGCAGGCCAGTGACTTCACGTTCATTGGTCACATGGCCTGGGCACAGCTCAGTCCCATTCAAGTGAATGAACCTGAGCGACAATCCCAAACACAGCTGCTATATGGTGTACAGCACTGTGCTTGGTAAGCTGTGAGGAGACCACAGCGCTTACTTGGGTATAGCAGCCTCTTAAAACCCCTATCCAGTAGGGTTAATGGAAGCTGGACCCCCACTGATCAGGTATTGATGACCTTTCCTGAGGATAGGCTAATAATATCAAAATCATATACCGGTAACTTGGAAATCGGAAGTCAAGTCAGAAAAAAACAGCAATCCCAGCCTTGACCTTCTCACCCACTTTTACCTCAATTGTAGGGCATGGTGGGTGAGAATAATTATTTTGCTTTTGAGGGCCACAACTTTTTTTTATTTTTCCATAAACTGAGTTGTCGGAGGGCTTTTTTTTTTACGAGATAAGTTGAAGCTTTCCTTGGTTTCACTTTGGGTTGCATACGACTTTTGTTCACTTTTTATTTTTGCCCCCGAGTCCACACCATCACTGCACTGCACATATATGGCGGTAGGCTATCTGTTGGCAACACCACTGTCATTACACTGTGCATGTAGGCTAAGGAGTTGATTAGGTTGAAGGTATCACATTTTCTTCTACTAATTAAAATCTGCTACTTTTACATACCGTACTTTTTTCAAATCTGTATTTATTTCTTGTAGTAGATCTGTGTATTTAATTTTTGAACATGAATACAGGAGCAGCCATCTTGCCTCAGCTGCTGCCCTGCTGGGTCAACAACAGTTTAAATATTTGTTTTACAGAAGCCACATGGACATGGGATACAGGTTTCTAGAGTTGACTTATTGACATCGGTAGGAGAGTTTTATGGACATGCTCTGTCAGTTGTCCCCATCAACAATTGTCAGCAGTGGACCCTTTATCTTTCTCTAGTATTGTAGTGGAGGTCTTACCAGTAAACTTGCTTACGGAGCAGGAAGGGTCATACATTTTATAGACCTTGGCTTTAAGTTTTAAAGGAGTTGTCACATCAGAGACTACACCTCTCAGAATGTAGCCCCTGGGGCAATGAAGTGATTTTGCTGAGGTGAGTTCAATGAAGCCAATCAGGTAAATGGTGGGCTTTGTAACAAAAACACCAAGTTTGCCAGAACGGGACACATTCAAGCTCATAGAGGAGGGTTGTGAGCGAGGGAACCGCCTATTTCATGGCTATATGCCCTAATTGCGTCAAATTCTGGAGTCCCCTGTTCATATAACCAAATGTTAATGACTACTGATGGGCGACTACTGATGGGCCTTTTTACGGCGGTCACTAATGGGCCTTGGGCTAGGCCACTGCCTTTTTGCGCAGGCCTGCCGTGCAGGGTAAGAGGTCGCTCTCATATTAGAGCTAGCCCCCTGCTTTAATGGTCTGGAATGGCAGTGTTGTTTAACCTTTTGGATGCCGTGGTCAGTAACTACTGAGGCAGCTAAGTGGTTTAGAGGACGAGAGCTCCCCCTGTGAGGTATCAGCAACCTGCAAATTAGATCTCTGCCTCCAATGTCTTAGCATGGGACCAGGGGCCTAATGAAAGCCCCCCAGGTCTGCCTGCAGTGTATTCCTTATCAGGATGTGGCAGAGGTGCAGTGCCTGTCTGTATAGTATTGACACTATAATACACTGTACTGCATCAGTACAGTATGTAATGGAAGTGTTCAGAAGAACACTAGACAACACTCGTGGGACTGATAAATTGTCAGACGTTTAAATGATAAAAATTATAAAAAGTCTAATGAAGTTTTAGCAAATAATAAAAATATTCAAGTTAAAAAAGGAATGCCAGTTTTTCCCCCACACAGTAAATGCAGTAAACAAAAAGCCAAAATTGCTGTTTTTTGCTTATTCACCAACAAAACAAATCGAAAAGTGTTATCCGCCCCAAAATGATACCAATGAAAGCTACTATGAATCGTCCTGCGAAAATCAAGCTGTCATACAGCTCTGTAGAAGGAAAAAATATAAACGTTCTGAGTTGGCAGATGCAAATAAAAAATAAGAAAAAATATATAATATTTTTTTTAAGAGGTTTTATTGTGCAAAACTAGTAATACAAAAAAAAGGCATACATTTGGTATTGCTGCAGTTGTACTTATGCAGAGAATAACATTGTTATTTATGCCAAAAAATGTACGCGTCAAAATTTATAACATAAAAATTCAATGGCAGTGTTGCTATTTTTTCCCATCCCCCCTCCAGAAGTTATGTGTACCCACAAATTGTGCCAAATAAAAACTACAACATGTCCCAATTCCTGTGTGAATAAGGCCCAAAACAGGCTGAAATTGAATGTTGCATTTTGCTCTAATTCTATGTGTGTTACACAAAATATTAAACTGCCTTCTGAAGTGTTGCATTGGTTCAGTACTTAGTATTAAGCAGTCTCCACTTGCAATATAATCTGCTTGTGCCATAATTATACTAGCATTAGTTTTTCCATCGTGCCAAGGCTGCGGGTCTGGGATTGCTTCTTTAGTTATCACATCTAGTAAGGTGTGACATAAGGAAATTTCTGTGTCCCACTATTGTAATGTCATCAAATTGCTTCCAGAGGAGATTGAATTGGAAAACATTGACAAGGCTGGTCTCAAGAAGCCGGAAGAGATGAGCGTGGTTGAGCAGACCCGCAAAATATATGTAGAGACTGAGCAGAAAGGTACCAGTGTGTGAAGACTGATCCTTGTGGCTGTCTACTAACATTAGCCCCTGCTATACTAGAAAGCAATGCATCTTCCTAAAGTAAATTCACGCCATTGTCCGTCTTTTTTATAATATACCAACGTCTATTAAATCGATGGATTTCACGTCAATAACAGAATCGCATAAGTGTTGTTTTGGGCGTTACTTACATTGCCCTGCTGCTGTAGCTGGTCACTTGGTATGAGCTGAAGTTTACTAAGCACATGCATGAAATAAGTGCTTTACGGCTGTCCTGTGAGGAACCTCTTTTGCCATCCTGTTTTGCAGCCAAGCTTAAAAAAAATATGGATGTCTTTGGGAACAATTTTTATTTTAATTTTTTTCATTTTGGTCTAAAAATAAATTTTTTCAATTGGTCTTTATAAAAAATGTCAACAGTTTTTCTGATCGCAGCCACTTTTAAAGGGTTATCACCATGTCAGACAGAAGGCTATGTTTGTGCAGGAAATCCATCAGATCCCATTATAGTAAATAAGGATCCGGTTGTGTCCGGCAATGGCGGATACGGTACCTCCGGTAGTCTGTTCTTCTGTAGGAACAGATTTGCGGAGTTTCAAAGCTGAGCATAATAATTTAGCAAGGGAGTGTTTATAAGCTGTCAGGAGATCAAAGATAACGGCTACACATGGAGCCGTCGGAGCAGCTCTCTGAGGAGTCACTGTGAAACAGCCTGCGAGTTTACAGATTTTACGTAAAAGGTGTCAGAAAAACTATTGAACATTTTTAATGAAGAACACTTTTGAAAAATGATTTTTAAACCAAAATGAGAATGCAATATTAAAAAATTTGTTCTCACTGTGTTCATACCCTTAAAAGGCTATAGATCCCTTTGGGGACAATTTTTTTAATTACATTGTATTCCTTTTGAGCTAATCATTTTTCACTTGGTATTTATTAAAAATTTTGAGCCCTTTTCGGTGTACAGCCTTGAGATTCTCTGGTAGCATGCTATCTGTTTTCACTCTGTTTAGTCAGGCAGCTCAGCTGAGGGCTCCTTATCTCCGGTCTCTGACTTCCTAAACCAGTGATGACTAACCTCCGGCACTCCAGCTGTGGTAAAACTATGACTCCCAGCATGCTCCATTAATTTATATGGAGTTCTCAGAACAGCCAAGCAAGGGGGCATCTTGGAAGTCATAGTTTTACCACAGCTGGAGTGTTGGAGGTTAACCATCACAGTCCTAAATGCTCATTATAGCTAAATCCTTATCTTTCTGATAAGAATGTGGCTTTTATTAGTTTAGAGATGAGGGTTATTAGATGACTGACACAAAGCACACAGCTAAACAGTTAACCATTTGTGACTGAACGACTGAATATTTTTTTAAAAGACCAATTGAAAAATTATTTTTAACCCAAAATTGGTAAAATGCAATCATAAAAAAAAATTCTCCCCGGATGTGTACATAGTCTTTAGATGTATTATGTGCATTTGTGATTAGATACAGCAACTATTTTATGACCTTATAAGTATATTATGATGTAATACACCGTTCCCAGAAAAATGTATAGCTTTTCCCCCTTTTGTAATGGTTATCGGGTAAGGGCTAGTTCACATATGCATTGGAGGCGCCATTGAACATGCAGGAGCATGTTGCACTAATATGTCCATGAAAATGATGGTTACCTGGCGGGCCCCATTACAATCGGAGGTCTGTAAGGTGCACTTGGTGTCCCTCAGATTATGTATCTAGCACTTCTATTGTTTTTGTTGTCCTGCTAATATAACAGCATGCAGAGGCATTTGTGTAGTTACCTGCTCCATCCACTGTGCAATGGACAGATGTGTGTAGATGCAGAGCTTCTCTGGAACAGTTGATCAGCGTGTGTGTGTGGTCTTGGACACCGACCGATCACGGATAATGAAATACTGGTTCATCCCTTTTAAGGTTATGCTCTTTTAGACTTAAATTTTCTGAATCCATCAAATTTTGCAGGACTGGCCTAGTATAGACCTTGGATTTCACCATTTAGTATACTTTGTTCCTGTAGGAGAGAAGCTTGTCTGCTGCTTGTTCCCCTCTTTCCACTGGAAACGTGCATGCTGGGCTGAACCCATCATGCACTTGTATGGAGGATTGGGGTGGTAGGTCAAAAGTGTATGGTCACCTTTTACTAAGCAGCGTATGAATGGGTGGATCCTGCTTCTGAGAGGGAAAAGGCTGTGAAATGTCTCTGTAGGCTTTGGCCAGTTTTAGTCAGTGTTGCTTAGCAGTAAATGTAAAATCTGACAAATCCTTGTAAAGGAATCTGCTAAATTTCGTATTCAAAGAGCCCCTAATGAATCTATGCAATTTCATTAGGATATTTATTATATCATTCCATAATGAGAGGTGCAGAACTTATGTTGTTGACCGCTGCTCTTGAAGACGATCACATGGTGACACCTTCCAGTCCTCTGTAAATTATTACCACAACTACCGGAAATACATTTTGCATGACTATATTTATGCTGGTTTTCACTAAACAGAATTACTTTAGATATTTTGAATGCTGTGAAGGCAAACTCGTTTTTCTCACTGTATGTTAGTGTGAATAATTTTATGGGCATGGTTTTAAAGGGGTTTCCAGGATTACTATGGTTTTTAAAGGTGTTATCCAGTTTCTGATATTGGTGACCTGTCCTCAGCCGCTCGGCTGTTTTGTGCATTCACTTGAACAGGAAGGAGCAGTTGTTGTTACACTCCCTCCCATTCACTTGAGGAGCTGTAATTACACCTGCACGCCGCTGCAAAGCCCACGGCAAGCAGATAAACACTGAAGAGGACGCAGCACTCACATGAGCACCGGGCATCAGATCCCCTCCTATCCTGAGTATAGGTCATCAATACTGGAAATCAGACAACCTCTATATGTGCATGTAGTTGCTTACATCTCCCCTATGCTTCTTTTTTTAAATTTGGACTCTCTTGGTCGATTTTCACCATCTAACGGAATCAGGGGTCGAGTGGAGGGGGAACGCGTGGGAACGGCGTTCCTGCACTTTTTTCATGGCAGGAACGCCGTTCCCTTTCAGCCTCAAGTCCGGAGAACACGGCTGAAATCAGATTCACTTTCACTTGGTTCACAGGGGGCGGAGGCGGAGCGGAGGCGAGGCCCTGTGTGAAGCGCACTGTGCAGGGCAGGCAGAGGGAGGAGGGAGGAGGAGCGGCTTCAGTTGAGGACGGAAGTAGAGGAGTGATCCATCCGGACACTACACTCAGACAGCCAAGACCAGACAGTGCTGCTGGACTCTGCGGGCTGCCGCGCGGCAGCCGGCAGTAATGTAATTAAATTAATAAATTAAACTAAGTTACTCACTCTGCTGGGCGGCTGGTCTGCTCTGCAGTGAGCAGTCAAGTGTTGGAGAGGGGGAATCCCTCTGGTTTATCTAAATCCTGTATCGGCACCGCCCCTATTAACGCCCAGCTAGTTTATAGCTCCTCCCTCCCAGCTAGTTACAGACACTCCTCTGCATGGACATAGTCATGTGACCACAACCCAAAGCAGAAGATAGGATAAAAAAAAATTACAGCTACCCGATTATTTTAAAGGATCTTGATGCTTCCCGGGAAACCCCTTTTAAGCTAACATGCCTTCACATGGAGAATTGAGGCAGTATAGACTTGTGCATTGGGTCTGTTTGGGAAATTTTTGAAGAGCAGCAGCAGATCTGTTATTCACGTGAGCTCTGTGCAGTGTACAGCATTGGGATTGTCACAATGGGTACACATTTTTAATGACATGTCATTATAGGTCTCCTTCCACATTTCTGATTACAAACAGGGGGAAATGTTGCTTTAAGCCTCATACACACGGCCATTGCTCGGCTGTTCTGTGCATCGGGGACCACAATTTGCGGTCCCCAATGTACAGGCAACATTCATGCGGCTGCCGCAGACAGATCCAGACCTATTGACTGTGATCTGCCTGCGCTGCAAAAAAAATAATAGAACAAGTTCTGTTTTTTTGCGGTGCGGAGGCACGGAGAGGTACTCCGTTCAGCACCACACCTTTCAGATTGCGGACCCATTCAAGTGCGGTGTACAAGCAGCTGATGCCTGTATATTATGCACCCGCTGTTTGCTGGCCACAATACGGGCACGGCCGTGAGCATGAGGCCTTAGCACCACCCCTAAAAACACTGTATGAATATGGCATAATCATAAACGCATAATCTACTGAGCTTTCATGTGCAGCCAGTCCATTATCCATGCTGTTCAGTTAACCCAGCCTACAGCCTAAAGATCCATACAGATGCATTGCAAGCCATTTTGCTTTTTTATTTATTTTTGCTACGCTATAATTGTATTCATTGGCATAAAGATTTTCTTCCATACATCTAGTTCGAGCCACATTTGTTTAAAACACTAGATAACGGAATATTCTGCACATCTGTGGAGGAGGTTATGTTAGACGCCTCTGTAGCAGATTCCAGTGGGAAAGCAGGATGAAATACCAGTAAATGCAATGGTATTATGGAAATCTGACCCAATGGCTGTTGGTGTCCGGAATATGGTTTATTGCCACCCTAATCTTCTTTCTTGAATTTGATAGCTGCAGTGGCAACACCTGAACGCAATGCCCGTCCAGTCTCTGCTCCTGTAATCGCTCAGAGTCAAATTGTTATACAACCTGCACGATCTAGAGAGGAATCATCAACGAAGAATGAGGAGAAGAAACCACAGGACCAAGTCAAGGAGCCAAGGAGCTCCCCTAAGGTGACTGACAAATTTCCTAGCATCCATTATTGTAAAGTGCAATGTGCTGTTTATTCTTTATCAGTTAAACAACTGTACAAGATGGTTTCAGTGTGAGCTCATTTTATACCTGTCTTTTATGCTTTGTATTATGCTTCTTCATCTAGGAGGCAAAAACTCCACCACAGAAGAATTCCTCTCCCACGGTCAATGGAGATCAAGCGCAGGTTAGTTTATGTAATGCAGATTTTAAATGGTATAGAATGATATTTGTCTTGAAATGTGTAATACAGCCATTGAAGATCTGTAACCTCTGCAAACCTTTATCGCAACAGTTCCCTTTTTTTGTCACCCAGAAACCCTTTATTGACACCAGCACGTCAATGTCATTAAAGCTGTGTGCTGCATGCATTGTTTGAGAGGCCTTCCAGGCTCACGATAGTTATGACCACTTCTCAGGATAATAAGTAAAAGGTGACGGCAGCATCTCTGGTATCTTCTGTATTGATAGTACTTCAATGAATGTGCACACACAGCGATAAATGCAACGTTTTGGCTACATCGTAGCCTATGTCAAGCATAATAATACATCTAAATGCCTAGTGTCTCACTTGTAAGGTAACCAATCCATTAAACAACACAACACCCACTTAATTTAAACTAACCAATGTACAACCAGGTATACTCGTCCTTATTTGCATGGTATTATATATGATTAAAAATACCTGTGTTGTCGTGCAAAATAGTGAACACTTTGATTACCTGGACTCCATGATCGCGTCTCCTGGTGTTCACTGCGCATGTCCATATTGTTAGTAATTGGCCAGAATGTGGATGACGCCACAGTCACCTGATAATCACCTGATTTGTTTAACTCCGCCTTATCGAGCTAACCTATACACCAGGAAAACATCCTGTTGTCATAGATACCGATGCTATCACAGGAGATGAATCTCCAAATTACCTATGCACTTCCAAAAATCATATCTAGTGTGCAAGGAGTAATTGTATTAAAATAAAGGATATCCTGCACCGCCTCGCAATATACCATATATTCAATGCGGGCATAACATATGGGGACACTGCGTCAAAAAATGTCACTTTTTCTCTCCCTCCTTTATAGATTCTGGGTATAATGCGACGGTGTGGACAGAGATACCTGGACTCCACTGCTGACTGACCATTTGGTAGGATTTTGTGGCCGATTGCCGTGATTGTATAGTGGTGGTTAATTTACTCCATCCATTATATACTTTTTGACGCACTGTCCCCATCTGTTATGCCCGCATTGAATATATGGTACGATATCGCGGGGCGGTGCAGGATATCTTAATTTTAATGAAATTACTCGTTGCACGCTATGTATGATATGGGGAAGTGCATAGGTAATGTGTGATATGGAGATTCCTCTCCTGTGATAGCGTCGGTATCTATGATAACAGGATGTTTTCCTGGTGTTTAGGTTAGCTTGATAAGGCGGGGTTAAACAATCATGTGATTATCCGCATTCTGGCCAATTACTAACAATATAGAGATGTGCAGTGAACAACGGGAGACGCGATCATGGAGTCCAGGTAATCGATGTGTTCACTATCGCAAGTTTCACCCTTCTTTTGCACGACAACACAGGTATTTTTAATGATATATAATGCCATGTAAATTAGGACGAGTATACCTGGTTGTACATTGGTTAGTTTAAATTAAGTGGGTGTTGTATTGTTTAACGGATTGGTTACCTTACAAGTGAGGGAGGTTCTTTTTGCACTATATTAGATTGGGTATTTACATGTGTTATTATGCTTGACAAAGGCTATGATGTAGCCGAAACGTTGAATTTGTCGCTATGCGTGCACGTTCATTGAAGTACTATCAATAAAGAAGATACCGGAGATGCTGCCGTCGCCTTTTACTTATTTACCGGACTGCTGAGGATCTGCGGTTGTGGCGTGGCTGGTGCATTCTGGTGCGGTTGTTGAGACCTTTGTGTGCTGCTCCTACATATTTTTTTTGACCTCTCCTTAGGATAAGCCATCAATAACAGCCCCCTTAACCTTGACCTTTACAGCAGCCTGCCCCTTTAACAGTGAGTTACACAGCACCCCACCCCCTTGACAGTGACCTCCACAGGGGCCTGCCTCCTTAACAGTAACCTCTACAGCACCTACTACTTAACACTGACCATAGGTTACAGTCCCCTTAACTTACTTCCACCATTCCTGGCCCCCTTAACAGAGACCTCCACAGCGACTGCCCCTTTAACATTGACTGTAACAGTACCCCGCTCCCTTAACAGTGACCTCACAGTACCCTGCTGCCTTAACAGTGACCTTACAGTACCCCGCTGCCCCTTTAATAGTGGCCTCCACAGTCCCCTCCTCCCTTAACAGTGACCTCCACAACGGCCTTAACGATAACATCCACAGAGCCCTCCCCTTTAACAGTGACCTCCACAGTGGTGCCCCTTTAGTAGTGACTTCCACAGTACCCTGTCTCGTTAATATTGATTTCCACAATAACCCGCCCCTTTAACAGTGACCTCCACAGAGCTCCGTTCACGTAAAATGTGACTTCTACAACGGCCCGCCCCTTAACACTGAACTCCATAGTGGAACGTCCCCTTAACTGTGACCCCCACCTTTGCCTGCCCACTTAACAGTGACCTCCACAGCATCCCGCCCCCTTAACTGTAACCTCCACAGCGGCCGCCCCTTTATTAGTGTTCTCCACAGTACCCCATCTCCTTAACAGTGGCCTCTACAGCAATCTGCCCCTTAACACTGACCTCCATAGCGGACTGTCCCCTTATCTGTGACCTCCACAGCAGCCTGCCCCTAGGGTAGCCAGAGGTCCGGTTTTAGGCCAGACAGTCTGGCTTTCAGACTCCCTGTCCTCCGTCCAGTGCAGGGCCTGGACGGACACAGGGATGTCCTTTTGAACAGCTCACTCTCAGACAGCAGCACTATGCTGTCTTAGCGTGAGCTGCAGGGAGAATGTCACCGTCCCTCCCACCCATGCAGCTTACAGAAGTAGATTTTTACCTACATTTTTTTCAATCTCTGTCGATTGCGGAGTGGGAGTAGGCGTGGCCTAACCGGTCGGGGCGTGGCTTGGCGAGACCTGGGGGCGTTGTTTTTAAGTTCTTTTGTGGGTGGCCTAAATGGCCACCCTACTTTCCCCCTGAACTGTGACCTCCACAGCACTCCGCTCCCTTAACAGTGTCATCCAGAGCGCCCTGCCCCTTTTAACCACCTCCCGACCGCTGTACGCACCGATGCGTCCGGGAGGTGGTTGATTAGTTCCTCCTGGACGCATCGGCGCGTCCTCTCGCGAGACGCGAGATTACGTCACAGCCGGCCCGTGCATGCGCATTGCGGGCCGGCATTTCACTGCAGAGTATTTCGTCAGCAGCCTGCCGGCCACGATCATTGGCTGGCAGGCTGCTGATTTTCAAAAAAACCAATCAGCAGCCATTTAACCCCACATATTAGTAAATATGATTGGGTTATATGGCTGCTGTGCTCCTCTGCTCCTTCTTTTGGTCGGTTGGTTCCAGCAGAGGAGCAGAGGAGCACATCATTACTGTGAGTACCCACCACACCACATTTAGCCCCCAGATCACCCCAATTAACCCTTTGATCACCCCTTTTATCCCCCCCCTGTCAATCACTAGTGAAAGGAAAAAAGTGATCAGTGCAAACTGTCACTTTTTTTTTTCACTGGTATTGACCGTTAGGTTTCAGTATAGTTTAGGCCCCTTGGTTAGGTAGTTTAGGGATCGGTTAGCGCCCAGCCCACCGCACCGCAGTCCGTTATTCGCTGATTAGCGTATCGCTAATCAGCATTTGTACTTTTATAGTATCTGGAAGTGATCAAAACTGATCACGGTCAGATCTATAATTGTACTAGTGTCACTTTAGTTCGCCCTCCACCCAAAACGCAGTGTTTGCCCGATCAGGCCTGATCGGTCACCCACACGTGCGTACACCCACGCCCGCCCCACCGCAGTGACAAAAAAAAATTTTTTTTTTGATCGCTGCACATTCACTTTACACGCACTGCGGCGATAAAAAAATCTGTTTTGATATTTTTTATCAACCGCAGCAGCCTCCGGTACTTCGCTAGCCTCCCATTTGTAAGACAGGCTTGCTTTTTTTTTCTTGGGTAGTCTCAGGGAATACCCCGAAATTTAGTTGCCCACATGTCTAACAGGGGGTATTCTTCTGAAGAGGCCTACAGGCTTCTGACCCAGTCGGATGAGGAGTGGGAACCCTCATCTGATGAATCCAGCGGGTCAGAATACGAACCTGTAGAAAGCAGTGGCTCTCTGACCCAAAGTTCGGACGAGGAGGCTGAGGTCCCTGATAGCACCAGGCGTACCCGGCCCCGTGTCGCTAGACCGCAGGTTGCGCAGGATCCGCTTCAACAGCAGCAGAGTGGGGCTGGTGCTGTCGGATTACGTGGTGAGGCATACACCAGCAGCCCAGCCCTTCCTGGACCTAGTACCAGCACTGCCGTACAACCTGGTGAAGTAGCGAGCACCAGAAGGGCAGTTGAAGCTGGTACGGTGGCACGTGCAGTAGTGACCCCGTCGCAGCCACCGCAAAGACGTGCCCGTAGAGCCCCTAGAATCCCAGAGGTGCTGGCAAACCCTGATTGGCAGTCCCCAACTTCAGCCGCACCCGTAGTTTTCCCTTTCACCGCCCAGTCTGGAGTTCGGGTTGAGACAGCTCAGATCGATTCGGCCCTGGGATTTTTTGAGCTGTTCTTGACTGCGGAGCTTTTAGACTTAGTCGTGGCAGAGACAAACAGGTATGCCACACAATTTATCACCGCTAACCCGGAAAGCTTTTATGCCCAGCCTTTCCGGTGGAAACCAGTCCAAGTTTCCGAATTTAAAACTTTTCTGGGCCTCCTCCTCAACATGGGCCTGACAAAAAAGCATGAATTGAGGTCATATTGGTCCACGAACCCGATTCATCACATGCCCATGTTCTCTGCTGCTATGTCCAGGACACGATTTGAGGTCATCCTGCGTTTCCTGCACTTTAGCGACAACACCGCCTCCCGTCCCAGGGGCCACCCTGCTTTTGACCGGCTTCACAAAATTCGGCCCCTCATAGACCATTTCAACCAGAAATTTGCAGATTTGTATACCCCTAAGCAAAACATCTGCATAGACGAGTCCCTGATACATTTTACCGGGCGCCTTGGCTTCAAACAATACATCCCAAGCAAGCGCGCCCGGTATGGGGTCAAATTGTATAAGCTCTGTGAAAGGGCCACAGGCTATACCCACAAATTTCGGGTCTATGAGGGAAAAGATCAGACCCTGGAGTCGGTCGGTTGCCCTGACTACCTGGGGAGCAGTGGGAAGACAGTTTGGGACTTGGTGTCACCCTTATTCGGCAAGGGGTACCATCTTTATGTGGACAATTTCTACACAAGTGTGGCCCTCTTTAGGCATTTGTTTCTAGAACGGATTGGCGCCTGTGGTACCGCGCGAACTAGTCGCGCGGGCTTCCCCCAACGGCTCGTTAGCACCCGTCTTGCAAGGGGGCAGAGGGCCGCACTGTGTAACGAAGAACTGCTCGCGGTGAAATGGAGAGACAAGCGTGACGTTTACATGCTCTCCTCCATTCACGCAGACACGACAATACAAATTGAGCGAGCAACCCGTGTCATTGAAAAGCCCCTCTTAGTCCACGACTATAACCTCCACATGGGAGGGGTCGACTTCATTTACCAGATGTTGGCTCCGTATTTAGTTTCCCGACGCACCAGACGCTGGTATAAGAAGGTGTCTGTATATTTAATTCAATTGGCTCTGTACAATAGTTTTGTTCTCTACAGTAAGGCTGGGAGAACTGGATCCTTCCTCAAATTTCAGGAAGAGATCATCGCGAACCTCCTGTATCCAGGAGGTTCCGTGGCCCCATCCACCAGTGTAGTTAGCCGTCTACACGAGCGACACTTCCCCAGTGTCGTTGCTGGTACCTCAAACTGACCGCCACCCCGAAAAAAATGTCGTGTCTGTAGCAGGAGTGGAATAAGGCGTGACACCCGCTATTTCTGTCCTGACTGTCCCGACCACCCTGCCCTATGCTTAGGGGAGTGTTTCCGAAAGTACCACACACAGGTACACCTAGCATAGGGATCACATCTCACCAGGATAGGCACACAGGGCTATTAGGGCCCATTCACTCACAGCTGCTGCAAACCTCTCCTTTCACATGGGACAAAGTGCATAACGCACTTCGCCACATCTTTGGGCGATTTGCGCTTTGCACATTGACCCATGGGGAAGGAGAGGTTTGTTCTATAAAGGTAAAAAAACAAAAAAAAAAAAAACAGGTAAGCAAACAGGTTAATGTTTAGTTCCAAAAGTTAAAGTTACATGTTCTGTTCCAAAGTTAATAAAATTATTGCGTTGTGGCCTGTTTTTTTTTTTTTTTTTTGTCTTTTTACCTTCCAGGTGGACCAACCGATCTACTAGCTGCAGCACCGATGTGCATTCTAACAGAAGCATTGCGCTGCTGTCAGATTACACGCAAGTCGGTGTATGCGGCGCTGCAAGACGGGATTTTCTCCTCTGCAGTGACAGATATGTTTGCCGAGGCATACGAGCTGAGGAGGAGGCGGCGTTCCTATGCTTTGGCAAGCACTTTGTATATATATATATATATATATATAAAAAAAAATCCCGGCAATGATTTATTCATCCACATCGATTGATGCGAATGGAGAAATCTGGTTTGCCAGGGCATACGAGCTAAGTGGGTATGGATGTAGGGCGGAGCTCCTATGTCCTGGCAGACGCCTTTCCCTTTACCTGTATGCTCAATATAAGGAGAATAGCAGAAACTCCTAATGCTGGCCATACATGTAATGATTGCGGAGACCCTCAAATGCCAGGGCAGTACAAACACCCCACAACTGACCCCATTTTGGAAAGAAGACACCCCAAGGTATTTGCTGAGGGGCATATTGAGTCCATGAAAGATTTAAATTTTTGTCCTAAGTTAGCGGAAAGTGAGACTTTGTGAGAAAAAACAAAAAAAAATCAATTTCCGCTAACTTATGCGAAAAAAAAAAAAAAATTCTATGAACTTGCCAGGCCCCTCATTGGATACCTTGGGGTGTCTTCTTTCCAAAGTGGGGTCACATGTGGGGTATTTATACTGCCCTGGCTTTTTAGGGGCCCTAAAGCGTGAGAAGAAGTCTGGGATCCAAATGTCTAAAAATGCCCTCCTAAAAGGAATTTGGGCACCTTTGCGCATCTAGGCTGCAAAAAAGTGTGACACATCTGGTATCGCCGTACTCAGAAGAAGTTGGGGAATGTGTTTTGGGGTGTCATTTTACATATACCCATGCTGGGTGAGATAAATATCTTGGTCAAATGCCAACTTTGTATAAAAAAATGGGAAAAGTTGTCTTTTGCCAACATATTTCTCTCACCCAGCATGGGTATATGTAAAATGACACCCCAAAACACATTCCCCAACTTCTCCTGAGTACGGCGATACCAGATGTGTGACACTTTTTTGATGCCAAGGTGGGCAAAGGGGCACATATTCCAAAGTGCACCTTTCGGATTTTGCAGGCCATTTTTTACACATTTTGATTGCAAAGTACTTCTCACACATATGGGCCCCTAAATTGCCAGGGCAGTATAACTACCCCACAAGTGACCCCATTTTGGAAAGAAGACACCCCAAGGTGTTCTGTGAGGGGCATGGTGAGTTCCTAGAATTTTTTATTTTTTGTCGCAAGTTAGTGGAATATGAGACTTTGTAAGAAAAAAAAAAACAAAAAAAAAACACATCATCATTTTCCGCTAACTTGTGACAAAAAAAAAAAAATTCTAGGAACTCGCAGTGCCCCTCACGTAATACCTTGGGGTGTCTTCTTTCCAAAATGGGGTCACTTGTGGCGTAGTTATACTGCCCTGGCAATTTAGGGGCCCAAATGTGTGAGAAGTACCTTGCAATCAAAATGTGTAAAAAATGCCCTGCAAAATCCGAAAGGTGCACTTTGGAATATGTGCCCCTTTGCCCACCTTGGCAGCAAAAAAGTGTGACACATCTGGTATCGCCGTACTCAGGAGAAGTTGGGGAATGTGTTTTGGGGTGTCATTTTACATATACCCATGCTGGGTGAGAAAAATATCTTGGTCAAATGCCAACTTTGTATAAAAAAATGGGAAAAGTTGTCTTTTGCCAAGATATTTCTCTCACCCAGCATGGGTATATGTAAAATGACACCCCAAAACACATTCCCCAACTTCTCCTGAGTACGGCGATACCACATGTGTGACACTTTTTTGCTGCCAAGGTGGGCAAAGGGGCGCATATTCCAAAGTGCACCTTTCGGATTTCACCGGTCATTTCTTACACATTTTGATTGCAAAGTTCTTCTCACACATTTGGGCCCCTAAATTGCCAGGGCAGTATAACTACCCCACAAGTGACCCCATTTTGGAAAGAAGACACCCCAAGGTATTCTGTGAGGGGCATGGTGAGTTCCTAGAATTTTTTATTTTTTGTCGCAAGTTAGTGGAATATGAGACTTTGTAAGAAAAAAATAAAAAATAAAAATCATCATCATTTTCCGCTAACTTGTGACAAAAAATAAAAAGTTCTATGAACTCACTATGCCCATCAGTGAATACCTTAGGGTGTCTACTTTCCAAAATGGGGTCATTTGTGGGGTAGTTATACTGTTTGGGCATTGTAGAACCTCAGGAAACATGACAGGTGCTCAGAAAATCAGAGCCGTTTCAAAAAGCGGAAATTCAAATTTTTGTACCATAGTTTGTAAATGCTCTAACTTTTGCCCAAACCATTTTTTTTTTTGCCCAAACCATTTTTTTTTTGCCCAAACCATTTTTTTTTTTATCAAAGACATGTAGAACTATAAATTTAGCGAAAAATTTATATATGGATGTCGTTTTTTTTGCAAAATTTCACAGCTGAAAGGGAAAAATGTCATTTTTTTGCAAAAAAATCGTTACATTTTGATTAATAACAAAAAAAGTAAAAATGTCAGCAGCAATAAAATACCACCAAATGAAAGCTCCATTAGTGAGAAGAAAAGGAGGTAAAATTCATTTGGGTGGTAAGTTGCATGACCGAGCGATAAACGGTGAAAGGAGTGTAGTGCCGAAGTGTAAAAAGTGGCCTGGTCATGAAGGGGGTTTCACCTAGCGGGGCTGAAGTGGTTAAAGCTGACCTACAGCAGTTTAGAAAAATGGCTGGGTTGTAATGGAAACCTGGTGTAAAACTGTGTCTATGTGGAGACTAAGAACCTGCAGGTTTCTATTAGCTAATGTAGGTCATGTGATGTGCCATATTTGCATTTTTTGGGAATATCTCAGGAATGGTATGTGCTAGAGAGCTGAGACCCTGTCTAAAACCTTTCCGGAGACCTGATCTATGTACCGGTGTGCCAAATTTTGTGATTGTGAATGTGATGGTGCGGATTCCTTTAGCGGACATACACGCACACACTCTGCTTTATATATTATATTTCTGATATGGTCGTGTTAATGTAGCCTTAATATCAAAAAATGGAAATGGCTTCAGATCAGACGATTCCCTACCTGGAGGCTGCTGTAAGCCTGAGGTGTTATACATTGGTAATCACCACTACTTTAACGCTTTCTACTATATTTATATATCTTATTGATGTGTACAAGTCTTAATTTGTCTTTTTCATTTCTCCCATGGTCTTTATAGCAACCAGCTGAGAAAGAGGAAGAGATAATTCGCATGAGGAAGGTTAGCAAAATGTTGGTTTTAAAATTACAATGTGTTTATGTCTTGGTGATTGGTTACTATGGGCAACAAGGCAAGCTATCCTTGAACACCATCCCCCCCCTTCACAACACACTTGGATCATCTAAGCATGCTTGTCTTCTGAATGGGGAGATAGGAGAAAGTGCTGCCAGACATCTCTAACAGCACCTTATCTTCCTGAAGGATTGGGCTTATTGAAATCCATATATCTGCTGTCTGCTAGAGTTGGGAGGCCCTCATACACATTAGATGGTCGGCTAGTCTGACATACTGTACATGGAATATATATGGCCCGCCTTACAGTTTTGATAACTGAGGGTCAATATTTACCTGTTGATAGCCACACTAAAACAAAGATATTGCAAAAAAAACACAAAGCCTTCTTTATATATTCTTATACTCCTGTATTCTCATTCTACATTTACATGACATGCAAAATTCTCAAAGATAACTTTGCATGTGCCTACGTTTTGTGTTTTTTGTTTTGATTATTTTCAATTTTTTAAGCAACTTTTGCTTGAGCACTTAAATTGATCCAGTTAATTAGCTTCTTAACATATTTATTTATTTATTAAAATATTAAATAAATGCAGTGCGATAAAGGGGAGAGGATTCTATAATATATTCTAGGGAAACACAGGTCTTTCCAAACCAGATTATTTAAAGGGAATCTTTCACGAGTTTTATGCTCTTCTGTGGGAAGTATGAACTAGTGGTGGATTCAAACGCAGGGTTACTTTCAAAAAATGTTTGAGCAGGATCTGAGCGGTGAGGTCCTTGTATCCTTGAGCCACAGCTCCACCTGCCCTTACATGGATGATTGACAGCTTTCTTCCCATACTATGTACATGGTAAAAGCAGTCTTTTCCATTCAATGGCTGGGGAGCCAGGAGCTTCTGAATACAAGGACTCCGCTGCATGTGCGCATCATTAAATGGACTCCACTGGAGCTGCTGAAGAAAATGACTGGACAAAAAAGGTAAGTGACCCTGTGTTTGAATCAGGTGACGTGTTCCTGTAAGTCCCTACTTTTTATATTTATGAAGATGTTTAAATGTCAGCATCTTGTGAAAACAAAGAGGGAGGATTTGTCCACAGGACCTAGGTGGTCTGTACTGGTAAGATGAAAGCTGGTATCCGATGGCTCTGGGAAAGGTTTCTCATATATGAATGCAAATATAATATTAAAGGGGTTGTCCGAGACCTAAAAACATAAAAATAGGAGTGACCGGATACATTGTAAAATAAATATTTTAACACACTTACTCTTTCATTTTTATATGACAGTTTAGTGGAGACATTTTTTTGCGGCATTACATTTTCTAGTGTATGGAGGGAATGATTTGGCTTTCATTTCTGTCACGTTCCCTACTGTAGGCTTAACTAGCTTTAATTTAAATGTTTTTCTATTTTATTTTTGTTCACATTCACAGAAAAGAGCAAAGAAACTAGAGGGTGAAAACATATATATCAGGCATAGCAATTTAATGTTGGAGGTTGGTATTAAATCATGCAGCTTACTTTTTTCTCATTTTATTTTTTGTTTGTGCAGACCTTGTCTGCATGTTTGTTCATTTTTGCATGTTTTTCACACTTAGTTTTGAATCTTTGTTGCATGTTTCCAAAGCAGAGTGTTCCATGTGACTAATTTTATCCAGTAAATATTTGACTGCTCCTGAGCTTAGTTTTCAATTGTTCCCAGCGCTACTAAAATAAAAATAAAAAATCTACAGCTAGGTTTTCACAGATCTTATGCAAACCTATCCATTGCTATGGTAACAGACGACAAACAAACTTTGTGTAGCCTGATTCATTCCATCTGTTTCCAGCATTTTACTCTGAAATACATTTGGTAGGTTAGAAAGAAGTTGGGGGTAGGGAAAAGTGTATGACTGCAGAAGCTGACTACACAGGGTTTATTTCTTGTCTTTTACCATGGAGACATAGATTTACACGAACTGGACAGAAAGAATAGAGCTTTTACGTCGCTGTATTTTTCTTTTCAATTGCATTGGGGCAGTAAAAAATGCTGGTGCTAATCTGTTCAGTTCCCTTTAAAGGAAACCTGTCACCATGAAAATGTAGCATGAACAGCTAGTAGCAGGTTATAGAGCATAGATGCATAGAAAGAGCAATGATTTTGATGAATAAAATCAAAGTTATACTGAATCAAGACTATATATCGCTCTGCTCTGTAACCTGTTGCCTGCAGATTGCACTGCTTTTTATTGGTGTCAGGTTCTCTTTAAGCCTATTTAGTGACCCATTCTCCCTTCTGCCAGTTTTTTTTTTCTTTTTAAAGTAAGAATGGAAACAGACGACAAGAGTAAGGAAAAGACCATAAAATAGCAGATTTAGGAAAAACTGCACTCTTGCTGCAAAAAAAAGGGGAAAAAAAGGGCATGGTTATGCTACAAGGCAATAGGGAATTGTGGAATGCACTACAGTTTTTTTTTATGGACTTTATTTTTCTCGGCATTTCATGCAGTTTTTTTTTTTTTTTTTTTTTTTTTTTCCTAGTGCAGTATGGTCTTTTGTGTTTTCTTTTAGGTGTTTTCCTACTGAAAAACTCCCTGAAACAATGACATAAAAATGTGAGACCCCTGGCTTTGGGTCCGCGTCTGCATGCAGCAGCCCTACAGACTGTGCCTGTGATTGCAGAGCGCAATTTGTGGTCCGCAGCACGGGCCTGGCCAGCACCTGTTCATGTGCATGAGGCCTTACCCTTTAAAAAGCTTTTTGAATGTTTCCTTTTTGACCTTTTGTGTGTTTAAGGATGATGGGCCTGAGCTATATCTCTGTCCACTTTTAGCAGACCATTGGGGCCAAGTTCTGGAGCAGGCAAATTTTCATAGGGATGTAATACATTGTGTTTTTCTGTTGGACCTCTGCTGCTTCGTATCTAATTTATGGGTTGCTTTGTGTTTGATTGCTGTTGTGAAGCTGGTCATAACTTTGTGTTTAGCATTTCTGTGCTTCATGTTATATAACAGGATACATGTGTTCCAGCCGGTAATCTTGTGATGTCAAGCTAACGCATGCTAATAATAACCTGTACCTGGGCTTTTATAACAGCATTGTAATACTTTGAAACAACTTTTATCTGTCCTTTAAAATATATATTATAGCATTGTGTTTTTTTAAGCCTCAGGAAATATTTGAAGTTATACCATTGTGTAATTGGTAGTAGTGGAAAGAAATGTAGTAAAGATACAAAGATTGGTATTATTACAATATGCGTGACCTTAATATGATTGACCATCGCGGCTATTGAAAAGATCCATCCACTAAATACGCAATTGCTATATTGAATGTTAACTTTTACATAGAAACTGCATAAAAAAAATGAACTTTACTTTACTACTCTTGGGGTCCATTCACACGGCCGCATCCTTTCCACAATTTTGCGTAACGGGTGCGGACCCATTCATTTTCAGTGGGGCCGGAAAAGATGCGGACAGCACACAGTGTGCTGTCCGCATCCGCAGTTCCGCTCTGCAAAAAAAATAGAACATGTCCTATTCTTGTCCGCAGACACGGACAAGAAAAGGCATTTCTATTAAAGTGCCGGCCATGTGCCAGTGTCAGTGTTTTGCGGATCTGCAATTTGCAGACCGCAAAACACTTGTGAACGTGTGAATGGACCCTTATTCAGTATGCCTTATAGTTATTCTATACAAGACTGCATTCACAGTTCTGGTGTCATGTTACCTTAACCAGTGTATATTAAAAGCATAGTGTGCGCCCTGTTGTTTTTCACGTGACAGAGATTTAGGGTTTACATCATTCTTTATAGATATTGTTGTAACGTAACGTGAATTCTAAAGATTTGAGACTGAATAAGCTTACGCAGGCTTAATGAATAAATATATCTACTAAGTGTGATTAAATATACAATAACACAAATAAATCACATACAGATAAAAAGTAAATAAATATCACTAGCCTAAATGGGGTGGAGATTCCGTAGATCATGCTATAACCCATGGCTGTCTACCACGTTATAACATATGACTGACACCCCAGGGTGGACAAGAGATAGGGCAAGTCATACCTACATCCTACCTAGGGTATAGTCTTCAAATGGAGTTTCCTGAGGGAATGTGTGTCACAGTTTTAAAACTGTTAGCCCCTCCTCCAGTGTGCAGCACGCATGTCTCTGAGATCACTCGGGAATGTGGTTTTATCAGCACAATTGGGGATGGGTACTATTTCTAACCCACTTCATTACAAGGAAACGTATAAATGATTACACCGAGTATTAAACAGAATTAAAGGGGAGAACCAATCGGTACTTAAAGGGGATCTGTCACCTGGTTTGAGAATATTGAGTTGTTACTATTGCTTCATTTTGTGTTTCGTGGTTTCATTAGCGATAAAATCCTTTTTATGTTATGCAAATGAGTGTCCAAGGTGTTATCCTAATCTGGAGCCCAGGAACTCCCCCGTACAGTGCCCAGCCTGCCTTCCTTTAGAGCCAAAGCACGCCTCTTCCAGCATAAGTAACTGCCCACACCCGAACTCTTTGCCGCTGCCCCCTCCGCTATGTGAAATCTCACGCAGGTGCAGTACCGCAAACTGCCTGCGCGATGTAGAAGCTCCTGAGGGCAATAGCTTTACATTTGTCACTGGGCTCGGCCTTGGACACTCATTTACATTTCATAAAAAGTGGATTTTATCACTAATGAAATCATGAAATAACAAATGAAGGCTACACCAAGAAATAAGGTATTTTATCCTTACAATACAATTGTTAATGTTCAGAAGTAGAAATACACCTACTGTGATGCATTGTCCAGTCAATGGCAGCCTCCCACACATGCCATCATTTGGCTACTGGTTAGAGCTTACAGTTCGGATTACACTTGATAATAACGGTAAAGAGTTAATAGTTTTCTAAATTTCTAAATTTTTCACTTTGTTTCTCTGTGGTGAGGAAATAAAACCTACTTATCGCTCACGTTTTGTGAAACTCTTTCAGCTAACCTGCATTTAAAAGTTTGCTCAGCCAACACCAGTGCAGTTCCAATATAGCAAGATATAGCAGCACAACTTACTGGTATTTTTACTGGTTTATACACTGGGAAATAGATAGCAGATGTATTCACTTAGTATAACGATTATATGCAGCTGGAAACTATCTAGAGTATTCTTTTTGGATTAGGGTTAAAATGGAGAACTCTCTATTACATCCATATTCTCTTGGCTTTTGGTTTGCAACTATTTAAAAAAAAAAAAAGATTAAAGTGTTTACTATAAAGCTATAATGTGTGACAACCCAAAGAAAGGACGGAACATTGTTGAGAAGTAGTCTTTTCATACAGACGAGAATTGTAACAAATGTGGCAGGACTGAACATAATTTATAAAGGCTTGCCTCTGAACTCCAGTATGCATCATCATAAGAACAGTTTCATCTTGTGCCTAGAACTGCAAATGGAATTGGGGGTCATTTATCAAAGACCAAGGCTGGCCTTTGATGGCTCGTCATAAGTTAGGCACATCCTCCGGCAGTCCATTTTCCTAGATGGAAACCTACTCCAGTCTCTAACTGGAATAGTTTTCGGTCATTTCCAGACACTAATGTTGGTGAATTTTTCAGGGCCGATGTCCTGGCCCCACCACTCACCAAAACGTTTCTGCGCAGGCATTTAAAAAGACAAAAAATGGAGTCAAAAACTGGCATATTTTTTTTTTTTTTTTGTAAATGACCCCTTGTGTGTATATGTCCTTAAGAAAACCAGAAGCTCTAGAATGTTCATGTGTATAATAGGTCAGTGTTGCCCTCTCTTCTTCTGACAACTGCTTTAAAAATAGACATTTACCTATTTACTCGGCAGACAGTGCAGTTAAGTGATGAATTATATGTAGGTAAATCTTCAGCCTCTGCTTTCACTGGGAACTTTATAATGGGGCATTAACACGGTCGCAGGGCTGCCATACTATGATGACTTCAATGGGTCCGCCATCTGAAAGATGTGTCAAAAGATAAGACATGTTCTATCTTTTGCGGCACGGACCCGGAAGCCCACGGAAGGGCCTTCTTGTTTTCTGTTGGCTTCCCGACTTGTGCCTCTGCACTGCAAAAGATAGGACATGTTTATCTTTTGCCGCAACCTGTGGATTGGGTACCCATTGTCGTCGGTGGGTCTGCTCCACTATGCAGAACACAGATGGCCAGTGCCACAGTCCGCAACATGGGCACGGCGGCACCAAGATTGTGTGACTGCCCCCTAAGAGTTACATGTTGCTTTATGTTGCTTTCTTACCCGTGTGTTTGGCACAATAAAACTTGCTTAGCGCATTTGCCATTTTCTGGGCAGTGGCCATATAATGTTACAGGTGATTTAACCTTGCTTTTACTGCAGTATACTCATGTCCGTGGGTTCTGTGGCCTCAAGCTCTTAAAAGCTTAACAGTCTCCTTTTCTTTGCTTCATTTTTTTCTGACTCGTTTTCTTCATTTTTGTTGTGATGGGCATCTCGACTCTTTGCATTTCTTATCCCATTGATCTTACTATCCACTATACCATCAAATTCTGTTAGGACTTGGAGAAGACGCAAGACGAAATAATTCGCCACCATGCCAGTATCCGTGAGCTGAAGAAAAGTTTCATGGAGTCTGTTCCTGCACCACGCCCCAGTGAGTGGGATAAACGCCTTTCTTCCCACTCTCCTTTCCGTACTTTCAGTTTCAATGGACAGGTCCAAACAGGCAGTGATGGGGTAAGTCTGAATACAGACATTCAGATCAATTATGGTTTAGTAAAATTTATTTAGTAGTTTTTAAACAAGTCTTTTCATTTGTAAGCCTTTTTTATTTTATTTTATTTTTATTGATTTCAGTCTTGGTTTGTCACTAAAAAGGAATAGTTACCATAATATTAGCAGGTCAGAGTGATTTCACCACCGTGACTGGTGTAAAATGTGTGCAGATGGGATCTAATATGCTTACAAAACAATTGTATTTCATCTATTAAGTGTGACCGCCATTTTCGTCTTTGTTTTTTCACCGATAGACTGGGGTATATGTGTCTGTGTCTTGTTACAATTCATAGTGTTATGGTTTTTTACAGTCTTATCTGTAAGAAAACCAGGTCTCAGTAACAAAGTATTTATTATGGAATTGGTCAAAGCTTCCCATAATTTGGTGTCCACCTACATATGTATTTGATTATTATCCCTTTAATTGCCAGGCCTGCAAAGGCTTTAATGACCAGACACTTTTTCGTGATTTAGTGCACGTGGTGGTAAAACTGTCCTAACGTTATTATTTGTTAGACTAACAAAATAAGTTTGGCTACATATTTTATGTGACACCTAGGGCTTTTTATTAATGTTTTTTTAGAGATTTTTTTTAAAGTTTTATTCCGAACTGTAGCTTCGTATTGTTTAAAAGGGTTTTCCAAGACTTTAATACTGATGACCTATTCTCTGGATAGGTCATCAATATCTGATCGGTGGGGGTCCAACATCTGGTACCCCCACGATCAGCTGTTTAAGAAGGCACCGGTGGTCCTCCTTCTCGACGCTTATCAAGTCCAACACTTTACATAGTATAGCGGATGTGCTTGGTATCGTGCTTAGCCCCATTTGCTTTAGTGTCTTCTCAAAAAGCTAATCAGCGAGTGTCTCAGATCTTGGACCCCTACTAAAAATATCTCAGAAAACCCCTTTTAAATATGCAAACTGAAATGGGTTCCCTATTTTATGTTGGTCGTTTTGATATATGCATAGTTTTGCATGCACGGGGCAACCATGGCAACTGTTTTGGTTATTGTGGGTATTTTTTTCTTTTATTTGTATTTTATTATGTTTTAATTTTTTTAATATGTTTTGGCAAATATGTATTTTGCAGTTTTTCAGTGTAACTAGGGCATCTAAAGGAGCCCCGGTTACAGGGGGAAACATCCCCCTGCGGAGGCATTATATACAGGCAGAGCTGGTCAGGGCATGCTAAGACCCAGCAGCTCTGATCTGCCTGAGACACCAGGCAATTGCCAGGCCTAATAGATTTCTGTTCACTGCATAGCGCTCATTGAGTGCTATGTACAGAAGAAAGAAGTAGACAGAAGTGGTAATAATTCGTCTTCTCCTTGGGGTCCATGGCTGTCACTGTACACTGTGATTGGTGTACACTTTAAAGCGGGTCTGTCAGCTGACACATCACTTTAAAACCAAGAACAATGGCCTGGATTTAATAATGTATCTGCATCAAAA
Organism: Bufo gargarizans; assembly: GCF_014858855.1. Classification (NCBI taxonomy): domain Eukaryota; kingdom Metazoa; phylum Chordata; class Amphibia; order Anura; family Bufonidae; genus Bufo; species Bufo gargarizans. The sequence continues at coordinate 358,338,926 of NC_058082.1, read as the reverse complement.
GTCCGTCTAAAAAGTGGTGCAATTTGGTGCATCTAGGGTTGCCACATTTTTTTCCATCATGTTTGAAGATGGGGAGCAAACTGGGCGGTGCTTCACAGGGAAGGGATGGGGCCTAAAATGTGCCATTTTGTACCAGATTTTGGGGCAATTCTGACATAAAAATCTGTCACAAAATAAGCCAACCAACAATTGGTATAAAGTTAGTGAAAAGTCTCTGCCCCTGCACTAGTAGTATCATCCAGCCTGAGCCCCAGTCATAATTGTGGTGCCGGTCTAGACAGCCTGTCTAAACTTACGCCATCTTTAGCATTAGTAAATCTGGGCCAATGTGTGGTAGCGCTGTCTCCCATATTGTACCCACACCTTTAGCTCTCAGAAGTGATCTTGCAGTGTGGAGAAATGTATGTTTTTATGCTTACAAATTAGGCATCACGGGCACCCGGGCAGGCCCAAGCCACTTGGTGCGTAATAGCTCTGCATGTTTCGCCTCCCAGGGCCTCCTACTCCGGCTTAATTGACAGGGCAACAATTCCTTCAGCATTATTGCACATGTGCCTGAAACTGTGCAAACTTTAAAGAGTATGCAGTACAGTCTATTGAGGTCAGACAAAGACATATTATTGATATGCTCCTGTACTGAATTTTGAGCTATCACGCAGTTGTGGGATTTAAGGGCTAGGAGCAATTATGCTGGAGAAGCCTGGCGCTGTCAATCAAACCAGTGTGGGAGGCGAAAGCAGGGGAGCAATGGTGCACCGAGCGGCTCAGGCCCATCCAGGGTGTACTCTATTCCTTTTTTTGTATAAGGATTAAAACTTGAATTTCTCAACGTTGCAGCGTAAAATTTGGCATCTAAAAGTATAATAAGGGAGACAGCCTTACCAAGCATTGTTTTGAAGTGATATGGGAGCTCACAGGTTCACTTTAAAGGGAGTCTGTCACCAACCTGACCGGTTCAGTGGGGCACAAAGACATACGGGTACTTTCAGACTAGTGTTAGAAGGATCTGGCAGGCAGTTCCGTTGCCGAAAAAGCCTGCCGGATCCGGAAATCCGTATACAAATGAATATCATTTGTTTCCGGATCCGTCTAACAAATGCATTGCAATACCGGTGTCTCTCTGGTGTCATCCAGAAAACCGGATCCGTTGTTTATTTTTATTTTTTACAGATTTAAAGGTCTGCACATGCGCAGACCAGGAAACCGGATCAGTCTTTCCGGAACACTAGGTACCGGATCCGGCATTAATACATTCCAATGGAAATGAATGCCAAATCCGTCATTCTGGCAAGTGTTTCGGAATTTTGCCCAGAGAAAATGCTGCAGCATGCTGCGGTATTTTCTCCGGCCAAATACCTTAAGAGGGACTGAACTGAAGACATCTTGATGCATACTGAACGGATTGCTTTCCATTCAGAATGCATTGGGACAAAACTGAAGCTATTTGAATTTTTTTAAAATATATTCCCCCCCCCCCCCCTTCTTCCCCGGTATTGAGCCCCTATGATGCAACTCAATACTGGAAAACTTTAACACTAGTGTGAAAGTACCCTAACACAGATCCTGTGTTTAGTTTTTCAGAATCTCCAAATTGCCCCAAAAAGTTATTTATATGATATGCTAATGAGCGATTGCAAGTGCTCAGGTTCCCCTGCCCTATTCGCGCCTACCTCCGCCCCCTCAGTAAGCTCCAGCCAGCCCTGTGTCTTTGTGGCAAGATATTTCCCTGTAGCCCCTTTGTGCATCACAAGGGGCCTTGGCATGTGTTCTGCCCACTGTGGACACAGGCAAAGAGAGATTCGGGGGCGCATGTCCACTGCATATCTCTTTGCCTGTGCCCATGTTTGTCATGTCACTGAGAGATGTTGAGGTGGGAGTCCACTAACTGTGGCTCTTTTAACGATCATGAGGGTGGGGTTCTATGATCGCAGGTCCCCACCAATGACATCTGCATGTCTCACTACATGGCTAGTTATTGTAGTAATACATTTCCTTTATAAAGGATAATTCCATTGTGCTTTACTTTTTATTCGTGGTAGACGTGTTTGTGACAAGATTGCATTGTTAATTTAACTGTTCATACTATTATATTCATATTTGCTTTTATTGTTCCTATGGATCTAGGTTAAACGCGCTCTTGTTTTACCCACTGAGCGGAAAGTATGTGGGTCAGAGGTAAAGCCCATGCTAAGATCATGTGCTGGCCAGACTGGCATTGTGCGATCCATTCCTAGCTTTTTTTTGTCCAATAGAAGCAGGGATTGTAAAGGCTGCATTCGTGCGCTGTTGCTGCAATTTCACATAAGTGTGTAAAAATTGAATATTTGCATGGCATATATCAAGGACTGCGGAGGGGAGGTTGGCTTCTATGGGCTGTGAGCTCTTTGCTGCTGACAGATGGTTTGCATGTTTGGTTTCAGCACCTGCAAAATGCTAATGGTACCCCAAACACATGATGCTTTTTCGCAGGAGCCTGTATTTCATACCGAAGGGTATATTTGGTATTATATCTGATAGTAGTATATAATTTGTGACTATTGTGGTGATTTTGATAAAATATAGAGTCAAATTCTCAAATGTCAGTATAGTCTTTTCAGGTGCTAGAGCAGGGGTGGCCAACTTTACAGACACAAAGAACAAAAAGAAAAAAAATATGACTACCAGGAGCCACAAGCTATACATTTACACACGAGTCACCGTATTTTTCGCCCTACAAGATGAACCTAGGTTTTAACAAAGAAAAATAAGAGAAAAAAATATTTTTCATCTGATCTGAGGTCTGATAAAAATATTTTTTTCTTATTTTTCATTAGCAGAGGAAAAAAATAAAAAAATATATTTTTCAACAGCCCTCAGGTCGGACTCCTAAATCAGATCCCTAATCATCATCTGACCTAAAATAAGATCCCCAAACCTCATCAGACCCCCAATGCCCAGATCAGTCAACATAAATCAGACTCCCAGTGTCAGACCCTCAGTGCTCAGATCTCCCCACCCCCCAAATGCTCAGTCCCCCCCCCCCCCCCTTCTCAGATCTGACCCCCTATGCTAAGACCTGACCAATCCATGCTCGGATCTGCCCCCCATGCTCAGATCCCCCCTCCAAGCCCCCATTGCCCAGATCAGGACCCCCCACCATGCTCACATCAGAACCTCCCATGCTTAGATCAGAGCCCCATGCTCACTTCTATAATTTACCTGCTACTCTGCAGGTCTGACACGCTCTCCACTGTGACCTGATGAGCACAACGTCAGGTCATACTGCTTGTCTCTACGTACTACGTTCTCGCACTGTGCATCAGGACGTAGTGGAGAGTGAGATGGAGGTGCAAAGTAGCAACAGTGCCCGATCAGGAAAAGAGATCAGAGCATGGGGTGGAGAGTGAGCCGGCCTGACTGCTTCCCGGCTCTACAGCTAGAGCCGCTCTTGAAGAAGCAAAGAGCTGCATGCGGCTCAAGAGCCACGGGTTGGCCACCCCTGTGCTTGAGGTAGTTGAGATTCATTTGCCTCAATGGAATTGCCAACATTGAGCAGTTTTGGATATAAAGTTACAAATATCAGTCTATAAAGGACATCCGTCAGCAGATTTGTACCTCTGAACCTGGCTGACCTGTTACATGTGCACTTGGCAGCTGAAGGCATCTGTGTTGGTCCTATGTTCATATGTGCCCGCATTGCTGAGAAAAATTGCGTTTTAATAAATGCAAATGAGCCTCTAGGAGCAACAGAGGCATTTCCAGTATACCTAGAGGCTCTGCTCTCTCTGCATCACTCGCTCCCTCTGTACTTTTGGTGAAAACATCATCACGACTGGCCTTGTCAATCAAAGTGGAGAGGGTGTGGCAGTAGCAGAGAGAGCGGAGCCTCCAGGCAACGCTCTGGTTGTTCCTAGAGGCTCATTTGCTTTTTATTAAACCCCTGCTGCAAATGGATGTAGTGGTGCGTCTTGATTGTAACCAGACGCCGAACTTTAACCAGGGCTGTGACATTATAAAGTTTCTCTAAATACTTTGAAACGCTTGCCGAGTCATATCACTCACTGCTCCCCTCAATAATTTCCTTGAGGGGTGTAGTTTCCAAATTGGGTCACTATTTTGGAGTTTCCACTGTTGGGGTATCTCGGGGTCTCTTCAAATGCAACATGGTGCCTGAAAACCATTCCGGCAAAAATGGCCTGTGTCCTGCCATGTGCCCATACAGCAGTTTGCGACGACATAAGGGGTGTTTCTGTACACTGCACAATCGGGGTAATAAGTAGATTTGTTTTGCTGTTAACCCTTTCTGTGCTACAGGAAAAATGGATTAAAATGGAAAACCTGCACACAAAAAAGTGAAATTTTCACCTCCATTTTCCTTTTAATTCCTGTGGAACACCTTAAGGGTTAAAAAAAAAAGTTTCAAATATCAATTTTGAATAATTTTAGGGGTATAGTTCTTAAAGTCAGCCCCTTAAAGTGACTTCATAACTATATTGGTCCTTTAAAAAATTCATTTTTGAAAATTTTCTTCAAAATATCAAAAACGTTATGCTTCTAAAATTCTAAGCTTCTAATGTTCTAAAAAATGTAATGACATTTACAAAATTATGCCAACATATAGTAGACATATGGTGAATGTAAAGTAACTATTGAATGTAAAACTATTTAATGAGGTATCACTCTACTTCTTCAAAGCAGAGAAACTTGCTCATTTTTATCGAATTTTTGGAAAACCTTTTTGGATTTTTTTTTTTTTTATAAATAAAGGTAAAACATATCAAATCAGATTTACCACTAACATGAAGTACACTGTCACAAGAAAACAATCTCAGAATGGCTTAGATAAGTAAAAGCATTCCAAAGTTATTACCACATAAAGTGACACATGTCAGATTAGAAAAATAGGGCTTGGTCATTAAGGCCAAAACTGTCTGTAGAGGCAAACGGTTAAAACATCACATACGGATGTAGCGAGGTTAGCACTCCTTTTTTCTGAGATTTCTGAGTTTGGTTATCTAATCTAAGCAAACACCTTCAATTGCTTTTCAATGGCTTTTGTCTTAAGATAATGAAATGAGTTAAGAAATTTGAGTTAACAGCGGGAGTGCTAACCCTGCTACATCTGTTTGAACATGGGACCAACACAGATGCCTTCAGTTGCCAAGTGCACATGTAACAGGTCGGCCAGTGTCATAGGTACAAGCCTGCTGAACGATGTCCTTTAGGGCTCGTTCACACGACCTGTTCAGTTTTTTGCGGTTCGCAAAAAAAAGGATGCCGCCCGTTTGCCTTCCGCAATTTGCGGGACTGAACAGGAGCCCATTATAGAAATGCCTATTGTCTGCAAAACGGACAAGAATAGGACAGGATTCATAATTTTTGCGGGGCAACGGATGCGGACAGCACATAGAGTGCTGTCCGCATTTTTGGCACCGCAGAAAATGGCCTGTATATTAAACGCAAAATACGTTCGTGTGAACGAGCCCTTAAACAGTGGTTCAAATCCCTGTGCCAAATTTCAGTAATGCGTTGACAGGCCTGAGAAGCAGATATGCCTCCCAAGAAACTGTTTAGTTAACATTCTCATAAAAAGCCAATTAGAGCCTTTTTTTGTTTACACCTGTTTCGTTATTGGATATGATGTGTAAAAACTTATGTAAATCTGTATTGGTTTATGGATGTATTGACAAGGCTCCTGCGCAAGAAAGTAGCAGATTGGAAATTCGGATTGTATGCTTGGGGCACTCCAGCGCTATCATTTAGCTGTGTGCTTTGGGCTTTTGCAGCATTTTACTCTGACAATTCCTGCCGCACAAAAATCCCTATCACATTTAGGACTGCAGGAGATGGGTTACCACCTAGTCCAGGTCTTGAGGCTTTTTCTTGGTTTAGTAATGGTAAACCATCTTCTACATCACTTAAAGGATCTCCTATGTTTTCACACCTTGCGATGCTGACTATAACTGTTCCCTTCTCTTTTCTTTTTCTTTCACTCTGTTTCCTGCCATCTTTATTATTATTTTTTGTTCATTTTGACACCAACTTTTTAAATGTTTTTCATTTGCTTCTTTTTTATGTTTTAATTCTAATCTCTCAGTTTGTTGGCGCTGCTCAGCCATCTGGCCGTGATGTTGCAGAGAAATGTTATTCAGGGATGTGCAAAGATCCAACCGAAAGTCCACGAATTAACCCTCCTAAAGCCGTCCCCCTGAGGGAATTGAGATCAGAGTTCTTTTTATCTTAGAGACTATGCAAAGGCTTTGTAAATGGTCAGAATATACTGGGAGCAAAAGCTCTAACCTCTTGGGCTACTTTCACACTAGCGTTTCTATTTTCCGATATTGAGATCTGTCATAGGGTCTCAATACCAGGGGAAAAACGCTTCAGTATTGTCCCCATTCATTGTCAATAGGGACAAAACGTAACTGAACAGAACGGAATGTTCTAAAATGCATTCCGTTCCGTTCTCATACCATGTTGTAGTTTGCTTTCCGTCCTGGGATGCGGAGCAAGACGGATCCGTCATGACCCACAATGCAAGTCGACGGAGACGTTTTCTCTGACTGGATCCGTTCATAACAGATGCAGCTGGTTGTATTATCAGTAACAGAAGCGTTGTTACTAAACCCTGCCGGATCCAGCAAAAACCCTAGTGTGAAAGTAGCCATTCCCCACTTCTTGCCTTTCATCATTTTGACTTATAGGGGCTGTCTCACCTCAAACATTAGTGGCATAATGCTAGGATATGCCACCATCAACAGATGGGTACAGGTCCCACCTAACTCTAGAACGGAGTGCTCAAAGTGAAGGAGAGCGCATGCGTGACTGTCTTTTATTTATTTTGGGATCTGTGCACTTTGGGAGCTCTAGAGATAGGTGTGGGTCCCAGAGGCCGCATTTCCTAGCGATAATTCACTAATATCTGACGTGACCCAACCCTTTTATTCCGTAAAACATGACTTTATAGACATTAAATTCCCTGTCTCTGCTATTAATTGAGGAGACAGGATAAATACTACTGCCACTGGCAGATTTTCTTATTAATAGATACCACTTAAATCTCACTGCAGTTTGTCAGTGGCCCTAATATACTTTTATAGGCCAGATCCAAGTACTTTGCACATGCCTAACAAGTACTTCTATTCTCCTGTTCCATTTGCCATCTGTATTTTTTTTTTTTCGGTTTCACCTGTCTCTTTCTCTTCTGCCGTCCCTCTGTGGGCAGACTCAACATGAGCCTCCAGTGCAGGACGAAGACTTTGTAAAACCGCCTGGGACAGACCATCGGGGAAACCTCCCGAAAGTCTCCATCCCTATGCCAGAGGAGAAGTCTATGGAAAAGTGTCGTCTGCACTCACTTTTACTACCAAACTCTCCCATCCCTTTCCTCATGTCTTTTGTACTATTCTTGGCAGTGACGCTCTGGTGGCTAGTGTTCTTATGAGCGCTCATACCGTGGGAGTTCCATCTCATTCATTGTACGTATGGCTGAGTATTCCTGCGGCCCTTTTGCTGTATAAAAACACCCCTTTACACAAATGCAATGGAATTGCTTCAAACATCCCTTTATGTGTGGGCTGCTAAGAAGATTCTACCTTTCAAATACTTGCCTCTGTATCCTTTTTTGCTTTTATAGTTTTTTTTTCTTCCTTGTTATGTATTTCTAATGTTTCGTGTGCTTCCAATTTGTTTCATTTTCTAAATGAGGACTTTTCCAGAATAGAAGAATGTGTGTGTGTGTGTGTGTGTGTGTATATATGTGTATATATATATATATATATATATATATATGTGTATATATATATATATATATATATATATATAATTAGTTCTGCGCCTCTTCATTACTTCATTATAGCGCATGCCTACATGTCCCCATGTTTCCAAGGCCTAGAAACTCCTCTGATAATATAGGACTCTCGTACACAATGGACTGCCTACTCTCCCCCATTTCTGAAAAGACTGCAAGTGCTTTAATGGTATTTATGGCTACTGAAGTATATTTGCTGAAAATAGATTGATGACTTGCTTATTTTCCTGCAGTTTAGCAGAGAGCCCGTATAAACCAAATGTGTCCGCTCTGTACTGGATATCGCTTGTTGCTCCTGTACTACTGTATGTCTTCACACATCAGACTTGTATGATATGCACTGGTATTTATTCTTGTAGCTTAAAAGTACGGGACGTTTTATCGTCTACTTGTATGGAATACAACATTTGAGATTTTGACATATATCTTCTAGAAAGTGTAATTAACTGTGAAAAATAGCTTTCAGGAGGACACTTTATGTAATAAATTCTAGTGCCTTTTTGCAGATTTGTGATGAGAGCGATCAAGTGAAGGCGAATTTTGCTGTATTTTTTTTTGTGTGATCCTTTATAAGGTGTTTAAATAAAATAAAAAAATACTATAACATAAAGTGATACTTTTGGTATGAGATAGCAAATTGCCTCTACAGCAGTAGGAAGCTTTAGGATACAATATAAGGCTACGTTCACACTAGCGTTTTGGCTTTCCTTTTGTGAGATCCGTTCAGGGCTCTCACAAGCGGTCCAAAACTGATCAGTTTTGCCCTAATGCATTCTGAATGGAAAAGGATCTGCACAGAATGCATCACTTTGCCTCCGTTCCATCTCCATTCCGCTTTGGAGATGGACACCAAAACGCTGCTTGCAGCCAAATGGATCAATCTGACGAAACTGAGCCAAACAGATCTGTTCTGACACACAATGTAAGTCAATGGGGACGGATCCGTTTTTTATGACACAAGTACAATAGAAAACGGATCCGTCCTCCATTGACTTTCAATGGTGTTCATGACGGATCCGTCTTGGCTGTGATAAAGATAATACAAACGGATCCGTTCTGAACGGATGCAGAAGTTTGTATTATCTGAACAGATCCATCTGTGGAGATCCATGACGGATCTGCACCAAACGCGAGTGTGAAAGTAGCCTTATTGAAAACGGGAACATTTTTATAATCTTTTGATTTATTGGATTGTCTTTAGTGATCTTGGATTGACATATAAGTAAAAATTGATTATCTGAAAGAAACCCCACATGGCATATTCATGGGTCTAATTTACAAGCCATGACGTATTTACTTAGTTGCCTGCTGCTTGAACTTAATGTTAGCCTAGTTCCTTACTGGTTATACCTTGTCCGTGGGTAGAGTATTCCTCAGGTAGTTTGTCGTTGTTTACTGGCCTAGCCACAACTTGTTTCTTATTGGTCCTGCCAAATTTCTATGGTCGAGTAAAAATTGGTGTCCGATCCCTATCTTTTCTGTCCTGTGACTGTTTACAGAATTTCCACAAGCTGCTCAGCATTTTGAGACAGTATTTTCAGTTTGTTTGCCTTTATTCTTTTTTTATTTTTGGTATGTTTCAACTTTTTAATGATGCTAGCCATTTAATGTCATTTTTATTGCTTTTTTTTTATTATCTACTTTATTTCAGTACTTACGGTGCCCAGATGTTTTTATTTTTATTTTTTTACTGTCCTTTCATCAATTCCAGATGTAAGATATTATGTGTTTATATCACTAACTTTCATATACGACAATGCGGCGGGAAAAAACTGAAATGTTATTGTATTTATGCTGACAGGAAATAAATAGTGTTTTGATATTCTAGTTGTTTGTGCAATCATTTATTGATTAGTCAGTGAGTGAAATGATGTGTTAAGAATCTGAATTGTGATTGGAAATCTATGAGGCTGGTTGATTACAGGGGTTGTCCAGTGGTGGAGGTGCAGAAAGGGCTCGGAGTGGAATAAAGGATACTCATCCTCACTGATCCTATAATGCTCCTGGGTCCCCTATACTCTCTGCTTCCTGGTCCATTCACAAGACACAGGAGATGCCGACAACCGATCAAAGCCGTGACCTGCCTAAGCTAGGGACTGGCTGAGCAGACATTTCTCGGTGTTGAGTACCAACGAGGAAGCAGAAAGTATTAGGGACATACGAGACATAGGGGATACGTGATAAGGGGCCATTGAGCCAATTCCAAAGCGTCAACCACACCTCTGAGCACTTCTTTACGTATGTATCTGACCTTGAATTGTTTACACGGGCGGACTGGCCATAGACCCTTAAAGGAAATTTTGTGGTGGGCCAACACCAAGAGCACTCCTCATAGCCACTGGCTGGGTGAATAATGATCTGATGGTCTCAGCATTAATTGAATACTGTGGCGAGGTCTGCAGTATTTTGTGCTGCACTATGGTATTTGGTTCTGCTGAGGGGGTGTTTTGTGCAGGACCTGTGGTATTGCTGGCCCTTCCTGCTTATGCTGTCCCTATCTACTTGTGTTGCCCAACCTTCTGTAAATTTGGAACTGCCTACATGGGGCCAATTTTAGTGTTTTTTCCACTTTGTTTTTAGTCCGCCCCTGATATCTAAATAAAGCTTATTCATTGTAGGACAAAATCCCTTTAGTCGAGCATCCAATAATTCAGAAAGTCTGATCAAATCTATTACAAGTGATTAGTATATACAATAATCTAGAATATCTTGTAACTTTCAGGTCCCACCGATGTAGGCGTTTGCATAATTCTTCATTATATGAATTATTATATAGAAAAATTACAACTCCTGGCCACTGGCTGGGTGTTGTAATTGACCCTGAACCCTTTGAGGAAAACAAACTTAATGTGGAAATTTACTGAGCAAAATTCCCCACACAGAAATTCAACAAATAAATTGTCATAGACTAAAGGGAATCTTTTAAGCCCTATTAAGTGCAGTAACACCTGCCATTGACTTCAGATCAGTAATTTGTCAATACCCACCCCCATTCCCCTGCTATGTTCCCATAAAACGGCCATGAAATGCATAAAGAGGTCTTCTCCTGGAGTCCTGTCCATTATATGCGCATGCACAGCCGATCCCTCAATGCATTCCATGGCTGGTTTGCAGGCCTGTAGTGGGGGAATGGAGGCGACTGTTGACATACATATTACTAATATGAAGTAAGTGGCAGGTGTTTTATACGGCACTTATTAGGGCTTGACGGAGGTGACTGATTCCATTTAAAGGGATATTCCAGGACTGGATAAATCTGTCTGTGGGGGGTGGGGATGCTAAAATAATAAAAATAGCAGTATTCACCTGGGAAATTGCTCTTCTATTCCAGTGCTGCTGCTCTGTTGCTTTGTTTTACCATCTGCAGCACTGAAGTAACATCAAGCACACGTGACCACTGCAGGCAATCACTGGCATAAATTAGTAAATGAAATACAGCATACAGTGTTTGCACATTTATACACATAAGGGCTCCTTCTACAATTTTCTTAACCATTTTGTTCTGTATTGCATCTGGTTTTTATACCATAAATTTGTCAGGTTTTTTTGTCTGTGTTTTTGTTAACTTTTTTTTTAAAGGAATTATATATTTTTTTAATAATACTGAAGTGTGGATGAAATAAATGAGAACACATACACACATGCGAAGTAAAGAATTACGGAAGTTTCATTTTTAAATTCAACCTATGACTTTAATAGGCTAAAAACCGTACCCGTATGGATTCATTGGAACATGCTGCATGTTGAAAAAAAAGACATGCATAAAAGCAGTGTATTTAAAAAAAAAATGGATATTTGAAAAAAAAAAATATACAGTAACTGTATCTGCATCACTTTTTCAGTGGTAAAAAAAAATTATTAATACAGATTGCTAATATAAAAGTGTGAATGAGCCTTGCTAACTATTCAAGCCAGTCGTTAGGGTACTTTCACACTAGCGTTTTTCTTTTCTGGTATTGAGTTCCATCACAGGGGCTCAACACCAGAAAAGAACTGATCAGTTTTATTCTAATGTATTCTGAATGGAGAGCATTCTGTTCAGGATGTCTTCAGTTCAGTCACTGTACGATTTTTGGATGGAGAAAATACTGCAGCATGCTGCGGTATTTTCTCCGTCCAAAATTCCGGAACACTTGCATTATTTTCCATTGAAATGCATTAATGCTGGATCCGTCCCCAAGTGTTCCGGAAAAACGTATCCCGTTTTTGCTGTCTGCGCATGCGCAGATCTTTAAAAATATGATAAAGATAAATACCAGATCATTTTGGAAACAGATCCGGTATTACAATGCATTTATGAGACTGATCCGCATCCGGATCCTTCTACAAATGGTACCAGTTTGCATACAGATTGCTGGATCCGGCAGGCAGTTCCGGCGACGGAACTACCTGCCGGAATCCAACAACGCAAGTGTGAAAGTACCCTTAACAGAGTCTTATGACAACATGACCCTCCTGGTTTCTCTTAGCAGTGCATCTGTAGGGTTTGTTGGATATTACAAACAGTTTTGCCTTTTTAATAGACCATTTCTTTTCTTCTGGTTGGGCTCTTTAAGAAGCAATGCTTAAGCTGGAGAATAGTATGTATGGTATCGGCTCATTTTTGCAGTCTGTCAACACTAAAGACATGTAATACCTCAATAACCTAGAGTACTACTACAAGAAAATACAAAGGTTAGGTTACCCAACAGTTGGCCTGTTACAGTGCAGTCGACTGAACATGTTTTCATTAATTCTGACTTTTCCTCATAGCCACCTTTGGTGAAAACACAGACCGTAACCATCTCCAATGCTTCAACCAGTGAAAAGGGACAAATCCCCACTAAAGAAGTCCCCTTGGTACACACAGAGACCAAGACTATCACTTATGAAGCAGCAAAAGTAAGTATTCTGCTTCGGCCTAAAATCGGCCTTCTCAACTAGAGAAAGTACAACAACCAGAGGTTCTCCTAAATTTATCCTATAAAGTGCTGATATTACATCATTTCACAGCCTTGCTACACTGCCTTGTGCAAGAAGTGTAATGGGCGCACGATCCATATAATGGAAGGAACGTGTTCCAGTAACAGTACTTGGCCTATTAGAGATTAGGCTTCAATGTGCCTTTTAAGTTTTATAAATGCAAACCTTTATATCTATAGAATGAAGATGTTAACTTTGACCAAGAACCTAGCATCCTGCTTGCTGCACACACCATTACCTCTGAAACAACCAGCAGCACCACAACAACCCAAATCACCAAGGTAACGTAATACATTATCAGCTTAAAGGTAGTCCATCAGCAGTTTTAATGTCTCAAAACTGCTGACAGCACCATAGAAGTGACCGGGAGAGCACAGATGGCTCTTGTGATGGTTCAACAGGATACATGTTAGAGAAGTTGAGGTTTTGATGCTCCAGATTCGCGACTGGAAGTGTACAGTGCCTTGACTCTCTGCGCTGAACGCTTCCCAGCTCCTCCTCTGTATCACAGCTCTAGTATCCAATTGTATCTCTAGAATTGTCACTCAGAGGAATGGGGCAGGAAAGCATTCAGTGCAGAGAACCTCGGACACTGAATGTGAAGGGGTCACCTCCTAGGCACTTGTGGTGGCAGAATAATTTGGAGGGCACTCAACTATCTGGTGTTGCAAAGAACTGTCAAATACATAAACCATTTATTCCAATATATACAGAAAAAATAAGTGAACAGATCCAATAAAAAAATATATTGGTGATGTCAATGGATTGATAAAGTACAATATGGTAAAAAGTATAATCGCAATAGTGACAATATCGATGGGATAATATATATACCTTATTAGACCTATAAAAAAAGTTTATCAAATTTAAAAACATGATTGTTGCATTTATAAATAAATAATAAATATGCTCATAAATCCCATGATTTGCAATTTGATGATTCCATGGTATAATTAATAATTCGTATTATCACGTGATATAAGTAATATCTGAAAAAGCAAATCAGTGATATTCTCAAATAAAATAAAGTTACAGTAAAAACGGCGCTATCAACATAAATGACTGAATATGTGATATGTTTTAGTTGGTTTTCATGTAATTGGCCAGCTGGTATTGAAATGTAATAATATGTAAGGCCACAGTTTATCTCATATAACTCCCCTTGTATAGTTCTCAGTTTCGCTGACGTCTGTATATTAGTATTGTATTAGGGGGTAATGGATGTCCCCTCTATGGAGGCAGCTTTTTGTTCTTTGGATAACTGTCATTTGATAAAATGATTAATTGTTAATTGTGGTTAGTATAACATAAACTTGCAATTACATTACCAATCCTTTGTGTAGTGAGGATACTCTGCATCCGGAGTGGAGCTGTAAAGCTACGGGCACTAAGCTGTGCTGGCTCGGCTCTTTTGGCTTCCCACGTGTTTGGAGGCTGTTAGTTTGATCGGCCACAAGAAACCAGCAAGTAAGTAGTTGACGTCGGTTGCTCCTCTTATTATGGAAGGTTTAATTGTAAAAAGTTCAGTTGTAAAAGGACAACCAGTCCGTCTCCGTGATATAATGGTCTACAAGCAAGTTAAAGCCACTCTCCTGTTCACTGTCAGCGCAATATACATCAAATGCGCTTCGGAGACGCGTGCTCCTTCACTGGTCAGCAGTGAACATCCTAAGGGGTCATTTTTAAAGGGGATTCCTTATTTGGGGGGGAGGTATTTGTTGTAGTCAATGTTCATGTGAAAGTGTGGACTGGATTTTCTTAGTTGTATAGATGATAATTTAATGTCTCGTATGTCAATCTTCAGATTGAGAGGAAACATGAACATATAATCTTACATATACAGAAACTGTGGCCTTACATATTTATTACATTTCAATACCAGCTGGCCAATTACATGAAAACCAACTAAAACATATCACATATTCAGTCATTTATGTTGATAGTGCCGTTTGAATAATCACTGTAACTTGATTTATTTTATTTGAGAATATCACTGATTTGCTTTTTCAGATATTACTTATATCACATGATAATACGAATTATTAATTATACCATGGAATCATGGGATTTATGAGCATATTTATTATGTATTTATAAATGCACCAATCGTGTTTTTTAATTTGATAAACTTTTTTTAATATAGGTCTAATGGTTTAATAAGGTATATATATTATTCCATCGATATTGTCACTATTGCGATTGCACTTTTTATTTTACTTTTTACCATATTGTACTTTATCAATCATTGATATCACTATATTTTTTTATATATTTTTTTTATTTTATAAATGTTCACTTATTTTTTAATGTATATATTGGAATAAATGGTTTATGTGCATTTATGTATTTGACTGTTCCTTGCAACACCAGATAGTTGTGTGCCCTCCAAACTATTGATATTTATTAGGGTCTATTCACACATCCGTGGTGTATTGCAGATCCGAAATTGCGGATCCACAATACACCCGGCCGGCACCCCCCCATAGGACAGGTTCTATTTTTTTGCGGAGCTCCGGAAATGCGGATGTAGAGAGCACATAGTGTGCTCTCTGAATCCCTTTCTGCCCTATTGAGAATGAATGGGTCCGCACCCGTTTCCGATATTGCGGAACGGATGGTGACCCATTTGCGGACGTGTGAATGGACCGTTACTGTGATTTTATCGGTAGTGGGTGTGCCGTGGAGAGTGCACCTGGTGTGTAGATTTGGGATGGTAGAGCCACTGTAACGAAATAGTACTTGTGGTAGCAGTGCTGGGGTGAAAGGCTCAGATTTCTCTGTTATGTAATCTGCATGACTATCACCAGTTATGTCTGCACCACTTTCTATCTTCTATGCAGTTTTGTCAGCAGTTTTATTTTTGGTTCATTATTGTACATGAATGTTAGCATCAGCATGAAGGGGCCATGACCATGTAAATAAAGCCAATGACTTCCAATCTTTTTTTATGCTGATATCTGATTGCTTGGTAACTTGAAAATGAACACTTTGGTAAACTGAAAACTAAATCCTGCATGTTATCATTTTTTATTCTTCCAGCAAGCTGGAAGCATGCTTGCCTTTTTTTGAGACTCCCATAGAAGTGAATGGAGAGCCGTGCACATGCACGACCACCTCTCCTTTCATTCTCCACCTGGATGCAGTGGCCGGAGGTCACCTCATCAGGCAGGACTCCTCGTTCTTGACATAGGCACAGCAATCAGAAATTTATACATATCCTTTATTAAATTAAATGACATGTTAGTTAATGGATATTATATTTCTAATCGCAATAGGTTACTCTACTTTCTTGTCTAAATCTGCTTTAATTCCTCTCCTCCAGACAGTGAAAGGGGGCATCTCAGAAACTCGAATAGAAAAGAGGATAGTTATTACAGGTGACGGAGACTTGGATCATGACCAGGTAATATAGTCAACTACCAGTGGGTTGTTTACTGGTTTAACTGAGGAAATGGCATATATTTTTGAATTAAAAAGTTATTTCGTAGTTATTTCTAAGTGTTTCTCCTGTCCTTAGGTCCTGGTGCAAGCTATCAAAGAAGCAAAGGAGCAACATCCAGACATGTCGGTGACCAAGGTGGTAGTTCATCAGGAGACGGAAATTGCAGAGGAATAAATATAAAAGGTAGGCATCAATTCACAAATCATAGTGCAGATGAGTGAACGGTCTCACCCAGTGTTTTGCATATTGATTTTACCATTGTATGTTACTTCCATAAATTCCACAAACCTGCTTAATCGTTTCACTACTGACGAGCTACAAAGCAGTTCCGAAAAATGCAGTGCAGTCTGCAGGCAGCATGTTATAGAGCAGGAGGAGCTGAGCAGGTTGTTATACAGTTTTATGGGAAAAGATTCAGTAATTTATAGATTAAAGTCAGAAAGATCTATCCTCTTTCTGACCTCAGCTGTGCATGCGGTAGGTGCTACCAGAGGTTGATGGCATTCTGTGTGTGTATACAGAGAGAGCTGTCAGTCATCAGAAATGGCAGAGATTTAAATGTATAAATTACTAAATTACTAAATAATGTCCTTCAATATTATCAGTCTGCTCAGCTTCTCCTGCTCTATAACATGCTGCCTGCAGATTGCATTGCATTTCGTGGTGACAGGTCCTCTTAAACTCCTGGAAAAACAAAAGGATTGGCTTTTGGGGAAAGGAAGATTCTGACATGTTTTAATTTAGCTTCTTCTTTTCCCCGACATCTGCCATCGGTGGAGCATCAGGGTACCTCTATAAAGATGAGTAGAGTAATGCAGTACTGTCTTGGATAAAGGTCATTGCTTTTAATTGCCATCACGGCTTCAACACTGGTATTATTCTGCACACTTGGCAAACAAGAAAACTACCGAATGCTTCTCTTTTCAGGTTTTTAATACAAGCCTTTAATTGGGACCATGGACAAAGACTTTTTTTTTTTCACAGAAAACCAGCAAAGAAGCCCCCCGCCCCTGGACTGTCTCCCCAGAGCCCTGGCAAAGATAACTTTTCAGACACTTGACCATTGCTTTAACAGAACCACCAGTTTTGTACACCCAAGTTTTTATAATGGAATAGAAATGACGTGAATGGGAGGGCTCTCCACATATCTGGAGAGTTCTTGAAGATTTCTAACTCACCTGGAAGTTATTTGTGTACTGTGAATAATGAATGTGACTATTACACTGAAAACACTGGATATGTAGCTTTAGAAGACCGTTCATGGAGTTGCGGTGTCTGAGGACTTGACAGAAATGTTATCTGTAGGAAACACAGGTGCTATTGCTTGCAGTACAGATATTGGATATTAAAATACTTCTGTAGGGATCCACGACTGGTATAGAGAAGTAATTGTATTTATCATCCTTGTAAGTGATATACCATTAATTTAACACTCGTGTTTGGTGGCAAATAAGGATTCACAATAGTTCAAATTTAGTGTGTCACCTGTATTACTGCTTAATGTTCTAGATCATCTCCCTGCATCTGTCACATTACGGGTCTAACACGTTCCATCAGTCGCTGTATCAGTTTTAGGCCTCATGCACACGACCGTTGTTGTGTTCCGTTCCGCAAAATGGGGTTCCCTCGTTCCGTGATCAGTTTTAAGTTTTTGTTTCCGTGTGTCTTCCTTTATTTTTGGAGGACCACCAAACATAAAGGAATGTAAAAAAAAGTCTAAGACAGGTTTGCCATGCAAATGATAGGAATAGAGCGGACGTGGGTGACAATCTTGTGTGCCTCTGCGTTTTTTAGCGGTCCCATTGACTTGAATGGGTCTGCGAACCGTTTTCCGCGAAAATAATAGGACAGGTTATATTTTTTTGACGGACTGGAACCATGGATCACGGACGCGGATGGCAAATGGTGCATTAGCCGAGTTTTCAACGAACCCATTGAAAATCAATGGGTCCGCAGAAAATCATGAAAAACGGCGTTACGGACAAGGAAAAAAACAACTGTCGTGTCCATGAGGCCTTAGTCCAAGATTTCCGCTACAGGCATACTTCACAGTATCATTGGTGTAGCTCATCTTCTCCTCTTTGTATTCTGAGACCATGGGATTCATGAATGTTTCATAAACCATCTTGATCTCGATTTACATGGTAAGGAGGATACAGGGGTGAGGGTCATTGTAATGAAACAAATGTGTGCAAAATCTGCTTTTTTTTTTTTTTTTTTTTTAACATTTTCAGATATATTTACAATAACTGAATCTCATTCAGAGGAATTTACAAATAAAAAACTCATGATGTATTATTTTCTACTTTTAAATAATGAAGGATATTTGTAAATGTGGTTTAATTCAATTTTTATATATAATAAGTTGTGATAGGTCGTATTTTAGCACATTTTATTGGCTTTTGAGGTGTGACAAGTAAAGTTCTCATCATGTTGTTGCAGGATTGCACATTGAAGTAAATATTTGTAGCTTCTGAAATGTGTGTGCCTTTTCTACTTTTTTATTTTATTCTATAAAACACTTGGTCTAACCAAAATTAATTAAAGGAAGGTCAGCCAGAGAAAAAATCATTGATGTGCAAGTAGTGCAAAGACTGGCGCATCTGGTGTGATCACACAGAATAGCTACTCACAGGATCTGCTGCTAAGGGGCTTGTAACACTGCCTCTTGTTCAGATTGACAATAAAAGTGATTGTGTCGACCCATTATGCAGCAGATGGAAAGTATATGGGAGAGGAACAGCTTCTTTCGCAGTAGTTAATCCCCAAATCTAGCATATACAGTCCTGATCAAAAGTTTAAGACCACTTGAAAAATGGCAAAAAATCATATTTAGCATGGCTGGATCTTAACAAGGTTCCAAGTAGAGCTTCAACATGCAACAAGAAGAAATGGGAGTGAGACAAAACATTTTTTGAGCATTCAATTTAATGAAAACAACGAATAAACTGAAACACGCTGTTTTTCATCTGATCAAAAGTTTAGGGCCACACCTCCCAAAAAAAAAAACCCCACCAAAACAGAAACAGAGTAGCTCCACCGTTATTGTTTATCACTTAAAAAATTCATTTCAGCATGCTTGATGCAAGCGTTTCCATGAGGTGAGTGGGAACATTTCTCCAAGTGGTGAAGACGGCCGCACGAAGGCCATCTACTGTCTGGAACCGTTGTCCATTTTTGTAAACTTTCCTTGCCATCCATCCCCAAAGGTTCTCAATTGGATTTAGATCAGGGGAACGCAGGATGGGCCAAAAGAGTGATGTTATTCTCCTGGAAGAAGTCCCTTGTCCTGCGGGCATTGTGTACTGTAGCGTTGTCCTGTTGAAAAACCCAGTCGTTACCACACAGACAAGGGCCCTCAGTCATGAGGAATGCTCTCTGCAACGTTTGGACATAGCCAGCGGCCGTTTGACGCCCCTGCACTTCCTGAAGCTCCAATGTTCCACTGAAAGAAAAAGCACCCCAGACCATTATGGAGCACCCTCCACTGTGGAGCGTAGAAAACATCTCAGGTGGGATCTGCTTGTCATGCCAGTAACGTTGGAAACCATCAGGACCATCAAGGTTACATTTTTTTCTCATCAGAGAATAAAACTTTCTTCCACCTTTTGAATGTCCCATGTTTGGTGCTCTCTTGCAAAGTCCAAACGAGCAGTTCTGTGGCGTTCAAGGAGACGAGGTCTTTTGAAGAAGTTTTTTGTTTTTGAAGCCCTTCAGTCTCAGATGCCATCTAATGGTTATGGGGCTGCAGTCAGCACCAGTAAGGGCCTTAATTTGGGTTGAGGATCGTCCAGTGTCTTGACGGACAGCCAATTGGATCCTTCGGCTCAGTGCTGATGAAATTTTTTTGGGTCTTCCACTTGACTTTTTTGTTCCATAACCCTCAGGATCATTTAAGAAATTCCAAATGACTGTCTTACTGCGTCACACCTCAGCAGCAATGGCCTGCTGTGAGAGACCCTGCTTATGCAGTTCAACAACCCGACCACGTTCAAAAAGGGAGAGTTTTTTTGCCTTTGCCATCACAACGTGTGACTACCTGACAGAAAATGACAATGAATCCACATCTTTGCACAGATTTGGCCTTTTAAAGGCATGTGGTCCTAAAATTTGGATCAGCTTAAAAACAGCCTGTTTCAGTTTATTCGTTATTTTCAATTAATTGAATGCTCAAAAAATGTTTTGTCTCACTCTCATTTCTTCTTGTTGCATGTTGAAGCTCTACTTGGAACCTTGTTAAGATCCAACAACGTAAAATATGATTTTTTGCCATTTTTCAAGTGGTCTTAAACGTTTGATCAGGACTGCTGATTACACAGGGAGATGTTCTGTTGATAACTGGACCTCCTGCATTCTGATGCAAATCAACTTATCGTCTGGTCAGCAGCATGATTATACCCTCCAACTATCTGGAATGAGCATTCCCATGTATCTCCCCCCCCCCCCCCCCCCCCCCCAATAACTGGCACGAAAATAGCTCTGTGTAATAGCTTGCATCAAGGTGTTAACCTATCACAAAACACCTTTAGAGGTCTTGTGGAGTCCATGATCCAACTGGTCAGAGGTGTTCTGTTGACACTAAGGGCCCCTACACTATATTGTCAGGTGGTGGAAAAAATGCTGCAAAGTAAGACTGCTTTAAAAAAAAAAAATAGAAGTGTTAACAGGTTAAATTTATCGATTAACAAAATGCTAAGTGAATGAACAAAGGGGAAATGTAAATTAAATCAATATTTGGTGTGACCACTCTTTGCCTTCAAAACAGCATTTGTTTTTCTAGGTACACTTAAAGGGGTTGTCAGAGTTATACAGTTATATATGTTAATATGGCTTATAATAAATTCCTAAAAATACATTTCTAATTTACTCACTTCACCCAAACGTCATCCACCAGGCTCCTGTGGTGACGTTTCGTGTACAGGCTTTATTCCTGCCTTAGGGAGTGGCCCAGCTCTGTACACGAAAATACAGAGCCTATGTGCCCGCCCCCCTCTCTCTTATCTGGCTACCGGCCGGCTCCTGTGAGGGATCGCGCATGCGCGATCCCTACCAGTGCCAGCAGCAGTGTGAAATCATTTCTGCAGTGAGACAATCCTATCCCCTGCCATCAAAGCCACCGCCAACAACCAGACAAAAGTAAATCTATGCCCATCAGTGACTAGAACCAGAACTGAGGTGAGACTACAAGCCCCAGCATGCATTGGCACATAATGGTGGGAGTCGTAGTCCCTATACCTGACCTGCAGGAGTTGCAGCAGCCAAACCTAGAGCTGGAAACCAATGATCCCCACAAGGGGGAGAGAGGGCCTTCGGTGACTTCACGGTCATGTGATCAGTCACATGACCTGAGGGAGGGCCATTTGGTAGGACGCTTGGTGTGGATAAATGGGGGAGTGAGAGCATAGCTGTGTGTGTCGTGACTGCAGTAGTGGTGTGTATGAGCGTGCGTATAAGGTTGCTGATGCATGCAGAGCTGGTTTTGTAATGTGTGCAGCAAATCTGTGTTTCACGTGTGAATGAAGCCTATGTGTAGTGGTTGTGTAAGCAGTGCCGTGTGTTTAATGTGTGCAGCATATCTTTGTCTAGTTTTGTAGTAGTTCTGTACAGCAAATCCATGTGTAGTGTTTGTATAGCAGTGTGCAATGTGTGCAGCAAATCTATATGTAGTGGTTGTGTAGCAGAGCTGTTTGTAACGTGCATCAAATCTGTGCAGTGGTTGTGTAGTCGGGCTGTGTGTTTAAATCACCACCGGTCTCTAACAAAGGAGGTACACTCCCTCAATACATAGAATTACACAACAAAAATGGAGTGCGACCACATCAATATTCAATAAAAAATCAATTTATTCATATCTCAATAAAAATAATGACATACATTACAATACATAAATATAAAAATATACTTATGAATTGTGAATAATAATAATAATAATGCACCGATATGAATTTTAATGGTTTAGATATACTAATATTGCACTAGCACTTTCTTATAGTATAATATGGTAATAATTGCAATGCTTTTTTGTAATGGATACTATTGTATTTATCTGTAACACATTGGACCTAAGTAGTAGATCTCTTTAAATGTACTGAATAGGTACATATGAATGCTTCAAATGGCTATTACTGTTGAGATTAACAGAAGTCATGTGTGCGCATGTCCGTCCGGTCCGCACGTCTGCTTCAGCCTTTTCTCTCTAGCGTAGGTCTGGTGGTGGCGATGGCGATCAGCATTATAGCTGTGTGACCGCCCTCTCCTCCATCGGCCTCAGGGGAAGGGCGGAAGCTCGGTGACGTGTCGGATGCAGACTGGCCATGCGCCGGTGTAGTGACGTGGGGCCATGTGATGCATCATATGATTACAAGTATAGCGCTTGATTGGTGAGCGGCCGTCTTTTAAACCCGTCCCCCTCCCCCTGATTATCAACTCCTCCTGAGGAAGCAAAGTATACGCGAAACGCGCGTTGAGGAGAGCCTTTGCCCTGACTGCAGTACCTGCAAATTGGTATGTCTCACTTTCATTTTGTGCACCTTTCGGCTCTATTGATCCGTGTGGTTTGAGCTTTAATAGTGTGGCCTACATTTATATAGGAGGCCTACTTGCATTTGTAATTGGTTATTGTATTGTATATCCTTCCATTTTTGATCTTATTTGTTAGGACTTTTGTTCCATGGTCTATGGATTAAGGGGGTGTATCTCTCAATACTACTGTGATGGGACTGCTGGCAGGGCGATATACGACTGTGACCTGTCCCTGCTTATTTATATTTATGTATTGTAATGTATGTCATTATTTTTATTGAGATATTGTCTGTGTGTGTAATGTGTGCATTATATATACGTGTAGTGTTGTTGTCTGTGCAGTGCTGAATGATGCATGTGTTTGTGTACCAGAGCTGTGTGTAATGTGTGCACCAATTGTATGTGTAGTAGGGCTGTGTGTAACGTGCAGCAAATCTGTGCAGAGCTGTGTATGTGTGCACTAAGGGTCCATTCACACGTCCGTTGTTTGTTTCCTGATCTGTTCCGTTTTTTACTGAACAGATCTGGACCAGATCTGGACCCATTCATTTTCAATGGGTCCTGAAAAAAAACGGACAGCACAATGTCAGATTTTCTTTCAGGACCCATTGAAAATGAATGGGTCCAGATCTGTTCAGCAAAAAACGGAACAGATCAGGAAACAAACAACGGACGTGTGAATGAACCCTAAATCTGTATGTGTTGTGCGTGCAGTGTTGATAATGCATTTGTTTGCGTGCTGCAAATTTGTGTAGTGGATGTGTAGCAGCACTGTGCAATGGTAGTGCATTGCTATGGCAACCACTGTAAATGGTGTAAAATAAGATAAGAATCAAGGTTCACCTGCATTATATGTTACTTCTAAGAGCTCATTCATACAACCATATGGTCGCTGTTACCGTGTTGCGAACTGCAAATAGCGGTCTGCAATATACACATGCACCAGCTGTGTGAATCCCTTCTCACAGATGCAGACCTGTTGACTTGAATGGGTCTGCGATCCACAAAATACGCCAAAAGATAAGACATACCCTATGTTTTTCCGTATCTTGTACATCACGGAGCAATTCAAGTCATTGCATCTCCATCCGTGACATGCAGTTCACATGTATGGTGACAATGTTTTGCGGACCACTACTTGGGTTCAGCAATACAGTCACCACAGCCATATGTTTGTGTGAATGGGCCCTTAGGATCACAAGTTTGTCCTCTATTTAACCCCTTCCAGGCCAGAGCCATACGTGTATGGAGCAGCAGGATGTAACTTGCCGCCCAGCGTAGTAGGGCGCTGTAATCGGGTGGTTGCAGGAGCTGCGCCCACTCAATCCGCAGCAGCTGACGTAACAAAATTAATTTCTATTGTAAAAAAGTGGGAAAAAAATAATAATTTGCCACATCCGTAACAACCAACTCTTTAAAAATATCACATGATGTACCCCATCAGGTGAACTTAAAAAAAAAATAATAAAAAAATACGTAAGGAGCCAATTTTGGGTCACCATCCACCACAGAGTAACACCAAGCAATCAAAAAGTATCTTTACATATATCGATGTGACAGGAATATCTTCTGCCTGTGTGAGCTAGGAGATGATCATGTGTTTGTATGCAGGTTAGGTTGTGCAGGGCGGGGAAGGGCAGATTATTCACGCCCACAAATATTCATGAGGGAAAGCTCAGTCAATGTTGTTACACGCCCCCACAGCTTTGCTGCAGCATGTAAACAAAGCAAGAATAACGAACTATGCAAAGGTGTAAGTATGGTTTTTCTCTTAAGAAATCAAGCTTAACTAATGTACACTACGTGCAGAATTATTAGGCAAATGAGTATTTTGACCACATCATCCTCTTTATGCATGTTGTCTTACTCCAAGCTGTATAGGCTCGAAAGCCTACTACCAATTAAGCATATTAGGTGATGTGCATCTCTGTAATGAGAAGGGGTGTGGTCTAATGACATCAACACCCTATATCAGGTGTGCATAATTATTAGGCAACTTCCTTTCCTTTGGCAAAATGGGTCAAAAGAAGGACTTGACAGGCTCAGAAATAGTGAGATATCTTGCAGAGGGATGCAGCACTCTTAAAATTGCAAAGCTTCTGAAGCGTGATCATCGAACAATCAAGCGTTTCATTCAAAATAGTCAACAGGGTCGCAAGAAGCGTGTGGAAAAACCAAGGCGCAAAATAACTGCCCATGAACTGAGAAAAGTCAAGCGTGCAGCTGCCAAGATGCCACTTGCCACCAGTTTGGCCATATTTCAGAACTGCAACATCACTGGAGTGCCCAAAAGCACAAGGTGTGCAATACTCAGAGACATGGCCAAGGTAAGAGAGGCTGAAAGACGACCACCACTGAACAAGACACACAAGCTGAAACGTCAAGACTGGGCCAAGAAATATCTCAAGGCTGATTTTTCTAAGGTTTTATGGACTGATGAAATGAGAGTGAGTCTTGATGGGCCAGATGGCTGGATTGGTAAAGGGCAGAGAGCTCCAGTCCGACTCAGACGCCAGCAAGGTGGAGGTGGAGTACTGGTTTGGGCTGGTATCATCAAAGATGAGCTTGTGGGGCCTTTTCGGGTTGAGGATGGAGTCCAGCTCAACTCCCAGTCCTACTGCCAGTTTCTGGAAGACACCTTCTTCAAGCAGTGGTACAGGAAGAAGTCTGCAAGGTAAGAAAAACATGATTTTCATGCAGGACAATGCTCCATCACACGCGTCCAAGTACTCCACAATGTGGCTGGCAAGAAAGGGTATAAAAGAAGAAAATCTAATGACATGGCCTCCTTGTTCACCTGATCTGAACCCCATTGAGAACCTGTGGTCCATCATCAAATGTGAGATTTACAAGGAGGGAAAACAGTACACCTCTCTGAACAGTGTCTGGAAGGCTGTGGTTGCTGCTGCACGCAATGTTGATGGTGAACAGATCAAAACACTGACAGAATCCATGGATGGCAGGCTTTTGAGTGTCCTTGCAAAGAAAGGTGGCTATATTGGTCACTGATTTGTTTTTGTTTTGTTTTTGAATGTCAGAAATGTATATTTGTGAATGTTGAGATGTTATATTGGTTTCACTGGTAAAAATAAATAATTGAAATGGGTATATATTTGTTTTTTGTTAAGTTGCCTAATAATTATGTACAGTAATAGTCACCTGCACACACAGATATCCCCCTAAAATAGCTAAAACTAAAAACGACTTCCAAAAATATTCAGCTTTGATATTAATGAGTTTTTTGGGTTCATTGAGAACATGGTTGTTGTTCAATAATAAAATTAATCCTCAAAAATACAACTTGCCTAATAATTCTGCACTCCCTGTATATGTAAGCCCTAAGGAGTTTTATGTGTGTGTTTTTTTATTTTTATTTTATTTTTTTATTTTTTTTATTACTCTGATAACCCTTTTAAAGGGAACCTGTCACAGGGATTTTGTGTAAAGAGCTGAGGACATGGGTTGCTAGATGACCGCTAGCACATCCCCAATACCCAGTCCCCATAACTCTGTGCTTTTATTGTGTAAAAAAAATTATTTGATACATATGCAAATTAACCTGAGATGAGTCCTGTCCCTGACTCATCTCACATACAGGACTCCTCTCAGGGTAATTTGCATATGTATCAAATAGTTGTTGTTTTTTTACACAATAAAAGCACACAGAGCTATGGGGGCTGGATATTGCAGATGTGCTAGCGGTCATCTAGCAACCCATGTCCTCAGCTCTATACACAAAATCCAGATGACAGGTTCCCTTTAAGCACAGATTTTGAATGCACTCGGCAAGGAGAACTAACCACAGATCTTCATTACCATATCATCACTTCCAGGATTCCTTGTTCTTCTTTAGGCACCATTCACACAACCATATTTTTGGTCCACAATTTTTACGGATTAAATGTGGACCCATTCATTTCAATTGAGCCACAAAAGCTGTCCGCATCGTCCATTTTGCGGACAAGAATAGGCATTTTTACAATGGGTCTGCAAAAAAACAGATGCAACACAGACGTCACGTGGACATCATCCATATTTTTGGTGGACCACAAAGTACATACGGTCGTTTGAATGCACCCTTATGCTGAAGATAGTTTTTAATGACATCTGCTTTATGTTTGGAGTCATTGTCCTGCTGCAGAATACATTTGGATTCAGACACCTCCCTGATGGTGTTGCAAGATTGAGGAGTATCTGCCTGTATTTCTCAGCATTGAGGACACCATTAATCTTGACCAAATCCCCAACTCTGTGTTCTGAAATGCAGCCCCAAACTTACAAGGAACTTCGACTATGATTCACTGTTCTGCAGACACTCATTATGGTACCAATCTCCAGCACTTCTGTGAACAAACTACTTTTAGTTACAAGGAAAATTTCAGAAATAAAATCGACATATCCCGTACAGTGAATACTGTAAAAAAAAAAGTCAGAATTGCTGCTTTTCGCTTAGTCACCGCCCACAAAACATTAATAAAAAGCGATCAAAAAGTGTTATGTGCCCCCAAAATGATACTAATGAAAACTAGAAGTCGTCCTGCAAAAATCAAGCTCTCACACAGCTCGGTAGAAAGGAAAATAAGAGTTATGGGTCTTGGGATCTGACGATGCAAAAACTATTTTTTTTATAAAAACAAAAAACACTATGTATATATGTATTGTTGTGATCATACTGACCCAGAAAAAAAAATTAATCATCTTATTTATGCCCCAAAAAAGAACGTTGCGAAACGTAAAAACTCGGTGGCAGTATTGCTGTTTTTCCTATCCTCCTCCAGAAAGAGTTAATACAAGTTAATCATTAGCTTATGTGTACCCTAAAATAGCACCATTAAAAACTAAAAACTATAACTTGTCCCACAAAAAAGCAAGCCCCTATATGGCTACGAAGACGTAAAAAGAAAAAGTTATAGCTCTTTAAAAGGCGGTCATGAAAAAAAATTACTTGGTCAATAAGGCCCAAAACGGGCTGGGGTTAAACAGAAATGTAACATTAATGCACATATATAGCGGTGTAGTCTCAGAGGCAAGGATGTATTTAAAGTTCATTCTGCCCTGGGACGTGCCATAGAATATGTCCCATTTAGTCAATAGAGTTCTTATATCAATACAGTAACTTACATTCGGGATTAATACCATATGTATGATTTCCTGTCAAACAAAAAAAAGTATTTTCTGTAACAAGAATAAACTTCAATAGTGATCTGCAATCTGTACATGCCAGTGAACCCACACAAGGTAAAAAATACAAAACCAAGTAAGTCCTTGTATTCAATAAAGTCCCAACAAGACCTTTGGGGCTATATCACTAGGATATTTATAATTGTGTATCAACCAGAATATACAACTCTGTGGGGAAAACTGGGAGGGCGGTGGGATAAGATAAAGATAAACCTCAGTATCACATCAGCAGCTTAATATATAATCATATAAAATAACAGCCCAATACACATAAAACAATACAATTAGCTATAAAAAACGTTATCAATATAACGAAATAATCCCAATACATTAACCCAATACCAGTCAATAACTCACCGCAGTTGCCTACTATGAAGGGCAATAGCCATTGGCACAAAGGACTTCCTAAACCTATCCGTTTCACGCTTTATCTAGATAAACCTCTAACTAAAACGACTCCAGTGACTCCGCAGCAATAAATGTAAGGGATGGCACTGATTATTAATACCCCTAGACTTCTCTGAGGTCAGTCTCTCCAACGCTAACTCAAACTGTGGCAATTGAATACCCCCTACACTTCCAGCTTTCTTAGGCTACTTTCACACTAGCGTTCGTCGGTCCGCTCGTGAGCTCCGTTTGAAGGGGCTCACGAGCGGACCCGAACGCAGCCGTCCAGCCCTGATGCAGTCTGAATGGATGCGGATCCGCTCAGACTGCATCAGTCTGGCGGCGTTCAGCCTCCGCTCCGCTCGTCTCCGCACGGACAGGCGGACAGCTGAACGCTGCTTGCAGCGTTCGGGTGTCCGCCTGGCCGTGCGGAGGCGTGCGGATCCGTCCAGACTTACAATGTAAGTCAATGGGGACGGATCCGTTTGAAGATGCCACAATATGGCTCAATCTTCAGGCGGATCCGTCCCCCATTGACTTTACATTGAAAGTCTGGACGGATCCGTACGAGGCTATTTTCACACTTAGCTGTTATATGCTAAAATAATGCAGACGGATCCGTTCTGAACGGAGCCTCCGTCTGCATTATTATGATCGGATCCGTTCAGAACGGATCCGATCGAACGCTAGTGTGAAAGTAGCCTTAATCAGTTCGCAAATCTTATTCCCTTCTGTCACCCTAACACTACTACCCCAACAACACACTGCTGCAATAAATATAGCACTTGCCGATCACTGAATGATAAAATATCTCCAACATCTTACTGCAAACATTAAAGGATCTCAACTTCCTCAAAAAGTACAACCTACTCGCCCCATTTCATAAATCTTATCCACATTCATCCACCAATCAGCTTTTTATCCAAATAAACCCTCAAATATTTATAACTACTAATAACCGACTGCACGATCATCTCCTTCATCTTTGCTACAAGCACCAAATGATTTTCTGTCTCTTCCTTGAGGAACACCAATGCTGCAGACCTGGGTTTCCGAAATACAGTGACCTAGCCTGTGGTCTATCCAGAAGATAATCCCAAAATCCAATTTATTATTGATTTACGTATATCTAAATCTCCAATTTTAGGGCTCATGCGCACAATTCATTTCAATGGGGCTGCAAAAGATGGAGACGGCACACTGTTCAAAAAGTTAGAATGTCCTATTCTTGTCTGTTTTGAGGACATGGATGGGACATTTATACAGGAGTAAAAAAAAATTGGCATGGGCATGGCCGGGATCCGTATATTGTAAATCTGTGGTTTGCAGACCCGGATCATGTGCATGAGACCTTACACTCTTTGCCTCTTCCCTCCAAATAGCAGTACACACTATGTAACAGATAAATACCAGTGTACTTAACATCCATGCAGATTATCCACATTTCATCCCACCACATCTACCAGCTGACCCAACACTTCTTTCAAACACTTTCATAACGTGTGAGGTTAGCTCAAAGTCTGTATTTACTTAGGCTACTTTCACTCTCGCGTTTGGTGCGGATCAGTCATGGGTCTGCACAGACGGATCCGTTCAGATAATACAACCGCCTGCATCCATTCAGAACGGATCCGTTTGTATTATCTTTAACATTGCCAAGACGGATCCGTCTTGAACACCATTAAAAGTCAATGGAGGACGGATCCGTTTTCTATTGTGCCAGATTGTGTCATAGAAAACGGATCCTTCCCATTGACTTACATTGTGTGTAAAAACTGATCCGTTTGGCTCAGTTTCGTCAGATGGACCCCAAACGCTGCAAGCAGCGTTTTGGTGTGCGCCTCCAAAGCGGAATGGAGACTGAACGGAGGCAAACTGATGCATTCTGAGCAGACCCTTTATCAATAAGAATGCATTAGGGCAAAACCAATCCGTTTTGGACCGCTTGTGAGAGCCTTGAGCGAATCTCTCACACTGGCGTTTTGGCTTTCCGTTTGTAAGTAGCCTTAGGCTCCTTTCACACTAGCGTTCGTCGGTCCGCTCGTGAGCTCCGTTTGAAGGAGCTCACGAGCGGACCCGAACGCCTCCGTCCAGCCCTGATGCAGTCTGAATGGAGCGGATCCGCTCAGACTGCATCAGTCTGGCGACGTTCAGCCTCCGCTCCGCTCGCCTCCGCACGGACAGGCGGACAGCTGAACGCTGCTTGCAGCGTTCAGCTGTCCGCCTGGCCGTGCGGAGGCGAGCGGATCCGTTCAGACTTACAATGTAAGTCAATGGGAACGGATCCGCTTGAAGATGAGCCCATATGGCTCAATCTTCAAGCGGATCCGTCCCCCATTGACTTTACATTGAAAGTCTGAACGGATCCGCTCAGGCTGCTTTCTAAGTTATTAATGCAGACGGATCCGTACTGAACGGAGCCTCCGTCTGCATTAATATGATCGGATCCGTTTAGAACGGATCCGATCGAACGCTAGTGTGAAAGTAGCCTTAGGGCGCTGTTTTGACATGCATTCAGGATGCAGTTTTTTTATTGTAGCTATCTGAAACTACTTAAATCATTCCCACAATGCAGAACACCAGGGGTTAATGAGGCTGCTAAACTGGCTAAATTGAAAACTGTATCCTGAATGCATGTCAGAGCTGCACTGTCTGCCAGCAGCCTTAGGGCTCTTTCACATGAGTAGATGCCATGTGGGTAATCCGCTGCGTGAAACTCCATTTAAATATCATGCTCAATACATCACATAACTGATCTACACAAAACCTTAAAGGGTCACTAACTATTTCGCTAAACGTTTGATATGTCATAGAGATGTGTGGGAATCTGAGCGCCATCGATTCTTAGAACGGGGGAAGAGAAGCACATGCATAGCGCGATCTCTCCCCTTTCGGCACGAGATGGGCTTGATCTTGATCAGGTCTTTGGACCTGTCTCGATTCTGTCCTCTGTAGCGAGGGGAGCCATCGCGCTGATGAAGTGTTCTGGAGTTCACTGTGCAGTTTGTCAGAGCTCTGGAGTGCTGGATGCTTTACAGTGCACAGCATGGACCGTTTACTGGCTTTCTGCGGGGGAATACAGTGGGTTAACAGGTGGTAATTACGTTGTTGGAATCTTTGTTTTCCCCTCCCCCACGACAGCACCACTGAGAGATGGCTCCGCCTCCACGGACAGGAAAATTGTAGCATAAAAATGGTGGAGCCACTCTCCCACCTCAGTGAGGTTTCCTGTCCCTGGAGCAGGAGACGTGTAGCTGTTTTCTCTTGTAGGGACCCATGGCTTGGAAACCCTAGGAAAGCCTAGAGAGCCATGGGTCACGCCAGCCTTACCAGGCATTTTACCTGAGGGATGGTGGTTGGTCCGGGCCGGCCGCTTGTCCTAGGGCTGAAGACACCGGTCCCTCAAAGGAGCAGGACCGTGTGTTGCTGCGATGCAGGGCGGCAGAGGGAGACACGCCAGAGGGCGGCTGTCCCAAACGCGCACCCCGTGGGGACTGCGGGCGGAAGCTGGAGCAGTGGAGCGTGTCGGAGCGCCAAACCGGAAGTCGCAGGAATGACGTCAGTTAAGACGTGCGTTCCACTGACGACTTCCGGTCCGGTAACCGGAAATAAAGGTATCTCGTGCGTTTCAGTGCTCGGAACCCACAGTTGGAGAGGAGAACGCTGGAGGTGGTCTGTGCTTCCCATCTAGGTCTCTGTGCGGCCAGTTTTTCCTCATTCATACATTCCTTTTTCCCAGGGGATCAAAAAGGGTGAGAGTAAAGGCCGCTTCATTTAGGCACGGCGCTCCCAGGGAACATGTGGAACTCTCAGAGGAGAGGTGCTGTTCCCTGCGGCATATTGACTATTATCCTCTATGCCTCCAGGAATATTATGGAGGAAGAGAAAAGACCAGAAGAAACGGAATCTGAAAAGCAGCCGGTATAGAAGATGCTTCTAAGGGGTAAGACACAGAGTTTTATGAAGTTACTAATGTATTCCTTTGTATCTATCATTGGTTTTTTAGATGGCAGCTAAAAAAGCCACATAAAAAAAGAAGAATAAGGAGTGTGCATTGTGTAGATGCCCCTTGTCCACTTCCTATAACAAAAAGTTATGTCAGGATTGTATTGAGGAGACCCTGGCGGAGGAATCCCCTAATTTTATGAAGGACATTAGAAAACTAATTAAAGCGGAGGTTAAGGAGTCCCTTAAAACTTAAAAAAAATCTAAAAAAATCAGTAGACAAGACTGATTCAGAAGCAGAGTCTATTAGCGAGGATGACAGGGACGATAGGTCGGAAGATTCATCCTTCGCGGAGGAAGAACAGGAGAAAAAATTCTTGTTCCCTGTGTCCGATACGGAAAAATTGCTAAAAACAATTAGAGCTACGCTAGAGCTAGAAGACGTCAGGGAAGATAGGTCTGTGGCGGACGCAGTCTTTGAGGGACTGCGTGAAAAGAAAAGAAGATGTTTTCCCTTACATAAGAGCGTATCTGCTTTGATAGAAAGGGAATGGAAGAAGCCTGACAAAAAAAGCCTTCGTTAGTAAAAATTTTAGGAGAAAGTACCCCTTTGAGGAAGAGGCTACTACTTCGTGGGATAAGGCACCTAAATTAGATGTGGCCATTTCTAAGGTTTCCAGGAGATCTTCATTACCATTCGACGATATGGGATTTCTGAAGGACCCACTAGACAAAAAGATAGACTCTTGCCTCAAGAATACTTGGGAAGCCTCCTTTAGGCCTAATATAGCAGCAACCGTTACGGCTAGATCCTTAGCCTTGTGGCTAGAGAGGTTAGAAGGTCAGTTAAGGGATAAGTGCCCTAGGGATCAGATCTTAAATTCTTTACCAACCCTGCAGAAGGCCGTGGATTTCTTATCAGATGCTTCAGTGGAGGCAGTTCGACTATCAGCCAGATCTGCTTCCACCTCCAACTCCGCCCGTAGAGCTCTTTGGCTTAAGAACTGGAGGGGAGGCGACATGGCCTCTAAACAACGATTGTGTAGTATCCCCTGTCAAGGACAGTTTTTGTTTGGACCAGAATTAGATGCCCTGTTAGAAAAGGCAGCAGATAGGAAAAAGAGAGTGCCTCAGGAATCCTCCTTTTCGCAATTTAGACCTTACAGACGTCCCTTTCAGAATGTTCCCAGGTCTCAGGGAAGGAGACAGCCGGGAGATAGAGATCAGTTTCCCAGACCTAGGGGGTCAGGAGGTAGAGGCTTCATGTTTGGAAGTTCCTCCTCCTCTCAAAAGGACAAGCTGTCTAAGAAATGACGCCAGACTACAGGTAGGAGGGAGACTAAAATTCTTCCCCTCTGCCTGGAGAGAGGTCGCAGGGAAATGGGTAACCGATATTGTAACAGAGGGCTTAAGGCTGCAGTTCAGGGGACATTGTCCTCAAAGGTTTGTGGTGACAAAAAAAATCAAGAAAGTTGTCAAAAGAGGTAGATCAGCTGTTGGAGAAAAGGGTGTTAGTACCAGTACCAAGGGCAGAACAGGGAAAGGGCTTCTACTCTACTCTGTTCTGTTCTTGGTCAAAAAAAACGGACGGATCCTACCGAACAATTATAAATTTGAAACATTTGAACAAATATCTAGTAATAAAGAGATTCAAGATGGAAACCATAAAATCTGCGACTCATTTCGTTTTTCAGGGTTGTTTCATGGTGGTGGTAGATTTGAAAGATGCATATCTACATATCCCGATGCATCCCCTTTTTCAAAAATTTCTGAGGGTAGCGGTTGCAGAGAACAATGGAACCAGACACCTTCGGCCTATCTACAGCACCGAGAACCTTTACCAAGGTGATGGCGGAGGTAGCGTCCTTTATTCGAAAGGAAGATATTCTGTTCCTACCCTATCTAGACGACTTCTTGATTATTGCAAAGACGCGGGAAACATGTCAAAATTCGGTCCAAACGGTGATTCGGATCCTGGAGCGTCTGGGTTGGATGATCAATTTAAAGAAATCCAAGTTGGAACCCAGCACAAGCCAGATATTCTTGGGACTTCAGTTGGACTCTGTGCGACAAAGGACTTTTCTTCCAGCAGAGAAGATAGTCAAAATCCAGAACGAAGCCCGGAGAGCCCAGGAAATTCCGAGGATGTCAGTCCGAAAGGCAATGTCCCTGCTAGGATTAATGACTGCCTGCATTCCAGCAGTTTGTTGGGCACAATTTCATTCGAGAATATTACAGGGGGAAATATTGAATATGACAAAACAAAGGGAGATAACCTTGGACTCTCAGATGAATCTCAGGCAAAAAACTCTTATCTCCCTCAAATGGTGGTCGGAGGTAGAAAACCTAGACCAGGGTATCCCGTGGAATTACCCCGATCCAGTAGTGATTACAACAGACGCCAGCCCATGGGGATGGGGTGCACACTTCCGGGGTCAGTTGAGGCAGGGAGTCTGGTCCCCGTTGCAGAGACAATTCTCTTCCAACAGAAAAGAATTGAGAGCGGTATTGTTGGCTTTACGGACAGCCCTTCCAGAACTCCAGCACCAGCATGTCAGGATCATGTCGGACAACAGAACGGTGGTGTCGTACCTAAACCGCCAGGGAGGTACCAAATCCCCATCTTTGATGAGGGAGGCAGAGATGATATTCTCGGAGATAGAAATGCATTTATCTCACATATCCGCTGTGCACATAAGGGGGAGGGAAAATGTCCAGACTGACTTCCTAAGCCGTCATCGTTTGAAACAGGGGGAGTGGTCCCTAGACCTGTCTATATTTGCAAAAATTGTGGATCTATGGGGTGTACCGGAAATAGATCTATTTGCCACCAGGGAGAACAGGCAGGTAGGAAAGTTTTGCTCCCTCAGTCCCTACGAATCCCCATTTGGGGTGGATGCCTTCCTCCTGGAATGGAAGTTCCATCTGGGATATGCCTTTCCTCCTCTTCAGCTCCTTCCCAGAGTTCTCAGAAAGATAAGGGAAGAAAGGTCGGACATGATAGTAATCGCCCCCTTTTGGCCAAGGAGAGCATGGTTCTCTCTTCTCAGGTCCATGTCGGTAGCAGAGCCGTGGGTTCTTCCCGAGATTCCGAATCTCTTGAGGCAGGGTCCAGTAATGCACCCAGAAATAGGATCCTTACATCTTACGGCATGGAGATTGAGAGGGTGCACTTAATTAAGAAGGGCTTCTCAGAAGCACTGACTTCCACCATTCTTAGTAGCAGGAAAAAGGTGACTAACACTATTTATGCCAGAATATGGAAGAGATTCCTTTCCTTTTCAGGTCTGGACACCGGTGTTTGGCCAGAGAAAATTTCCACCAGACAGGTCTTAGAATTTTTACAAAAAGGTTTGTCCTTAGGATTGGCCAAAAGCACTCTGAAGGTTCAGGTTTCGGCCCTCTCCGGTTTAAGCGGTAGAAGCTTGGCCATAGATCCCTGGATAGTCAGGTTCTTCAAGGCAGTTGATAGGGTTGCACCTGTTAGGGGTTCCAGATTTCCCCCCTGGGACTTGAACCTAGTCTTAAAAGCTTTGACCAGTCTCCCTTTTGAGCCCATTGAGGAGTGCTCGATTAAAAATCTCACATTAAAGTTGGTTATATTAATAGCCTTAACTTCAGCACGTAGAGTTAGCGAGCTTCAGGCCCTATCTATTAACTCCCCGTTTATGACCATACGCGAGGATTGAGTAATTCTTAGACCAGATCCAAAATTCATTCCTAAGGTACCTTCTAAAACTAACAGGTTGCAGGAGATAGTTTTGCCAGTCTTTTTTCCAGACCCAAAATCTGAGGATGAAGATAGATGGCACTTATTGGACGTAAGAAGGTGCCTGATCCAGTACCTAGAGAGATCAAAGGATTGGAGAAAATCCTCATCCTTGTTAGTATTATACGCTGGGGCTCGAAAAGGTAATGCTGCCTCCAAAAGTACCATCGCTAGGTGGATTCGAGAGCTAATTTCCTTAGCCTACTCTTGTTCCGGTCTTTCTCCTCCAATGTCTTTGAAGGCTCACTCTACTAGGGCGATGTCTACCTCCTGGGCAGAAAGGTCTAACGTCTCTATTGACCAAATCTGCAGGGCGGCCACGTGGGCTTCTCCCTCTACTTTCTATAGGCACTATAGACTTCAGCTCGACTCTGTTTCTGACCTCCTTTTTGGTACTAAGGTGTTAGAGGTGGTCACCCTCCCTTGAATTCTACGTAATCTCTCTCAGTGGTGCTGTCGTGGGGGAGGGGAAAAATGATGATTACACTTACCGGTAATCGGATTTTCCTGACCCCACGACAGCACCCGTCTAATTCCCTCCCTAAGGTGGTGGTTGGTGCTAAATTTCACGTGGTGTGATGCAAAAAAAAAAAAAAAAAAAAAGGATATATTGTGTTAACCAAAAGGGGAGTCCCTCTCATGCTCTGTAAACCCACTGAGGTGGGAGAGTGGCTCCACCTTTTTTATGCTACAGGTTTCCTGTCCGTGGAGGCGGAGCCATCTCTCAGTGGTGCTGTCGTGGGGTCAGGAAAATCCGATTACCGGTAAGTGTAATCATCATTTTCCTCAGCTTTCCACACATTATAGTAGTTGAGGGTCATTGTCTAATGGTAAAGCGTTCTCAGCATAAGTGAATATTTCCCAGTATAACACTAGTGCAAAAAATGTTACAACAGGCCCGTTTAGTCACTGGTCTATCCTGAGTGACCAAAAGATAGGATAAAATAAATAGCCTTAACGGATCCAAGGAGAGAGGTTGTCAAATAGGATACCGATGTCCTGGTCCCGGCAGGTGAATAGATGAGGACCATGTGGTACAGGTACATCCGTAAGCAGGCAGTATCTGCAGTCAAGCTGTCCCTAGAATACCCTTCCTATCTATACGGAGAACCCGTCCAGAACCTGTCCCTAGGACGGCCTTGACCCTATTAGAACCCTCTTATCCTGCCCAATGTGCCACATTTCTGTCTTAAATATCTAGACTCATCAGGGGACTGTGAAACAAAAAAGGGAGCAAAGATACTGCTATTGTACTTAGACACTTACTAACTTTACAGTGATCTTTGAAAACCCTTGTACTGAGAAACACACACCAGTAAGGAGTAACCTAGTACCACTAATGGCCAGAGAAGCGCCTTTCTATTTACATATTCAAAGTGGATTATAAGTTGCAAAGTATGCCACAGTAGTTGCTAGAACACTGCCATCTCCACTACACTGACGCAAGCTGCTGACTCTCCGGGTGCCAACTGAATGTGTGCGCTCCTTTTACTGTTTAGCTGCAGTTACTATAATACGGCTGGACAGGAAAATAAGCACACACACCTGGTAGGAAACTGGGTGAAAGAGCCTGTGCAGTGAAGTGAAGACAGCGGCATCAGGGGTGCAAGAGACCGGTACTGTTTCTAAAAGTCTTCCACAGGTTAAATGCCCAGAGAACCACTTTAAAGTCTGTGGGCAGTTCACAAATGGTTAAAAACGACTGACACCTTTTGGGGGCAGTTTTGTACCGTTATTCTCTACTCTATTTGAGGTAAAAATCATTTTTTCAGTTTGTCTTTATAAAGCATTTTCAGCCCTTTTTCTCAGTACAGATGTCCGTCTCTGTGTATTTGCAGAGTAGCAAGATTTCTGTTTACAGTCCCAACAGATAGAAGCCCTGACGCCTCATGTGAAACCCTTATCTCTGAACTTATCACTTAGTGATGGACGAACATCTGCCGGGACGGTGCACGAACGCGATCAAATGTTTGTGAACCGTAAGTTCGCGGCGGGTCCCATTCATTTTAATGGCAGGCGAACCTAAAAAACCTTC
Source organism: Bufo gargarizans (assembly GCF_014858855.1). NCBI lineage: Eukaryota > Metazoa > Chordata > Amphibia > Anura > Bufonidae > Bufo > Bufo gargarizans. The sequence continues at coordinate 358,300,894 of NC_058082.1, read as the reverse complement.
AGCTCATATATGCGGCACAAATAGTCCCACAAAATGGACAGTGACATACCAGATGTATTATTTGAATTAGCGATCTCCATTCATAATTTTTTTCAATGCAAAATATTGGCAATATAATTTTCGTGTACGCACATGCGCAAATGTACTATACAGTACCCAAATGCACTATAAAGAAAGTATATTTGTATATAACACCCTGCTTCAATCAGTTTTTTTGGGTGACTGGTATATCACACCAGTAGAAATTGTTTGTTCCAATAACACTTGTCCCTCTATATAGCTGCAGTATCGCAGCAGAACCACACACAACTGTCGCACAATACAAATGCACTATAATATACTTTCTAACATAGAAATATATTATAACATTGTACAAGGAAGTCAATCCATTAGAATATACAGTCGTGGCCAAAAGTTTTGAGAACGACACAAATATTAGTTTTCACAAAGTTTGCTGCTAAACTGCTTTTAGATCTTTGTTTCCGCTGTTTCTGTGATGTAGTGAAATATAATTACACGCACTTCATACGTTTCAAAGGCTTTTATCGACAATTACATGACATTTATGGAAAGAGTCAGTATTTGCAGTGTTGGCCCTTCTTTTTCAGGACCTCTGCAATTTGACTGGGCATGCTCTCAATCAACTTCTGGACCAATTCCTGACTGATAGCAACCCATTCTTTCATAATCACTTCTTGGAGTTTGTCAGAATTAGTGGGTTTTTGTTTGTCCACCCGCCTCTTGAGGATTGACCACAAGTTCTCAATGGGATTAAGATCTGGGGAGTTTCCAGGCCATGGACCCAAAATGTCAACGTTTTGGTCCCTGAGCCACTTAATCACTTTTGCCTTATGGCACGGTGCTCCATCATGCTGGAAAATGCATTGTTCTTTACCAAACTGTTGTTGGATTGTTCGAAGAAGTTGCTGTTGGAGGGTGTTTTGGTACCATTCTTTATTCATGGCTGTGTTTTTGGGCAAAATTGTGAGTGAGCCCACTCCCTTGGATGAGAAGCAACCCCACACATAAATGGTCTCAGGATGCTTTACTGTTGGCATGACACAGGACTAATGGTAGCGCTCACCTTTTCTTCTCCGGACAAGCCTTTTTCCTGATGCCCCAAACAATCGGAAAGAGGCTTCATCTGAGAATATGACTTTGCCCCAGTCCTCAGCAGTCCATTGACCATATTTTCTGCAGAAGATCAATCTGTCCCTGATGTTTTTTTTGGAGAGAAGTGGCTTCTTTGCTGCCCTTCTTGACACCAAGCCATCTTCCAAAAGTCTTTGTTTCACTGTGCGTGCAGATGCTCTCACACCTGCCTGCTGCCATTCCTGAGCAAGCTCTGCACTGCACTCCGATCCCACAGCTGAATCCTCTTTAGGAGACGATCCTGGTGCTTGCTGGACTTTCTTGGACGCCCTGAAGCCTTCTTAACAAGAATTGAACCTCTTTCCTTGAAGTTCTTGATGATCCTATAAATTGTTGATTGAGGTGCAATCTTAGTAGCCACAATATCCTTGCCTGTGAAGCCATTTTTATGCAACGCAATGATGGTTGCACGCGTTTCTTTGCAGGTCACCATGGTTAACAATGGAAGAACAATGATTTCAAGCATCACCCTCCTTTTAACAGGTCAAGTCTGCCATTTTAACCCAATCAGCCTGACATAATGATCTCCAGTCTTGTGCTCGTCAACATTCTCACCTGAGTTGATAAGACGATTACTGAAATGATCTCAGCAGGTCCTTTAATGACAGCAATGCAATGCAGTGGACAGGGATTAAGTTAGTTTTCATGGCAAAGAAGGACTATGCAATTCATCTGAAAACTCTTCATAACATTCTGGAGTATATGCAAATTGCTATTATAAAAACTTAAGCAGCAACTTTTCCAATATTTATGTAATTCTCAAAACTTTTGGCCACGACTGTACAAGGAAGGCAATCCATTAGAATATACATGAAGATAAAACGTAACCTTTAATAATGTTACTATGAAGGTCCATTCACACGTCCGTAAGTGTTTTGTGGATCTGCAAAACACGGACACCGGCAATGTGCATTCTGCAATTTGTGGACCGCACATGGCCGGCACTATAATAGAAAAAGCCTAATCTTGTTTGCAATTGCGGACAAGAATAGGACATTTTCAATTTTTTTGTGGAAACGGAAGCACAGATGCGGATGTGGATCCTCAAATGCGGACAGCACATTCCGGCCCCATTGACAATGAATGGGTCTGCACCCGTTCTGCAAAATTGCGGAACGGATGCGGACCCATTTTGCGGACGCGTGAATGGAAAAGATATCCATAAAAATAAATGAAATTATTAAAGTTAAGCAAAAAGCATAGATGTAATAGGCAATAACAAGTGCTCGGCGGCACTAAGTCAGGTGCTCGGCGGCACCAAATCAGGAACCATATGTCCTACCACAATCCGGGGGGTTCCAGTGCACATCCATGAATCCAGGAGGGAAAGTAAAAAACATCTATCCCTGGGCTAGATGATGATGTGGTATTGAAGGATAGGGTGGGCAAAGAACTGTCCCTGATATTGCCCGACAGGGGGGTGCTAATCTGGCCCTGATAGCCTAACCACAGACCACCCGCCCTGATGAGAACGACCCCGTCCAGAACCTTACCCTATATAAAAATGGCCCTAGAAAGCCCCTAGGCCCCTGACTTCCAGGTGATCACTATATAGATCTATGTGTTTTTGACTCATTATAAAAGTATATTATAAGAATATCGCACCCCTCTGTGTATCACACATATCTATAGCACACCTATACTAGTGTTTAAAATGACTTTTGTGGCCCTATTACAGTGATGGCAAACATATGGCACGGGTGCCAGAGTCAGCACTCAGAGCCCTCTCTGTGGGCACCCACACCCTGGAAAAAGTCTATGGTGTACTAATATGCCTTAGACTTTTCCTGCCATTCAGCAGCGCAGGGCGCACTATGAACGGCATAGGCATGGAGTACATGGAAGTAACGCAACACTTGTTTAGTCTTGTGCCTTGCCTGTTACAGTTATTAATGTATGCGCAGAAACTATTTTAAAATCTGAACTCAGGTTTGTTAATGAGCCGCAAACCCAAGTCCCAATTCGTATTTTGAAACCGTAATGTATTCGCAGAAACTTACTGTGATGGTCTAGGCATAAGACTAAACAAGTCTTGTGTTACTGGTGGCAATAAGAAGATTGCCTCAGCAGTGCCAATACATTGTAGTTTTGGTACAAATCAGGTTTCGGACAGAGCAGTCTGAACCCGCTTCGCTCAACATGGTGGAGGTATACTACGTGACTACTATGTGGCCAGGCGGAGGGAGGGCACAACACTGAAGTGCTTTTCCTGTGCCTGACAGAGATTCATGCCATTTTCTGGTAGCCAACATTAGAGGAAGTTTAGTTCAAAGAGATTATTTACAGCTTCCATTGATATAAATTGTAACTGTATAAATTCCCATGCACTGAGCTCCCCTAGTGGTGGCTGCAGGCAGACAGTTTAATAATAATATGATGTGTGAGGCCTCATGCACACAACAGTTTTTACGGTCCACAAAAACGGGGTCCGTAGGTCCGTGATCCGTGACCGTTTTTTCGTCCGTGGGTCTTCCTTGATTTTTGGAGGATCCACGGACACGCCTGGCCGTGCAGACCCAAACGGATCCGTCCTGAATTACAATGCAAGTCAATGGGGACAGATCTGTTTGACGTTGACACAATATGGTGCAATTGCAAACGGATCCGTCCCCATTGACTTTCAATGTAAAGTCTGGAGTCTCTTTTATACCATAGGATCAGAGTTTTCTCCAATCCGATGGTATATTTTAACTTGAAGCGTCCCCATCACCATGGGAACGCCTCTATGTTAGAATACTTACTTACCTGCTGGCTACTGCGATGTCTGTGTCCGGTCGGGAGCTCCTCCTACTGGTAAGTGACAGGTCTGTGCGGCGCATTGCTGTCACTTACCAGTAGGAGGAGCTCCCGACCGGACACAGACATCGCAGCAGCCAGCAGGTAAGTATGATGCTTCTACTATTGCTAAGTAACCATGGCAAACAGGACTGCAGTAGCGCCCTGGTTGCTATGGTTACCGATCGGAGCCCCAGCGATTAAACTGGGACTCTGATCGGAACTCCACTGCCACCAATGATGGGGGGGGGGGGGCGAGAGAATAAGTGGTGTGAACTGGCCCTACTTATGATAGTGCTCTGTGGCTAGCGTAGTCAGCTCTGTAGCTAGCGTAGTGTGACGAGACACTGTGGTTGCCAGGTGGCATTGAGACTAGCATAGTGAGAGGGAATTATGGCTGCTAATGTGATGAGGCAATCTGGCTAGCAAAGTCAGGGGGCACTGTGGCTGTAAATTTGATGAGGAATCATGGCTGGTATAGTCAGGGTGCATTATGGCTTCTAATGTGTTGAGGCAGTGTGGCTGGCAAATCACGGCGCACTGTGGCAGGAGATATGATAAGGCACTGAAGCTGGCATAGACTTCCGATCGGAGTCCCAGTTTAATCGCTGGGGCTCCGATCGGAACTCTGCTGCCACCAATGATTGGGGGGGGGAGGGGAGGCCGCACACTGCCACGAATGTTTTTAATGCAATAGAGGGAGGAAGGGGGGGCCGCACACTGGCCACCAATGATATTCAAACTGGGGAGGGGGAGGTCTGCCTCCTGCTGCCTTGCAGCCCCGGATCTCTTACAGGGGGCTATGATACGCACAATTAACCCCTTCAGGTGCAGCACCTGAGGGGTTAATTGTACGGATCACAGCCCCCTGTAAGAGATCCGGGGCTGCCAGGCAGCAGGGGGCAGTCATGTACACAGTTCGTTGTATATTCTAACTAGAAGCGTCCCCATCACTATGGGAACGCCTCTGTGTTGGAATATACTGTCGGATCTGAGTTTTCACAAAGTGAAAACTCAGCTCTGAAAAAGCTTTTAAGCAGACGGATCTTCGGATCCGTCTGTATGAAAGTAACCTACGGCCACGGATCACGGACACGGATGCCAATCTTGTGTGCATCCGTGTTCTTTCACGGACCCATTGACTTGAATGGGTCCGTGAACCGTTGCCCGTCAAAAAAATAGGACAGGTCATATTTTTTAGACGGACAGGATACACGGATCACGGTCTCGGCTGCAAAACGGTGCATTTTCCAATTTTTCCACGGACCCATTGAAAGTAAATGGGTCCGCGAAAAAAAACTGAAAATGGCAAAACGGCCACGGATGCACACAGCGGTCGTGTGCATGAGGCCTGAAGGCCTCAATCATTGTATTTATGCCAGACATCTGTTGTATATTTTAAAATTGGCGGTCACAATAAACTCCATATTTATGAGGTGGCTGTTCCACTTGTTCTGCTCTAGAAGTTGGATAAAGTCGGTTATACGGTGGGAGTGTTTTTAAAATTATTTAAGAACACTTAAACATAACTTTAGCAGAAATCTAGGGAGTCACGCTTTTTGTTCTGTGTTCCCTGGGAATATTTGACGCACTCATGAGGGGAAACAATATACTGTATGTGGCCCCAATAGATAGTGAACTGTACACTATATTTACCTATCCATGTTCCCTAGTGTGCTATGGGGCCTCTCCTCATTGCCTAAGGCCTTATTCACAGGTCCGTGTCTATGAAGACATCCTTGACAAGATGGTCAGTGGTTGATCAGAGAAGATGTCCGTGAAGGATCCGTGTTTGGTCCGTATTTCTACCTTTTGCTCTCTGTGTGTCATCTGTATTCGATGTACACTGTTAGGATGAAAATTCTTTCCCAGAGTATCTCCTACCAATGGTTCATGGAAATCACTGTCAGAACATGGATGCCATGGTTTTTTACAGACTCATAGACTTCAATGGGCGTGTTTGGTCTGCATCAAAGAGGAAAGTAGTGCATGTCTCTGTGGTTTTACCACTGTAAATAAACACATTAAAATCAATGAGTACGTGTGCTGTCTGTGGAGAACAAGAGCAGCACACATCCATGATTCACTAATTTGTGAATAAGCCCTTATACTGTCCAGAACAATGGGTTTGTGGTTTGTTTTTTTAATTGTTTGGTGTGCAGCATAATGTGTCCTGGTTGTTCCATGAGCGGTTACATTTGTGGCTATAAACTTTTTTTATTCACTTTGTAATACATTTTAATATTTAAACCTATGTATAGAGTAAAAGGGTATTTTTTTTTTTTAATAAAGTTTTTGTTTTTATTTTTATTCCAAATGGGAGACTTGAACTTGAAGGAGACTTGAGCAATCCTATGATTGTTTTTGTAATGCTGTGTATTACAGTATGTCGATCTTAGGCCTCTTTCACACGACCGTATGGCTGTTTAGGTGTTTTGAGGTCAATTTTTTGCACGGATCCGTTGTTCCGTTTTTTGTTTCTGTTCCGTTTTTCCATATGGCATATACAGTAATTACATAGAAAAAATTGGGCTGGGCATAACATTTTTTATAGATTGTTCTGCAAAAAATGAGCGGATACGGAAGACATACGGATGCATTTCCGTATGTGTTCCGTTTTTTTTTTTTGCGGACCCATTGACTTGAATGGAGCCACGGAACGTGATTTGCGGGCAATAATAGGACATGTTCTATCTTTCAACAGAACGGAAATATGGAAACGGAATGCATACATAGTACATTCCGCTTTTTTTGTGGAACTATTGAAATGAATGGTTCCGTATATGGAATGCAAAAAACGGCCTGTAAACGGAAAAAACGGTCATGTGAAAGAGGTCTTACTCTGACAAGAAACCTATAAGGCTCACTGAGAGGTCTGTTTAAAGGCCCCCAAATATATTAGAGCATTTTATGTGTATCAGGAGCTCCCTTCTCTTAGTGTTCTCCCCCGACATAATCTGTTGAGGGAGAACACAGATACTGATGCAAAAAATTTACCAAATACGGTGTGAAAATGACCTTAACTATGACACCAACAACAGCAGCAGGTGAGGTCAAGCTATGAAAAGCACAGATTTATTTTGGTCTTTACATTACGCATTGTGTCTTTCTCCTCCTTCATTGTTTTCTCAGACCTCTCAATTCAATATCCTGCTGATACTCTCTAAAGGTACTTTCACACTAGCGTTATTCTTTTCCGGCAGTGAGTTCCGTCCTAGGGGCTCAATACCGGAAAAGAACTGATCAGTTTTAGGCCTCATGCACACGACCGTTGTTTTATTCCGTGTCCGTTGTGCCGTTTTTCGTGATTTTCTGCAGACCCATTGACTTTTAATGGGTCCGTTGAAAACTTGGCTAATGTACCATTTGCCATCCGCGTCTGTGATCCGTGGTTCCAGTCTGTCAAAAAGATATAACCTGTCCTATTATTTTCGCGGAAAATGGTTCGGTGACCCATTCAAGTCAATGGGACCGCCAAAAAACACGGAGGCACACAAGATTGTCACCTGCGTCCGCGTCTGTTTTATTCCTATCATTTGCATGGCAAACCTGTCTTAGATTTTTTTTTTACTTTCCTTTATGTCTGGTGATCCTCCAAAAATAAAGGAAGACACACTGAAACAAAAACTGAAACGGATCATGGAACAACAGAACCCCATTTTGCGGAACGGAACACAACAACGGTCGTGTGTATGAGGCCTTATCCTAATGCATTCTGAATGGAAAGCAATCTGTTCAGGATGCATCAAGATGTCTTCAGTTCAGTCTTTTTGCCTTTTCAGGACAGAGATAATACCGCAGCATGCTGCCGTTTTATCTCCGTCCAAAATTCAGGAACACTTGCTGGAATGCCGGAACCAGCATTTTTTCACTTTGAAATGCATTAATGCCGGATCCGGCCCCGAGTGTTCAGGCAAAACGGATCCGGCATTGCGGTCTGCGCATGCTCAGACCGCAAAAATTGTGAAAAATAAATAAATTCCGGATCCGTTTTTCCGGATGACACCAGAGAGATGGAACTGGCATTTCAATGCATTTGTCATATGGATCAGGATTCTGATCCGTCTGACAAATGCCATCAGTTTGCATACGTTTTGATGGATCTGGCAGGCAGTTTCCGGCAACGGAACTGCCTACCAGAATCCTCTTCCGCAAGTGTGAATGTACCCTAAGGCTAGTTTCACACCAGTGTTAGAGAAACCAGGCAGGCTGTTCTAGCAGATAACAGCTGGCCGGAGGTCTCTAGATATGGCATAGCCAGAAAGTGGCACCTACCTACTGGACCCCTTTGACTATAATGAGAACCATCAGCATATATGTCGGGATTCGGACAGAAAAAAGTTGCTGCACACCATGGTTTTTGTCTGGCTGAATCCTGGCATATATGCCGAAACATTGTGCTGGATGTCTCCTAACACTGGTGTGAAAGTAGCCTTACCCTGTACCATCCACAGTGTTCACTTATTGTACCTGTTCTCTAAGGTTCTTGTTCTAGGGCTCCTCATCTACTGGGACTAATCGCAGTTGCTGTGGCTGCAAACTGGTTGTAATAGCAATGGGGGAATTATAATGCATGGGAAATAGATAGAACTATGTATGTATATATATATATATATATATATATATATATATATACACTGTATGTTTCGCCCTATAAGACGCACCTAGGTTTTAGAGGAGGACAATAAGAAATATTTTTCATTAGATCTCAGATCAGGCCAGCAATCAGACCCCCAATGTTAATCAGACCTCATCTGACAGCCCCAATCAGACCCCCAATGTTAATAAGCCCCTTAATCAGACCTCAGATCAGGCCCCCAATGTTAATAAGACCCCAGTAAGACTTCAGATCAGCCCCCCATGCCATTTATGAGCCCCCATTATGTGCCTCCAGTGCCATTTATTATGCCACAAGTATGAGCCCCAGTGCCACAGAGCAAATAAAATAAAAAAACCACTTACCTCTTCTGCTCATGGTCGCCGCCACTCCTTACCTCCAGCGCGCTCTGTCTTCTTCCTGCTGTCGGCTGTACTGTGATCCAGCGCGCACAGCGTGAGGTCACAGAGCGCCCTCATACTGTGTGCAGCCTTCACAGCCGAGGACCAGGAAGCGGCGAGTACATAGCCTTCACCGCTTCCCATCCTCCGGTACTAATGAGCGCTTCCAAAATAGAAGCGCTTCATTAGTATTCGCCCCATAAGATGCAGGGGCATTTTTCCCCCACTTCCCCCGTCTTATGGGGCGAAAAATATGGTGTGTATATAAATATATATATATATTCTATTTCTACCAAAATGCATATTGCAGTAGCCAGTGTAACTAAAGTTTTAGAGCAATTTTTTTTAATAAAGCATACAGTATTGTCATAAAAATTAGGCTTATTTAATGGTGTAGTCCAGAACTGATATAGTTAAGAAAACCTCTAAAACTCCACAAATAATCTGCAGCAGTAGGCCTATGTAACTGGGAAGCATAGATTCCACATCTGGATCCAATCACTTCCTCCCAGATGGGGCGCCTATGAAATGTTCCTAAATCTTCCAGCACTGACTGCTTATGCCATTTAACCAGTGCTGTACAGTACCCATAGACTACCTTACAGTGCAAGCTAATGCTCCAAAAATAAAAGCTTATATTGTTCATATCCAGTTTTTTCACTTCACAATCTGTGTTAAAGGAATATCACTTGTTTAAAACCTATGACCTGAACCATGGAATACAATGTTTTGGCAAATAATTCACAGAATAAGCATAATAAACACAATTTCTTTTTCAAAGCCTTAGTCACAGTGATGCCATTTTTTTTTTATTCTCCATTTGTAGTTGTCTCATATAAATGTCTCACCCACCCAGCCAGCCTGAAACCAGCTTCTGTAATGATGAAGAGCAAGAAACAGCTGTCTGCAGATGGATGGTATTAATCCAGTTCAACCAACCCCCATATTCCACCCGACATGCTTATAAAATAACCAAAATGTAAAAATAAGGTGAAAACTCACAAGTGTGAGTTAAAAGTATGGAAATGCTGACTGATGTGTTAGGATGTTGATAGCAATTTCAACACACTTTATTAAACATAGGTGCTTTAGTATAGATTGAAATAGGGTGGAATAAGAGGTTTGTTGCCCTGTGTGCATGGGCACAGTGTGGTACATTATTTTCAGGGGGCATAGTATGTGACACAGTGTATGCTGCTATAATATCAAGGACATAGCATGCAACGCAAAGACAGTTTTGTTTTAGTTACTAGGGTGCGTTGGATGAGTTGGTAAAGAGAGAAGTTGAAAACATCTGGGTGGCAAACGGTGCAGAGATGAATCGTGGCTGGAGAAGTGTCTGAACAAAATGTAAAGAAAAGGAAAGAGAAGAACCCTGTAAGTCACTCAATGTAAATGATTATTCTGCTACTGGCTGCATCTGATCAGTGCTGTAGTTCCCTGACAGTGTGATGATGGGTGGTAGCATTCTCTTTTGTGAATCAGCAACTCCCAGCATACCTTTACACCTATTCAGGACATAATGGAAGCTGTAGTTTCATACTGTACAGTGCTTGGTTCATGTGCTGAATTTATGTACTTACCGTTCTGGTGCTCTATGTATGTAATTGGCTTAGTTCTAGTGCTGTATTTATGTACCGTACCTAGCTTTGGTGCTGTATTTATGTAGTGTGCTCGGTTATGGTGCTGTATTCATGTAGTGAGCTTCGTTCTGGTGCTTTATGTATGTACTGAGCTCAGTTATGGTGCTGTATGTATGTACTGAGCTCGGTTCTGGTGCTGTATGTATGTACTGAGCTCGGTTCTGGTGCTGTATTTATGTTATGAGCTTAGTTATGATGCTGTATTTATGTAGTGTGCTTGGTTCTGGTGCTGTATTTATGTACTGAGCTCAGTTATGGTGCTGTATGTAATGAGCTCAGTTATGGTGCTGTATGTAATGAGCTCGGTTCTGGTGTTGTATTTATGTTATGAGCTCGGCTCTGGTGCTGTATTTATGTGACGAGCTTGGCTCTGGTGCTGTATTTATGTTATGAGCTTGGCTCTGGTGCTGTATTTATGTTATGAGCTTGGCTCTGGTGCTGTATTTATGTTATGAGCTTGGCTCTGGTGCTGTATTTATGTTATGAGCTTGGTTCTGGTGCTGTATTTATGTTATGAGCTTGGCTCTGGTGCTGTATTTATGTTATGAGCTTGGTTCTGGTGCTGTATTTATGTTATGAGCTTGGCTCTGGTGCTGTATTTATGTTATGAGCTTGGTTCTGGTGCTGTATTTATGTTATGAGCTTGGCTCTGGTGCTGTATTTATGTTATGAGCTCGGCTCTGGTGCTGTATTTATGTTATGAGCTCGGCTCTGGTGCTGTATTTATGTTATGAGCTCGGTTCTGGTGCTGTATTTATGTTATGAGCTTGGCTCTGGTGCTGTATTTATGTTATGAGCTCGGCTCTGGTGCTGTATTTATGTTATGAGCTCGGCTCTGGTGCTGTATTTATGTTATGAGCTTGGCTCTGGTGCTGTATTTATGTTATGAGCTTGGCTTCTGGTGCTGTATTTATGTTATGAGCTTGGCTCTGGTGCTGTATTTATGTTATGAGCTTGGCTCTGGTGCTGTATTTATGTTATGAGCTTGGCTCTGGTGCTGTATTTATGTTATGAGCTCGGCTCTGGTGCTGTATTTATGTTATGAGCTTAGTTATGGTGCTGTATTTATGTTATGAGCTTGGCTCTGGTGCTGTATTTATGTAATGAGCTTGGTTGTAGTGCTGCATGTATGTTATGAGCTTGGCTCTGGTGCTGTATTTATGTTATGAGCTCGGCTCTGGTGCTGTATTTATGTTATGAGCTTGGCTCTGGTGCTGTATTTATGTTATGAGCTCGGCTCTGGTGCTGTATTTATGTTATGAGCTTGGCTCTGGTGCTGTATTTATGTTATGAGCTTGGCTCTGGTGCTGTATTTATGTTATGAGCTTGGCTCTGGTGTTGTATTTATGTTATGAGCTTGGCTCTGGTGCTGCATGTATGTTATGAGCTTGGCTCTGGTGCTGTATTTATGTTATGAGCTTGGCTCTGGTGCTGCATGTATGTTATGAGCTTGGCTCTGGTGCTGTATTTATGTGACGAGCTTGGCTCTGGTGCTGTATTTATGTTATGAGCTCGGCTCTGGTGCTGTATTTATGTTATGAGCTTGGCTCTGGTGTTGTATTTATGTTATGAGCTCGGCTCTGGTGCTGTATTTATGTTATGAGCTCGGCTCTGGTGCTGTATTTATGTTATGAGCTTGGCTCTGGTGCTGTATTTATGTTATGAGCTTGGCTCTGGTGCTGTATGTAATGAGCTCGGTTCTGGTGTTGTATTTATGTTATGAGCTTGGCTCTGGTGCTGTATTTATGTTATGAGCTTGGCTCTGGTGCTGTATTTATGTTATGAGCTTGGCTCTGGTGCTGTATTTATGTTATGAGCTTGGCTCTGGTGCTGTATTTATGTTATGAGCTTGGCTCTGGTGCTGTATTTATGTTATGAGCTCGGATCTGGTGCTGTATTTATGTTATGAGCTCGGCTCTGGTGCTGTATTTATGTTATGAGCTCGGCTCTGGTGCTGTATTTATGTTATGAGCTCGGCTCTGGTGCTGTATTTATGTTATGAGCTTGGCTCTGGTGCTGTATTTATGTTATGAGCTCGGCTCTGGTGCTGTAGTTATGTTATGAGCTTAGTTATGGTGCTGTATTTATGTTATGAGCTTGGCTCTGGTGCTGTATTTATGTAATGAGCTTGGTTGTAGTGCTGCATGTATGTTATGAGCTTGGCTCTGGTGCTGTATTTATGTTATGAGCTCGGCTCTGGTGCTGTATTTATGTTATGAGCTTGGCTCTGGTGCTGTATTTATGTTATGAGCTCGGCTCTGGTGCTGTATTTATGTTATGAGCTTGGCTCTGGTGCTGTATTTATGTTATGAGCTTGGCTCTGGTGCTGTATTTATGTTATGAGCTTGGCTCTGGTGTTGTATTTATGTTATGAGCTTGGCTCTGGTGCTGCATGTATGTTATGAGCTTGGCTCTGGTGCTGTATTTATGTTATGAGCTTGGCTCTGGTGCTGTATTTATGTTATGAGCTTGGCTCTGGTGCTGTATTTATGTTATGAGCTTGGCTCTGGTGCTGTATTTATGTTATGAGCTTGGCTCTGGTGCTGTATTTATGTGACGAGCTTGGCTCTGGTGCTGTATTTATGTTATGAGCTCGGCTCTGGTGCTGTATTTATGTTATGAGCTTGGCTCTGGTGTTGTATTTATGTTATGAGCTCGGCTCTGGTGCTGTATTTATGTTATGAGCTTGGCTCTGGTGCTGTATTTATGTTATGAGCTTGGCTCTGGTGCTGTATTTATGTGACGAGCTTGGCTCTGGTGCTGTATTTATGTGACGAGCTTGGCTCTGGTGCTGTATTTATGTTATGAGCTTGGCTCTGGTGCTGTATTTATGTTATGAGCTTGGTTCTGGTGCTGTATTTATGTTATGAGCTTGGCTCTGGTGCTGTATTTATGTTATGAGCTTGGCTCTGGTGCTGTATTTATGTTAAGAGCTTGGCTCTGGTGCTGTATTTATGTGATGAGCGTGGCTCTGGTGCTGTATTTATGTTATGAGCTTGGCTCTGGTGCTGTATTTATGTTATGAGCTTGGCTCTGGTGCTGTATTTATGTGACGAGCTTGGCTCTGGTGCTGTATTTATGTGACGAGCTTGGCTCTGGTGCTGTATTTATGTGACGAGCTTGGCTCTGGTGCTGTATTTATGTTATGAGCTCGGCTCTGGTGCTGTATTTATGTAATGCGCTCGGTTCTGGTGCTGTATTTATGTTATGAGCTTGGCTCTGGTGCTGTATTTATGTTATGAGCTTGGCTCTGGTGCTGTATTTATGTTATGAGCTTGGCTCTGGTGCTGTATTTATGTGACGAGCTTGGCTCTGGTGCTGTATTTATGTGACGAGCTTGGCTCTGGTGCTGTATTTATGTGACTAGCTTGGCTCTGGTGCTGTATTTATGTGACGAGCTTGGCTCTGGTGCTGTATTTATGTTATGAGCTCGGCTCTGGTGCTGTATTTATGTTATGAGCTTGGCTCTGGTGGTGTATTTATGTTATGAGCTCGGCTCTGGTGCTGTATTTATGTTATGAGCTTGGCTCTGGTGCTGTATTTATGTGACGAGCTTGGCTCTGGTGCTGTATTTATGTTATGAGCTTGGCTCTGGTGCTGTATTTATGTGACGAGCTTGGCTCTGGTGCTGTATTTATGTTATGAGCTTGGCTCTGGTGCTGTATTTATGTAATGCGCTCGGTTCTGGTGCTGTATTTATGTTATGAGCTTGGCTCTGGTGCTGCATGTATGTTATGAGCTTGGCTCTGGTGCTGTATTTATGTTATGAGCTCGGCTCTGGTGCTGTATTTATGTTATGAGCTTGGCTCTGGTGCTGTATTTATGTTATGAGCTCGGCTCTGGTGCTGTATTTATGTTATGAGCTTGGCTCTGGTGCTGTATTTATGTTATGAGCTTGGCTCTGGTGCTGTATTTATGTTATGAGCTTGGCTCTGGTGTTGTATTTATGTTATGAGCTTGGCTCTGGTGCTGCATGTATGTTATGAGCTTGGCTCTGGTGCTGTATTTATGTTATGAGCTTGGCTCTGGTGCTGCATGTATGTTATGAGCTTGGCTCTGGTGCTGTATTTATGTGACGAGCTTGGCTCTGGTGCTGTATTTATGTTATGAGCTCGGCTCTGGTGCTGTATTTATGTTATGAGCTTGGCTCTGGTGTTGTATTTATGTTATGAGCTCGGCTCTGGTGCTGTATTTATGTTATGAGCTCGGCTCTGGTGCTGTATTTATGTTATGAGCTTGGCTCTGGTGCTGTATTTATGTTATGAGCTTGGCTCTGGTGCTGTATGTAATGAGCTCGGTTCTGGTGTTGTATTTATGTTATGAGCTTGGCTCTGGTGCTGTATTTATGTTATGAGCTTGGCTCTGGTGCTGTATTTATGTTATGAGCTTGGCTCTGGTGCTGTATTTATGTTATGAGCTTGGCTCTGGTGCTGTATTTATGTTATGAGCTTGGCTCTGGTGCTGTATTTATGTTATGAGCTCGGTTCTGGTGCTGTATTTATGTTATGAGCTTGGCTCTGGTGCTGTATTTATGTTATGAGCTCGGCTCTGGTGCTGTATTTATGTTATGAGCTCGGCTCTGGTGCTGTATTTATGTTATGAGCTTGGCTCTGGTGCTGTATTTATGTTATGAGCTCGGCTCTGGTGCTGTATTTATGTTATGAGCTTAGTTATGGTGCTGTATTTATGTTATGAGCTTGGCTCTGGTGCTGTATTTATGTTATGAGCTTGGCTCTGGTGCTGTATTTATGTTATGAGCTTGGCTCTGGTGCTGTATTTATGTGACGAGCTTGGCTCTGGTGCTGTATTTATGTAATGAGCTTGGTTGTAGTGCTGCATGTATGTTATGAGCTTGGCTCTGGTGCTGTATTTATGTTATGAGCTCGGCTCTGGTGCTGTATTTATGTTATGAGCTTGGCTCTGGTGCTGTATTTATGTTATGAGCTCGGCTCTGGTGCTGTATTTATGTTATGAGCTTGGCTCTGGTGCTGTATTTATGTTATGAGCTTGGCTCTGGTGCTGTATTTATGTTATGAGCTTGGCTCTGGTGCTGTATTTATGTTATGAGCTTGGCTCTGGTGCTGTATTTATGTTATGAGCTCGGTTCTGGTGCTGTATTTATGTTATGAGCTTGGCTCTGGTGCTGTATTTATGTTATGAGCTCGGCTCTGGTGCTGTATTTATGTTATGAGCTCGGCTCTGGTGCTGTATTTATGTTATGAGCTTGGCTCTGGTGCTGTATTTATGTTATGAGCTCGGCTCTGGTGCTGTATTTATGTTATGAGCTTAGTTATGGTGCTGTATTTATGTTATGAGCTTGGCTCTGGTGCTGTATTTATGTAATGAGCTTGGTTGTAGTGCTGCATGTATGTTATGAGCTTGGCTCTGGTGCTGTATTTATGTTATGAGCTCGGCTCTGGTGCTGTATTTATGTTATGAGCTTGGCTCTGGTGCTGTATTTATGTTATGAGCTCGGCTCTGGTGCTGTATTTATGTTATGAGCTTGGCTCTGGTGCTGTATTTATGTTATGAGCTTGGCTCTGGTGCTGTATTTATGTTATGAGCTTGGCTCTGGTGTTGTATTTATGTTATGAGCTTGGCTCTGGTGCTGCATGTATGTTATGAGCTTGGCTCTGGTGCTGTATTTATGTTATGAGCTTGGCTCTGGTGCTGTATTTATGTTATGAGCTTGGCTCTGGTGCTGTATTTATGTTATGAGCTTGGCTCTGGTGCTGTATTTATGTGACGAGCTTGGCTCTGGTGCTGTATTTATGTTATGAGCTCGGCTCTGGTGCTGTATTTATGTTATGAGCTTGGCTCTGGTGTTGTATTTATGTTATGAGCTCGGCTCTGGTGCTGTATTTATGTTATGAGCTTGGCTCTGGTGCTGTATTTATGTTATGAGCTTGGCTCTGGTGCTGTATTTATGTGACGAGCTTGGCTCTGGTGCTGTATTTATGTGACGAGCTTGGCTCTGGTGCTGTATTTATGTTATGAGCTTGGCTCTGGTGCTGTATTTATGTTATGAGCTTGGTTCTGGTGCTGTATTTATGTTATGAGCTTGGCTCTGGTGCTGTATTTATGTTATGAGCTTGGCTCTGGTGCTGTATTTATGTTATGAGCTTGGCTCTGGTGCTGTATTTATGTGATGAGCGTGGCTCTGGTGCTGTATTTATGTTATGAGCTTGGCTCTGGTGCTGTATTTATGTTATGAGCTTGGCTCTGGTGCTGTATTTATGTGACGAGCTTGGCTCTGGTGCTGTATTTATGTGACGAGCTTGGCTCTGGTGCTGTATTTATGTTATGAGCTCGGCTCTGGTGCTGTATTTATGTAATGCGCTCGGTTCTGGTGCTGTATTTATGTTATGAGCTTGGCTCTGGTGCTGTATTTATGTTATGAGCTTGGCTCTGGTGCTGTATTTATGTTATGAGCTTGGCTCTGGTGCTGTATTTATGTGACGAGCTTGGCTCTGGTGCTGTATTTATGTGACGAGCTTGGCTCTGGTGCTGTATTTATGTGACGAGCTTGGCTCTGGTGCTGTATTTATGTTATGAGCTTGGCTCTGGTGCTGTATTTATGTAATGCGCTCGGTTCTGGTGCTGTATTTATGTTATGAGCTTGGCTCTGGTGCTGTATTTATGTAATGCGCTCGGTTCTGGTGCTGTATTTATGTTATGAGCTTGGCTCTGGTGCTGTATTTATGTGACGAGCTTGGCTCTGGTGCTGTATTTATGTGACGAGCTTGGCTCTGGTGCTGTATTTATGTGACGAGCTTGGCTCTGGTGCTGTATTTATGTTATGAGCTTGGCTCTGGTGCTGTATTTATGTTATGAGCTTGGCTCTGGTGCTGTATTTATGTGACGAGCTTGGCTCTGGTGCTGTATTTATGTTATGAGCTTGGCTCTGGTGCTGTATTTATGTGACGAGCTTGGCTCTGGTGCTGTATTTATGTGACGAGCTTGGCTCTGGTGCTGTATTTATGTAATGCGCTCGGTTCTGGTGCTGTATTTATGTTATGAGCTCGGCTCTGGTGCTGTATTTATGTAATGCGCTCGGTTCTGGTGCTGTATTTATGTTATGAGCTTGGCTCTGGTGCTGTATTTATGTTATGAGCTTGGCTCTGGTGCTGTATTTATGTTATGAGCTTGGCTCTGGTGCTGTATTTATGTGACGAGCTTGGCTCTGGTGCTGTATTTATGTTATGAGCTTGGCTCTGGTGCTGTATTTATGTGACGAGCTTGGCTCTGGTGCTGTATTTATGTTATGAGCTTGGCTCTGGTGCTGTATTTATGTAATGCGCTCGGTTCTGGTGCTGTATTTATGTTATGAGCTTGGCTCTGGTGCTGTATTTATGTAATGCGCTCGGTTCTGGTGCTGTATTTATGTTATGAGCTCGGTTCTGGTGCTGTATTTATGTTATGAGCTTGGCTCTGGTGCTGTATTTATGTAATGCGCTCGGTTCTGGTGCTGTATTTATGTAATGCGCTCGGTTCTGGTGCTGTATTTATGTTATGAGCTTGGTTCTGGTGCTGTATTTATGTTATGAGCTCGGTTCTGGTGCTGTATTTATGTTATGAGCTTAGTTATGGTGCTGTATTTATGTAGTGTGCTTGGTTCTGGTGCTGTATTTATGTAGTGAGCGTTGTTCTGGTTCTGTATGTATGTACTGAGCTCTGTTATGGTGCTGTATGTATGTAATGAGCTCGGTTATGGTGCTGTATTTATGTTATGAGCTTAGTTTTGATGCTGTATTTATATAATAATGTCACGGTGCGGTTCACTGTGACAGTTTTGACTGTGTAGGCTGGTTGCATTCTCTCTTGCGTACTGTCTGCAGGCCGAAACCTGTATATGCTGGTTGCTTGGGGCTGCGTGCTGCTGCGCTGTTTTGTGTGAACTATGCCCGTGTTTGTGTGTACTCCCCATGTCTGCATATCTGTGCAGTTCTTATCACTGCTGCCGTGCAGGCTGGCTGCAGGTTCCCTCGCGTACTGGCTGCACGCCGACACCTGTGTATGCTGGTTGCTTGGGACTGCGTGCTGGCTAAGGTGTAGTTTGTGAACTGTGGCCTGTGATTGTGATTCCCGTCTCTGCATCTCTGTGGTTCCTGTCACCAGTGCAGTGCAGGCTGGCTGCATGCGCTTTGTGTACTGGCTGTGGGCGTTCCCATGTATGCTGGGTCTGTTATGCGTGCTGGCTGCGGCCTTGTGTGTGAACAGGGTCTCAGTATGATGCATTTCTGTTTGTGACACAGGTTGTTTGTGCTCTGGCGTACTGGCTGCGGTGGACTCCATATATGCTGGTTGCCAGGGGCAACATCCTGTACTGCTGCCTGTTTGTTCTATGGTTCTGGTACTCCTGTTCTGTTGGGGTTAACTTCCCCTGGTCTGTTCTTGGGTGTGGCTTATTATGCAGCTATGTCTATCCGTGAGCTGTGGGGCTTGTGGTTAGTCTATCTTCTGCCCTGCTGGCTGTTGCTCCTTGCTGTGACCCAGGGGGTTAGTCTGTCTTGTGCCTTGCTGGGTGTGGCCCCTTGCTGCTGACCCAGGGGGTTTTGCCATCTGCCCTTGTTTGTGGTGTTGCCTGGTAAAGCATTGGTGTTGATGTTATTCTGTACCTGTTCTGTATTGATGTTGTTATCCTTGTCTATGCCTTGCCTGTTCTTCCGTACCTGTTCTCTGTCTGGAACCACTCTGTTCCTTGTCTTGCCTAGCAGTGTTCTAACTGGGTCTGATAACCTGGCTAAACTGCTTCTGATCCTGTCCTTTGTATAGCCTGGCAGTGCTAAACTACTTCTGATCCTGTCCTATGTATAGCCTGGCAGTGATAAACTACTTCTGATCCTGTCCTATGTATAGCCTGGCAGTGATAAACTACTTCTGATCCTGTCCTATGTATAGCCTGGCAGTGATAAACTACTTCTGATCCTGTCCTATGTATAGCCTGGCAGTGATAAACTACTTCTGATCCTGTCCTATGTATAGCCTGGCAGTGATAAACTACTTCTGATCCTGTCCTATGTATAGCCTGGCAGTGATAAACTACTTCTGATCCTGTCCTATGTATAGCCTGGCAGTGATAAACTACTTCTGATACTATGTCCTGCCTGGCAGTGCTTACTGCTTCTGATTTAGTCTGTTCATTGTCTGTCCTGCAGTGCCTTACTGCTTCTGTTCCTGTATTTGTCCTGCCTTCGTGAGAGGGTCCCTGGGTTCTTCAGAGGGAGGATCTCTAGTCTGTGTGCAGCTCTGCCTGAGACCGCCATTTTTCCATTCCACTTGGAGTCCAGGCATCTGCTTCTGTGCTGGTTCACGTTTGTCGTTTTGTCTGTTCCATGTCCTGTGTTTGCTTGGGTTCCAGTTCTGTTGTCTGTTCCGCTGGTGGTTTCACCAGTGTGGTTCTTTGCAGATAGAGGCCAAGTGAGCCCTCAGCCCAGTTCATTCCCACCACCAGGGGCTCTGTGAAGAACGGAGCTCACTGGCTCTCCGCCCTTTGGGTTTTGCCTCTGGTCAGCCGGTGCAATTGGTTCTGTGGTAGGTCTACCACTATTGCTCTACCTGCATGTCTGTACTGTCATGTTCTTTTATTACATGTGTAATAAAGTACTCTGTTGGTCCCTGGTCTGTTTCTTGCCTGTGTTCTGTTTGCAAGACATCTCGGAGGTCCGGCACGTGACAAATGAGCTTGGTTCTGGTGCTGTATTTATGTAATTGGCTTATTTCTGGTGTTGCATTTATGTTATGGGCTTGGTTCTAGTGCTTTATTCATGTTATGAGCTGGTGCTGTACTTATGCAATGGGCTTGGTTCCGGTGCTGTATTTATGTAATGGGCTTGGTCCTGGTGCTGTATTTTTGTAGTGAGCTTGGTTCTGTTCTGTATTTATATTCAGAGCTTGGTTCTAGTGCTGTATGTATGTAAAGAGCTTAGTTTTGGTGCTGTATTCATGTAATGAGCTTGGTTTTAGTGTTGTATGTATATAATAAGCTTGGTTCTGTATTTATGTAATGGGCTTGGTTCTGGTACTGTATTTATATAATGAGCTTGGTTATGATGCTGTACTTATGTAATGGGCCTTGGTTCTGGTTCTGTATTTATGTAATGAGCTTGGTTCTGTATTTATGTAATGAGCTTGGTTATGATGCTGTATATAAGTAACAAGCTTGGTTGTTGTGCTGTATATATGTACCATGCTTGGTTCTGGTGCTTGGTTCTATTTATATAATTGGCTTGGTTCTGTATTTATGTACCATACTTGTTTTTCATACTGTATGACACCACTATTACTACAGTATATCTTGCACTGCGTCCTCTCCATTTACTTCTGTGGGACTTCAGAATATAGCCGAGCCAGCATTCCGCTATTTTCAAAAAGTCACAAAGCGGTGAATTCAGGGGTGGTCACATGTGTCACTTGCTCTCTATTCACTTTGGGGCCCCATTATTGAGATAGGAGAGGGTCCCCCACCTGTCTGACATGTATTGCCTGTCCTATAGATGTGTCATAAATGTCCCAGATGGGATAACCAGCTGTGCATTATGTATGTGTGGGGAGGGGTCAAAAAGACTTCTCGCACAGGCCGCCTCATAACCTAAGGTCGACCCTGCCTATAGTTTTCTTCCTAATGAATTAGAGCTAATTTGCCTAGAGCTATATTGTACTCTAAACTGTCTTGTCAGATATGATAATCCCCTTCTTAGTATTATAGTTGGTATAGTTGGGGACGTATCTTCTGGGAAGCACAATGAACAGGATATAGCATCATTGTGGTAATGGGCCTACATCTTCATAATGAAACGCAGCCTAATTTAACAGCACACATGTTAGAGTTTAATATCTTTATTGAACAAATGGTTTAATCCAATAAGGTGAAAAGTATGTGAATGTCTAGGATGATGACCCATTGTATAGAGGAAATTGGAGCCAGATGTTCTGTTAGGATTTAATTCATTCTGCTCTTATGAGCCACTCATGTTAGGGAATTGCATTATATATATATATATATATATATATATATATATATATATATATATATATACACACACACACACACACACACACACACACACACACACACACACACACACACACACACAAACACTATTTACAGACTCCATTAGGAAATCATGGCATGCTCTATCACATGCCGTGTTACAGACTACAGACATATTCTACCTTGGATGCGTTGCTTTTTAGGGAGTACACCTCCATATTATGGCTCTATACTACAGTCCATGAAGTGCCTTTGGCTGTGTGCATGCTGCAGATCTCATGATGCCTAACATTGTGGACATGGGACTGCTGCGGGTCTATAAAGACTATACATACTGTAGAAAAAAATATAACAAAGTCATGTTTTTAAATAGTGTTTCATTCAGTGGTTTCTTTTTGGCATCATGAGCAGGGGTAGTTTATAGGAAAGGCAAGGGAATATAGCCCAAGTTCTCCATTATCTTCGTATGTATTGTAAAATGTCATGCCATTTCAGGTACAGTCTCTTGACTACTCTCTCTGCTCTCCTTTAACACTTCATCTGAGGCTTCTTGTACTTTTGTGCAACAATCATCAACAATTTCCCGTCTTGGCCAACTGCGACACTTTTGACCTCTATGAGGAACCTCCATAATACCGTCTTTTACTGGCCTCATACTCATATTTAATTTGACATCAGAGCTGTAACACCTCTCTGTTTCTTCCCTGAGTTTTATTCTCTCTCCCATTTGGGGTAAGGATGAAATACAGGGATCAGAATGTATGCTCACAAGAGAAAGAGAGAGGTCATTAATGGGTGGACACAAAAGCTGTGCCCTTATTAATATATTCCTTCTGTTGTCCAGCTCTCCAGAACTATCACTCCATGTATTCTGGGCTTGAACTTTCATCCTACTATTAGGAGATATACCCATGTCACCATGTCCCTGTGTGACTGTACTGATTTGGAGGAGCCGTCTTGTTTCCATGTCCCGGTTTTCATAGAGAAGTGTATTAGCACATATGAATACAAACAGACCAAATCCCATGATGACAGGACCAATCAGCTTCAGTCTCTCTACAGATTGCT
Source organism: Bufo gargarizans (assembly GCF_014858855.1). Taxonomy (NCBI): domain Eukaryota; kingdom Metazoa; phylum Chordata; class Amphibia; order Anura; family Bufonidae; genus Bufo; species Bufo gargarizans. Next base: position 358,278,265 of record NC_058082.1, on the reverse strand, counting down.
GGGATTGGGAAGAAGGCATTGATGGCAATTGGCTGTTGGATTTGTGAGGCCAGTAGCCAATGACAGCCACAGTTAGGCCAGTTAGTACAATAAATATACCTACAAATACAAAAGCTCCAGGAAGTGAGCGAAGACGTAGTTTCCCTGTAGGAGGTGTGTCAAGTGGTTGAGGAGAAGATCGGCATCTTCTAAACAGACTTAAAAACCGAGTGAAGAAGGGCATTTCCAGATGGTGAGTCGTTAAACGTTTCATGATTAAACAGGGCTGTTTGGAGACAAAGAAATAGAGATTCCCAACTTTAGGAATGCGAAGACAAGAGATTTGTATACCGTATATCCAGTTCTAATCGTAGCTAGTCATAGTCTCGCTGACACTCTACTGTACACAGTCCAGTGTCTTGGTAATTTATTAATTTAACACTAGTTTATGTTGGCTGTTCTCTGTGATGCATAAACCCTTTTTATGGGTTAACCTGACAAAAAGAAATGTATTTACGCAGATACTTAGTACTGTTGCAAAAGACACATGTCCATCATGTTCAATCGAGGGAGTGGACATTGATGAAGGGAACAAAGAGGTCAATTGTACAACTATTGTCTCAGAGAAAGGCAAATAAATCCACAAGGCATCTCTACTGAGGAAAAAATGTTCCTTTTAATCCCAAGTGGGAAGACAGTACAGTCAAAACTACATTAAATAATATATCATTCAAAACTACATAAAATCTTGTAATTGTATGTTTTTACAAAATTCTTACCATGCCAAGCAATAATTTGCCTATTCTAACACTAGAGTTGTCATTGACTAATATACATACTTCATTTAATGTTACATACACCACAGTCTAGGAAGTGTCCTATTAAACTGGCATGCTTGGCCTCAGTTTGTGCTGTGCTTTTGAAGCTCACCATCCATATTTCTGATGGTGGACACACTTCAAATGTACAGTGACAATTTCTGTATATTTCTAAAATCAGAAAGTTGTTCTTCTGCTGCAGTGCTCACTTTGTTAAACTATAGCACCACTAGAGGTTACCTACTAATTATGGCTATTATTTGTTTTGTTTTTTATTTTTCCACATTTGGACAGGTGCGTCTTATATTAATATGTAGTTGGTGCCAATCCAATTTGGTTGAAACGCCTCAATAAAGAACAGATATTGCTCTATACAGACCAACTTGGAAGTTGAAATTGGATTAGTAATGGAAACCAAACACACTGTCTAACTACCAGCCATTTATCTTTAGGAATAGAACATTCCCACATATGTGGGTCAGCTGTGTCCAGGGAAATGCCATAAAAAGGACCTTATATGGCGTTATGGAGAGAGAGGATTTCAGAACTGGCATTTGAATGACATAGATGCATGTGGATTGAAGCTTCAATATGGAAGAATGTAAAGCTGGAATTAAGAGCTACCAATGCTGGGGGATCACAGTCAGAAACAGTGTCAGGCCACATACATATGGCCCGAGACAGCAATACTGTAATCTCAGAAAACCAAACTAAGTGTATTACACTAGGTGGACAGTGCTGTATGTCTCTCTATTGTTTGCTCTCTTGAATGATTGTGTAACAATCATTTATATACTCGGAGGAAGAACCCAAACCTGTGATTGATAACTGTAAGAAAATGCCCATTTCTATACCAGTCATATATCACTGCTTTATAGTCCTGAATAATCAATAGCCACCAATTTAAGGAAGGAACATTTAGTCTTGGCAGAGCACGCTTCTGTTACTGTCTACATATTCAGAAACATGCAAATACACAAACTTGTACATACCTTTGTGTGCGCTACATGAATCTATTCCAGATTGTGTGCCAGCAGCTGGTTCTCCTGTAAAGTACTACACTAAATATTATTTAAAAATTCTGCATAAGGTTACTTCTTTCCCAGGTATAGTCTTCATATCCAGACAGCAAAAAACATTACTTTCATCTTCTTTTTATATTATATCCGTACTCTTTTTGCAACTGTTCCAGGACTAACAGTTTGGGTTAAGAATCAAAGTTTCTGGAACTGGGAGGAGGCAAGACATGGGGAAGAAGGGAGGAGGGCAGTGTTAAAGAGACAGGAACACATATGGTTTTCCTCTGTGTTGTAAATTACTCAGTGCCACTAATTCTGTGCTACAGTCTTCACAAAAAGCTTTACACTAAATTCTGGCTTGAAAAGGACTGATAGATTATGAGCTGTCAAATTCTACAAAAAGGTGTATACTTTTTTTTGTAAGGGTAGTGAACCTCACAATGATAGCATCAAAAAATAAATAAATGCTAAAGCTATCACTTTATTTTGCATTTAGAGGAGTCTCGGCTATAAATCCTGCTGCTCTGTGTCTGAAGTCATTATGCCAGATTGGGCTGTATTCAAATGGCTGTTATACAGCTAATAAGTTACTAACCATAGATACCATCTAACGTGCTTGCCTCCTCCATGGTCCTGCATTGTCCAACAGGAACTTGCCATGAACCAATTAGCAGCTCCTGAATGTAGTAATCTCTTCCTCTACCAATCTACTGTTAGAGGTCAACTCTGAAGAAGACAATTTACCGTAGATACAAAGGGCCACAAATATGACATTACTGCCAAGTTGAACACTGTCATGCAGTTTTAGCCAAAAGCTATATGAAAAAGGCCAGGTATCTATATTTGTCTCTAAAGCCACACTATGGCCACCATGGGCATGTTGACAACATTTTATCAATAGTGTGAAAGAATCGTGTTGTAAGTAATGATCAGATCAGCCCACTACCTGATATACATGGATGGAGAGGTAATGTTAGCAATATACTGGGGCTGCAAGTAAAGCAAGTTAGTATCTGTCCCTTTGAAACTGCATGGACCATCCCTACTAGTGTTGGGCGAGCATGCTCGGCACATCGCGGTGTTCGGCCAAATACAGCGTGTGCTCGAGAGCGATGCTTGAGTCTCCTCCCCATGCGTTTGTTGGCTGCTACGCAGCTAATAAACGTGCAGGTAAGTACTGCCATTCACTGTAATATCGTAGCCATGTTGGCTGCTGGCATTACAGTGATTGGCTGGCCAGAACGCGTCATTGGGTGCTATATGGCACCCGATGACACGTGTTCAGCTCAGTATTAGTCAGGGAGAGCTGGAGAGCAGAAGGTAAAGATAGTGTAGGGATTGAAATAGCAATATTTTCGTTTTAATACTTGTTGTAGACCCAAAAGGACTTTTAAGGACTATTGTGTGTGGCAGCAATATATATTTTTAGTGCAACATGCACTAAATTGCTAAAACTTGTTAGAGACCTAAAAGTCCTTTTAAGGACTATAGTTGTATCTGGCAGCAATATATATTTTTAGCGCAACCTGCGCTAAATAGCTTGCAATTGTTTTGCAGCTGCAGACAGCGACATTATCTGCGCTACATCTCCTGTGTAACGTTTGCCCATCCTAAATATCAGTGACATTCATTCAGTGTAATTTTTTATTAGGCGGTGGTGACAGCGACATTACTTGCGCTATACCTCCTGTTTAACGTGTGCGCATCCTAAATATCAGTGACGTTAATTCAGTTTAATTTTCTATTAGACATTACTTGCGCTATACTGTACCTCCTGTATAACGTTTGTGCATCCTAAATATCAGTGACATTAATTCAGTGTAATTTTTTATTAGGCGGTGGTGACAGCGACATTACTTGCGCTATACCTCCTGTTTAACGTGTGCGCATCCTAAATATCAGTGACGTTAATTCAGTTTAATTTTCTATTAGACATTACTTGCGCTATACTGTACCTCCTGTATAACGTTTGTGCATCCTAAATATCAGTGACATTAATTCAGTGTAATTTTTTATTAGGCGGTGGTGACAGCGACATTACTTGCGCTATACCTTCTGTTTAACGTGGGCGCATCCTAAAAATATCTGTGACAGTCTGTGTACTTTATTTGCGCATACACTTACAAAACCTGCGCTACTGTATGTGTAACATACAGTACAGACCAAAAGTTTGGACACACCTTCTCATTCAAAGTTCAAAGAGTTTTATTTATTTTCATGAAGATTGTAGATTCACAATGAAGGCATCAAAACTATGAATTAACACATGTGGAATTATATACATAACATAAAAGTGTGAAACAACTGAAAATATGTGATATTTTAGGTTCTTCAAAGTAGCCACCTTTTGCTTTGATAACTGCTTTGCACACTCTTGGCATTCTCTTGATGAGCTTCAAGAGGTAGTCACCTGAAATGGTTTTCACTTCACAGGTGTGCCCTCTCAGGTTTAATAAGTAGTATTTCTTGCCTTATAAATGGGGTTGGGACCATCAGTTGCGTTGTGGAGAAGTCAGGTGGATACACAGCTGATAGTCCTACTGAATAGACTGTTAGAATTTGTATTATGGCAAGAAAAAAGCAGCTAAGTAAAGAAAAACGAGTGGCCATCATTACTTTAAGAAATGAAGGTCAGTCAGTTTGAAAAATTGGGAAAAGTTTGAAAGTGTCCCCAAGTGCAGTCACAAAAACGGACCACCCCAGGAAAGGAAGACCAAGAGTCACCTCTGCTGCGGAGGATAAGTTCATCCGAGTCACCAGCCTCAGAAATCGCAGGTTAACAGCAGCTCAGATTAGAGACCAGGTCAATGCCACACAGAGTTCTAGCAGCAGACACATCTCTAGAACAACTGTTAAGAGGAGACTGTGTGAATCAGGTTTTCATGGTAGAATATCTGCTAGGAAACCACTGCTAAGGACAGGCAACAAGCAGAAGAGACTTGTTTGGGCTAAAGAACACAAGGAATGGACATTAGACCAGTGGAAATCTGTGCTTTGGTCTGATGAGTCCAAATTTGAGATCTTTGGTTCCAACCACCATGTCTTTGTGCGACGCAGAAAAGGCGAACGGATGGACTCTACATGCCTGGTTCCCACCGTGAAGCATGGAGGAGGAGGTGTGATGGTGTGGGGGTGCTTTGCTGGTGACACTGTTGGGGATTTATTCAAAATTGAAGGCATACTGAACCAGCATGGCTACCACAACATCTTTCAGTGGCATGCTATTCCATCCGGTTTGCGTCTAGTTGGACCATCATTTATTTTTCAACAGGACAATGACCCCAAACACACCTCCAGGCTGTGTAAGGGCTATTTGACCATGAAGGAGAGTGATGGGGTGCTGCGCCAGATGACCTGGCCTCCACAGTCACCGGACCTGAACCCAATCAAGATGGTTTGGGGTGAGCTGGACCGCAGAGTGAAGGCAAAAGGACCAACAAGTGCTAAGCATCCGCAGATCCGTCTGCATACAGCTTTTTCAGAGCTGAGTTTTCACATTGTGAAAACTCAGAGCCGACAGTATATTCTAACACAGAGGCGTTCCCATAGTGATGGGGACGCTTCAAGTTAGAATATAGTAAGAACTGTGTATATGACTGCCCCCTGCTGCCTGGCAGCATCCGATCTCTTACAGGGGGCTGTGATCCGCACAATTAACCCCTCAGCTGCCAGGACCCCCCTCCCTCCCCAGTTTTTAATTAATTGGTGGCCAGTGTGGCCCCCCCCTCCCTCCCTCCCCTGTATTAAATTCATTGGTGGCCAGTGCAGCCTCCCTTCTCCCCCCTATCATTGGTGGCAGCGGAGAGTTCTGATCGGAGTCCCAGGTTAATCGCTGGGGCTCCGATCGGTAACCATGGCTACCAGGACGCTACTACAGTCCTGGCTGCCATGGTTACTTAGCAATTTTAGAAGCATTATACTTACCTGCGCTGTCTGTGACCGGCCGGGCGCTCCTCCTACTGGTAAGTGACAGGTCTGTGCTATAAACAATGCGCCGCACAGACCTTTCACTTACCAGTAGGAGGAGCGCCCGGCCAGTCACAGACAGCGTAGGTAAGTATAATGCTTCTAAAATTGCTAAGTAACCATGGCAGCCAGAACTGCAGTAGCATCCTGGTCGCCATGGTTACCGATCGGAGCCCCAGTTACTGGGACTCTGATCGGAACTCTCCACTGCCATCAATGATGGGGGGAGGCCGCTCTGGCCACCAATGAATTTAATACATGGGAGGGAGGGGGGGCTGCACTGGCCACCAATGAATTTAATACAGGGGAGGGAGGGGGGGCCCGCACTGGCCACCAATTAATTTAATACAGGGGAGGGAGGGGGGGCCCGCACTGGCCACCAATTAATTTAATACAGAGGAGAGGGGGGGGCCGCACTGGCCACCAATGAATTTAATACAGGGGAGGGAGGGAGGGGGACGCACTGGCCACCAATTAATTTAATACAGGGGAGGGAGGGAGGGGGCCGCACTGGCCTCCAATGAATTTAAGACTGGGGAGGGAGGGGGCTCTGCCCCCTGCTGCCTGGCAGCACCTGATCTCTTACAGGGGGCTATGATATGCACAATTAACCCCTCAGGTGCGGCACCTGAGGGGTTAATTGTGCGGATCACAGCCCCCTGTACTAGATCGGATGCTGCCAGGCAGCAGGGGGCAGTCATGTCCAAAGTTCTTAGTATATTCTAACTGTCGATGTAACTCAAATCCAATGGTATATTCTAACATAGAGGCGTTCCCATGGTGATGGGGACGCTTCAAGTTAAAATATACCATCGGATTGGAGAAAACTCCGATAGGGACTCCTGACTTTACATTGAAAGTCAATTTTGGGACGGATCAGTTTGCAATTGCACCATATTGTGTCAACGTCAAACGGATCCGTCCTCATTGACTTGCATTGTAAGTCAGGACGGATCCGTTTGGCTCCGCACGGCCGGGCGGACACCAAAGCGACTTCTTTTTTAACTTTCCTTCATGTCTGGTGATCCTCCAAAAATCATTGGAAGACACACGGAAGAAAAAACGGGCACGGATCACGGAACAACGGAACCCCGTTTTGCGGACCGTGAAAAAATACTGTGGTGTGCATGAGGCCTTATACACATTTTACAACAAGGTTACCACCCACAGGGTTTTGTAAAAACAACCAATAAACATGTACAATACACTCAGACACTCCCACACAAAATCCTCCCCTCTGCCTGTGATACAATTACCCCACACAATGGGTTGATGCAATTGTATCACAGGCAGGAGAATACACAATGTCTTCTGTCCTGAAGACAACCGAGGCATAATTCAATTATCTCTCAGGACAAAGGGAAATTGCCAATACACACGTGGAGACAATAGGATAGACATCACCACTCCAATATACAATGTCCCACCCTTTACAGTACACATAGACATTTAACATATCCCACCCACCCACAGACCATAGCACTAAATGCGCACCTTTTCAAATTGCTGTCCCTGGAAATTTGCTATTTAGGCTTGTGGCTATTGAGGCTTTCTGCAGCCTGATTGCGGCGGCTGTCCCGCGGTACTCTGTCCCCAGCCACCAATATTTTTCACGGTGTGCAGTCCCAGCTTTACACCAGCATGTGCCCCGTAACATCACCCGTGCCCTGACCAACGCAGTTATTGGGAAGGTCCACTTAACGACTGACACATGAACAAGTGCATTTGGCCAGGGACACTACATTTCCCTGACGGCACACTGGGTGAACGTTGTGGAGGCTGGGAGCGAGTCGTACCCTGGTACGTACCACAGGTGCTACCGTTGCCAAGGATTGCGGGGCCCTACTTCCATCCGGTTTTCCGCTACCACCTACGTTAGTAGCTGCGCCCCCCATCCCCCTTCTCCTCCTCCGCATCCTCCTCCACTTCCGCCTCTGAATTATCATCTTGTAGCACCAGTCAGTAGCTGGAAGCAGTGTAGCACTGCAGTGGGGAGGCGGCAAAAAGCCGTGCTTAAACTGATCTTCTTAGGTAACAAACAGCACACCGCCTCAGAGCTGTGACAGGGGATAAGGGACCAGACTGAGCTGTGACTCTCGCCACTCAACCTACAACCAGGCATGTTTGTTCCTGATAATGGCTGTAACTTGGTGGTGACTTTGGAGCTCGGCAAGCTCACACACATACCATGCCTAGCCCACATGTTCAACCTAGTGGTTCAGCGGTTTCTCAAAACCTACCCCAATTTGCCTGAGCTACTGGTGAAGGTGCGCCACGTGTGTACCCATTTCCGCAGGTTGTCGACAGTTTCCGCCGGTCTGGCAACACTGCAGCAGCGCTTGCTATTGCCAGCTCACCGGCTGTTGTGCGACGTGAGCACGTGCTGGAACTCCACGTTCCACATGTTGGCCAGGCTTTGTGAGCTGCGGAGGGCAGTAGTGGAATACCAGCTGCAACATGGTCATCACCTTTCCAGTTAGCTTCCACTCTTCACAAGCGACGAGTGGGCATGGATATCTGACCTCTGTGAGGTACCCAACTTTGAGAAATCAAAACAGATGGTGAGCGGCGATAACGCTATTATCAGCGTAACCTCCCCACTTCTGTGTCTACTCAAATGCTCGCTGCTCACAATTAAGGCGGACGCTTTGCATGTGGAATAGGTGGAAATGGGGGAAGATAGTACACAGGGTGATAGCCAGATAACCCTCAGTTCGTCTTCTCAGTGCAAATTGTATGATAAGGAGGAGGAACAGTTGCCTCCGCTACAGAGGGTAGGAATACCCATGGAAGTTTTATTCCATCTGTTCAGCATGGATGGGTAGAAAAGGAGGAAGAGGAAATTGAGAGTCATCCTCCTGATGAGGAGAGCGAAGTCTTGTCTGTTGGGACTCTGGCACACATGGCTAACTTTATGTTAGGCTGCCTTTCCCATGACCCTTGCATTGTACGCATTTTGGCCAACACAGATTACTGGTTGTTCATCCTTCTCGACCCCCGCTAAAAAGAGAGCTTCTCCTCTCTCATTCCTTTGGTGGGGAGGACGAACAAAATGGTTCAAGGAGGTCCTTGTGGAAAAATTGCTCCAAAAATATCCAACTGACAAGGCTGGCTGCAGAGTACAGAGTTCCTTGGCCAACCTAGGAGGGGGGGGGGGGGGGCGAGGGGGACACTCAGCAATTCCAACAGAGGCAGGGCAACATTCCCCAAGGCCTGGGACAGTTTTATGACACCCCGCCAGCACCCTCAACCTAATGTGCGGCCTAGTGTCACAAGGAAGGAAAAATTTTGGAAGATGGTGAAGGAGTACGTAGCAGACCGTGTCAGCGTCCTCGGTGATCCCTGTGTGCCTTACAACTATTGCGTGTCCAAGTTGGACACGTGGCACCAACTGGCGCTCTACGCCTCAGAGGTGCTGGTGTTATGTCAGAGCGTGTATTTAGTGCTGCTGGAGGCATAATAACTGATAAGCGGATCCGCCTGTCCACTGAAAATGCTGACTGATTGACTCTTATAAAAATGATAAAGGCCTGGATTGCCCCTGACTTCTCTACTCCATCAGAGGAAAGCGGCTGAACATAAAGGCACTCTAAATGTGGCTTTTATGGTGTATTGAATACACTGTATTCCCATGCACCCCCTCCACCACTAAAAAGGGTATATGGTTCAATCTCCCTTTTCTTGTCCTCCTCCTCCTCCATCATATCAACATGCTTATTAGGCTGCCCTCACTCCTAATGTTTTAGAGGGTCACCAGCAGGCCCTCACCCATAATGTTTTTGAGGGTCACCAGCAGGCCCTCAACCATAATGTTTTAGAGGGTCAGCTCAGCAGCAGACCCTCATCCCTAAATTTTGAGATGGTCAGCTCGGCAGCAGGCCCTCGCCCACAAACTTTTTTAGATGGTCAGCTCGGCAGCAGGCCCTCGCCCCTAATGTTTTAGAGGGTCACCAACAGGCCATCAATCATAATTTTTCAAGGGTGTGTATGATGCCCTCCTTTATGTGTAATAAAGTGTGTATTGGAGTGCAGGTTCCTTGTAATTTTTGGCAGCCCTTTCCCTTAGTGCATAAACTTTGAGTGTAGGAGTCCCACTACCTGAACAATTGTACCACAATGTGAATGAGGCCCTCCCTTGTGTGATATACAGGTTGTATCGGAGTGCCTCTTCCTTGTAATTTTTGGCAGCACTTGCACTTTATCTACAAGTAAATATACAGGAAAGAATGTTTCCTAACAATTTTTCCTCTAAAATCGATTTTATCTTCGGTATTATTGTCAGTCTGTAAAAGTGGCGTACTACTCAGACAACATCGTTCCCAGCAGCGATCTGGGAGTCCAAAATGCATCCTGACATCCAACCCATGCTGTTCCCGAACCACTTCAGTGGTGTTTCCATCAATTTCTGACCTTTTCCTATGAACCAGACCAGTTTAATGCTTGGGTTATCCCATTGACCTCCATCGAGCACCCTGCATTTTAAAGCAACATGTACCTACCTTGTAAGAACCTTGAATGCAAAGAAACTACATGGATGCTGCATGCACACCAAGACACATACAGTCACATATTGTAGAAGATTTCAACAAATACATATAATTGCTTAATTTTTTAAGCTGTTCTGTCCCCCTGCCCTAGTCCACATCAAAGTGGGGATTGACATTCACAATGAAGCTCCTCAGCAAAATCTGTGCTGAGCAGCCATCACACAATTAATGTCACGTACCGGCAGGACAGGTAGTGGATCCTCTGGACCAGAGAGGCGATGGCGCGGGTTGTACTAAAGGACCGGTTCTAAGCAGTTACTGGTCTTCACCAGAGCCCGCCGCAAAGCGGGATGGATTTGCTGCAGCGGTAACTACCAGGTCGTGTCCCCTAGTAACAACTCGACCTCTCTGGCAGCTGATAAGGTGTGGTACACAGGGAGAAGGCAAGAGCGTAGTCGGACGTAGCAGAGGTCAGGGCAGGCGGCAAAGGTTCAAAGGCGAGTAGACGGTAGCAATGGGTTCGGAAACAGGCAAGGAAAACTAACACAGTAGGGAACGCTTTCTCTGAGGCACAAGGATCCAGCAGAAAGCTGTGGGAGGAGAAGGTATATATGGGCAGTGCACAGGTGCAGCCTAATTAAGTCAGCACTGCCTCTCACAAACCTTAACCCTTAATAACCCCTTTGGACCAGGCACCAATCACTGGTGCACTGGCTCTTTGAATCTAAGAGTCCCGGCGTGCGTGCGCCCTAGAGAGCGAGGACGCACACGCCGAGACGCTGGAGTGCTGCCTGGGGGCATACGCTGTGAGCGCTCCGAGGCCAACAGGGGACCCAGAGCGCTCAGCGTAACAGTACCCCCCCCTTTGGTCTCCCTGCCCTTTTGGTACCGAAGAACTTGCGGATGAGACTGCGGTCCAGGATGTTCTCCTCAGGACCTCCTCCCAGTCGACCCAAAAAAATCTTTTCCCCCGGGAGATCTTGGTCGCCAAGATCTCCTTGACAGAGAATATATCGGAGGTACCGGCGACAGGGGTGGGAGAAACAAGCTTGGGAGAAAAACGGTTAAAGACAGCAGGTTTAAGAAGGGAGACATGGAAGGAGTTATGGATTCGGAGAGAGGGAGGAAGATGGAGCTGATAAGAAACTTGATTGATACGACTCTTGATTTTATAGGGTCCCAAGAAACGAGGGCCCAACTTGTAACTTGGGACCCTAAATCGGATGTACCTAGAGGAGAGCCACAACTTGTCACCCGGGCGAAATTCCGGAGGAGATCTGCATCTCTTGTCAGCTTGAACCTTCATACGGGCGGAAGCCTTGAGGAGAGCAGCGTGGGTTTCTCGCCAGATGGAGGAAAAATCCTGTACAAGACTGTCAACAGCAGGTACAGAAGAAGGAGTGGGAGACTGCGGCAGAGGTGGAAGAGGATCACGGCCCAAAACTACAAAGAAAGGAGACTTGTTAGAGGCAGAGGATTGTTTGTAGTTGTAGGAGAACTCCGCCCAGGGAAGTAGATCAGCCCAGTCATCATGGCGTGAGGATACAAAGTGACGCAGATAGTCACCCAAAATTTGGTTCGCCTGTTCTACTTGGCCGTTAGATTGAGGATGGTACGAAGAAGAAAAGTCCAATTTGATCCCGAGCTGAGCACATAGAGCCCTCCAGAATTTGGAGACGAATTGTACCCCACGATCCGAGACAATATGTTTGGGAAGGCCATGGAGACGGAAGATGTGTTGGAAAAATTGTTTGGCAAACATGGGTGCAGAGGGTAGACCGGGCAGGGGTACAAAGTGAGCCATCTTGGAGAAGCGATCCACCACGACCCAAATAACGGACTTGCCATGGGAGGAGGGAAGATCTGTAATAAAGTCCATGGCGATGTGAGACCAGGGAACTTCAGGAACAGGTAGAGGCAAGAGGAGACCTGCTGGTTTCTGGCGAGGCGATTTATCCCAGGCGCAAATCATACAGGCCTGGATGAAGTCCGAGACATCTTTCTCCAGAGAAGACCACCAGTACCTTTGGGAGATTAGTTGGAGAGACTTTAGCACCCCTGGATGACCAGCAAAAGGGGAGGCGTGGCCCCACTTGAGAATTCGCAGCCGCTGACGTGGAGGTACGTAGGATTTGCCAGGAGGAAGAAGGCGCAGGTCCACGGGAGCGACTGTAATAAGGCGTTCTGGAGGGATAATATGTCGAGGTGTTAACTTGTCGCCCACCACATCAGAGGAGTGAGACAGAGCATCTGCCCTAATGTTCTTACAAGCCGGACGGAAATGGATCTCAAAATTAAAGCTGGCGAAGAACAGAGACCAACGCGCCTGACGGGGATTTAATCTCTGAGCAGACTGGAGATAAGCCAGGTTCTTGTGGTCCGTGAAGATGTACACAGGATGTGTGGCGCCCTCGAGTAAATGTCTCCATTCCTCCAGTGCCAATTTAATAGCCAGCAGTTCCCTGTCCCCAATGGAGTAATTTCTCTCTGCGGAAGAGAATGTTTTTTAAAAGAAGCCACAAGTTGAAGTCTTGCCCCGGGAAGACTTCTGGGTGAGGACAGCTCCGGCTCCCACCGAGGAGGCATCCACTTCAAGAGACAAAGGCTTGGTGGAATCTGGTCTAGAGAGAACCGGGTGCAGAGGCAAAGGCGGATTTCAGGGACTGGAAGGCTTCCTCGGCTTGGGAAGGCCAGGATTTGGGGTTAGCTCCTTTTCTTGAGAGGGCCACGATAGGAGCTACCAGAGTGGAATAGTGAGGGATGAATTGCCTGTAGTAATTCGCAAAGCCCAGAAATCTTTGTATGGCTCGGAGACCAGAGGGGCGTGGCCAATCCAGAACCGCCGAGAGCTTGGCTGGGTCCATTTGAAGTCCTTGGGCTGAGATAATGTATCCCAGGAAAGGCAGGGAGGTCCGTTCAAAAAGACATTTTTCAAGTTTGGCGTACAGGCGATTTCTCCTAAGACGAGTAAGAACTTGTTGCACATGGACCCGGTGTTGATCCAAATTGGAGGAAAAGATGAGGATATCATCCAGGTATACGACCACGCAGGTGTAAAGTAAGTCCCTGAAAATATCATTGCCGAATTCCTGGAAGACAGCAGGTGCGTTGCAGAGGCCGAAGGGCATCACCAAATACTCAAAATGGCCGTCCCTTGTGTTAAAGGCGGTCTTCCATTCGTCTCCCTCACGGATACGGATCAGATTATAGGCCCCTCGAAGGTCCAATTTTGTGAAGATCTTAGCCCCTCGGAGACGATCAAATAGCTCAGAGATTAGAGGTAGAGGGTAACGGTTCTTGATGGTAATTTTATTAAGACCTCTGTAGTCAATGCAGGGGCGGAGGGAGCCGCCTTTTTTTGTCACGAAGAAAAAACCGGCCCCAGCAGGAGAAGAAGATTTTCTTATGAATCCTTTCTGTAGGTTCTCACGTATATAGTCGGACATGGCAAGAGTCTCAGGAGGTGAGAGAGGATAAATTCTGCCCCGAGGTGGAGTAGAACCGGGTATCAGGTCGATCGGGCAATCATAGGATCGGTGAGGAGGAAGGACCTCAGCTTGTTTCTTGCAGAAGACATCCGCAAAGGAATGGTATGGCTTGGGCAGCCCAGAAGGCGGAGAAACTTGCGGGTTCTGTTTGACCAGAGCAGGCTTGAGACAGCGGTCCGAACAGGAGGAACCCCAACGCAGAATCTCACCGGTGGACCAATTCAGGACAGGACTATGACGTTGAAGCCACGGCAGACCCAGGAGGAGTTCGGAGGAACAGAAGGGAAGGACAAAGAACTCTAAAGTCTCGGTATGAAATAATCTGATGTCCATCTGCAGAGGCTGGGTACGGAACTGCACGGTGGCAGAGAGTCTCTCACCGTTAACAGTAGAGATGAAAAACGGCTTGGGTAGACGGATTACTGGAATACGGTACTTGTCAACCAAGGAGGCGTGAATGAAGTTGCCAGCTGAACCGGAATCCAAGAAGGCGGCTGCGGAGAAAGAGGACTTGGAAGAGATGATCAACTGCACGGGTATGATGAGACGTGGAGAGGAAGAATCCACACCTAGCAACGCCTCTCCCACGTTTACTAGGTGCGAGCGTTTCCCGAACGCGGTGGACGGAGAGGACAATCTCTAAGAAGGTGCTCGGTACTGGCACAGTACAGACACAGGTTCTCGTTTCTGCGGCGGCTTCGTTCTTGCGGAGTCAGGCGTGACCGATCCACCTGCATGGCTTCCACGGCGGAAAACCCAGTAGCGGGTTGAGGTGGACGCAGAAAAACGGGAGCCAGACGAGGAAAGCGATAAGCTTCTGACACCTCTCACCAGAATTTTGGACCACTCTTCCTTAGCAAACTGCTCCAGGTCGCTCTTATTGGAAGGGCGCCTTTTCCCAACAGCAATTTTAAGATCTAGATTTAGATCTGGACTCATTGCTGGCCACTTAAGAACTCTCCAGCGCTTTGTTTCTATCCATTTCTGGGTGCTTTTTGAGGTATGTTTGGGGTCATTGTCCTGCTGGAAGACCCAAGATCTCGGATGCAAACCCAGCTTTCTGACACTGGGCTCTACAGTGCGACCCAAAATCTGTTGGTAATCCTCAGATTTCATGATGCCTTGCACGCATTCAAGGCACCTAGTGCCAGAGGCAGCAAAGCAACTCCAAAACATTTACGAACCTCCACCATATTTCACTGTAGGTACTGTGTTCTTTTCTTTGTAGGCCTTATTCCATTTTCGGTAAACAGTAGTATGATGTGCTTTACCAAAAAGCTGTCCACAAGACGTTTTCCCAGAAAGATTTTGGCTTACTCATGTTCATTTTTGCAAAATGTAGTCTTGCTTTTTTATGTCTCTGTGTCAGCAGTGGGGTCCTCCTGGGTCTCCTGCCATAGTGTTTAATTTTATTTAAATATCGACGGATAGTTCGCGCTGACACTGATGCTCCCTGAGCCTGTAGGACAGCTTGAATATCTTTGGAACTTGTTTGGGGATGCTTATCCACCATCCGGACTATCCTGAGTTGACACCTTTCATCAATTTTTCTCTTCCGTCCATGCCCAGGGGGATTAGCTACAGTGTCATGGGTTGCAAACTTTTTGATAATGTTGCGCACTGTGGGCAAAGACAATCTAGATCTCTGGAGATGGACTTATAACCTTGAGATTGTTGATATTTTTCCACAATTTTGGTTCTTGAGTCCTCAGACAGTTCTCTTCTCCTCTTTCTGTTGTCTGTGCTTAATGTAGCGCACACAGACACACAATGCAAAGACTAAGTGAACTTCTCTCCTTTTTATCTGCTTTCATGTGTGATTTTTATATTGCCCACACCTGATACTTGCCCCAGGTGAGTTTAAAGGAGCATCACATGCTTGAAACAATCTTATTTATCCACAATTTTGAAAGGGTGCCAATAATTTTGTCCAGCCCATTTTTGGAGTTTGGTGTGATATTATGTCCAATTTGCTTTTTTTTCCTCCCTTTTTTGGTTTTGTTCCAATACACACAAAGGGAATAAACATGTGTATAGAAAAACATGTGTTACTGCAATACTTTTCTGTGAGAAATACTAAATTTTCTTGAAAAATTTCAGGGGTGCCAACATTTAAGGCCATGACTGTAGCCATACATGGCAGATAAGCCATGCTGTGAGGAGGGACGGGGAGGGCATATACACACAGCAAACCAAGGGTGTGCATCATCTATAGCATGGAAATACACTCATTGACAAAAAATAAATAATGCACCAACAAGGTTGGAATTGAATTAAACTTCATAAGTGTGAATGTAATGATGATATACAGTATGTAAATGATTACAATATTAGAATGATAGATTAGGTTTATCGAGGAAAACGTTTCAATTAAAAAAAGGCTCTAGCACCCCGTTGAGCCAACTCTAGCTTGGATACAAGATGACATATGGTTGGGCATGGAGAGATACATCTTCAGTGTGGTATCTTGTGGCACATTTGCCTACAGATGTTGCAGCTGGTCTTGTATATCCTGCACACTCTTAGATTGCTGAAGCTGGGTCCCAGTTTATCCCATAAATGCATAATTGACGATAAACCTACCTGGAGACCAGGAAGGCCAAGGAAGTGTTGCAATCTGGTTGAGACATTCCTGAGAAACCCTTGCTGTGTGTGAGTGAGCATTATCTTGCTGAAAAATGCCAGTTTGAAGCCCTGCCATGAGAGGCAACACATGTGGCTGCAGGATGTGCTCCCTAGAATCCCTGCAAAAAATGCACCAAAATAATACGCAACTGACAATACTAGCTAATTCCTAAGGCTGATGTTAAAAGCTGAGAACTTTGCCAATATCTTCCAGTCAGGAACTTATCGGAACCCCTCATGCACCACGTCACGGTGTCTCAGCACGCATGGGGTCCTACCACTCAACTGCCCGTGGTGTGTGAACAGGGTCTGAATCAGTGCTAGAAATCAACTCACAGCCAGGCTCTCACATGCCTCCATAGTGGTATCACCAATGCACTGTGAGGTAGGATAAAGCTGTGAGCCGCACCCACATATCACTGAGCTGGATTCGTCACTAAAGATGATACTGTTCCAGTCCACAGCAGTCCAGGTTTCCCGTTCATGACACCACTGCAAACAACAGTGATGTCGGCTGTCTGTCAATGGCAGGACACTGAAGTGCCTTCTGCTAAGCACCTAAAACCGGTCTGGTCAGAGACAAGGGTGGTATAATAAAGGTGCTACCTGTATCTGGATGGTGGACAATAAAGCTGTGGAAGCTGCTTGTGCTTGTGAGTGGATCAAACAATACTCTCTAGTGGTGGTCTGTCTAGCCCCTTCACTAAGTGTGTATGCCCTCATGTAACCACTGCTATCAACACCTCTCAACAGATAGGTCAGAATGGCCTAGATGGCAAGCAATTAGTCAAAATAACTATCCTGCTTCCCTCAGTCTAATGATGTGCCCCTTCTCAAAGTCGGTCAACTGAGCAAAATGTCTTCAAGTGCATTGTAGAGGGGTATCTAGCAGTAAACAATCTTTCACCAAGAAGTACACTACCCAAAAGTAGCCTCTGAGATACTTTTTATAGGGCATCAGGGGAAGCACTTTTATGCCATTTTGTGGCAAGACCCAGTATCTAATCAGACCTCACCTGTAATAATTTACCTATGTGCCTGAGACATAGGTGCATGCCCAGTTTTGCAGTAATCCATCATTTCTATCTGGGTGCAATAAGTGTAGATTTCAATGCACAACATGTTGGGAAGGTGTTAGGCACAGAAAAATATTTTCTTTTTCTTTTTTTGCAATAAGATATTGTGTATAGATATATTTCCGGCCTTCTGTATCTTTGCCAGACCTCCTCTTCTTCCTTTTCCTCCCACAACCTACCTGTTCAAGACAATGAGTTGCATCTGAGCAGCCTATAAAGTGATACACCTGAGTAGGAAAATAATGTTAGAAATGAACAGCAGCTGCTGCAAGAGCAAGCTTGTAGTTACTGCCCTGAAACTGTGGCTTGATTTGTGGTCTATTCCTACTCTTCCTGTGTTTTGAAATATTAGCAACAATTGTGGGAGCTTAATTTCTACTTTGTCACCTACTGTCTCCCACTTTTTGGTCAAAAAATGAAGCTGATGACAATGGGCAAATCAAAATAGATCCAAATAATAGAGAATCGGCTGCATGTAGGCCTTTTTTTCTCTTTAAATTAAGAATAAAAAAAAATAAAGCATTCTCCCAAACGGAAAGTGAATGGATCCCATTATAGTCAATGGGATCTGTTTTGCTTCATTCCTGTCAGTTATGTGCCGAATCTGGCACTTCCAATATTTTAGTTGTTCTGCTCCTATAACAGAGCAGAAGGATGGAAATTATGAACGCTGATATGAAAGAGACCTACAATTGTCATATAAATACCAATCCAGCCCACATGGGGAGGGAAGTTGAGTATAAATTAGTAATCATAATGAATAATAATAAATACATGCTCTGTAAAACAATAACTTTTACAAATGGGGGGCATAGCCAGCAGCCAAGATGGCAGGATTCATGTAAAAGGAGCTCCACGGCCAGCACCGCAGAACCAGAGAAATCCTGGCCAATATATAGCCATTACAGCCGACACAGACCCCTGATCGTGCCCTGCCGTACATAGAACCCAGTGCAGAATGGAGTCATCTAGTGGAGGCACGGAGGGAGCCCCGGTGAGAGAAGGGAACAGTGAGCCGCATTGGAGGTCTAGTTAGAGGACCTGCAGTGCACCCAGATGCACCAGACCAGTGAGGAGCAAAGGGGGGGGGGGAATATCAGGAGGCAGCGGGCAGGATATCTGAGGTAAAGGAGAGAATACCAGCCACACATGCTGGCCCTCTCGGTTTCCCGCCAGTCAGCCATTTTAACAGCAACTCCGCAGTGCTGGGGGAGGGGGAAGGAGCCCCGGCAGACACAGGCTCCTACTTCAGCAAAGTGCACAGCACCCCCCCTCACTATTTAACGCAGATACACTCTATTGCACAAATCATTAAAGAAGTGAATATAGACTGCCTGACAAGAAAACCAGATTGCTGCTTTGCATACAACAGCACAAGACAACTCCAGGGAGCATATCCTGAATTTGCCAGCAGATTTACTATAGTGAAATACACTGCACTTTCTAGAGCCCTGGAATCTGCCTCTTCTATTGCATGCCAGTTACTATTTTGATATAACAATGGGGCCACAAAAAACACAGCGCACCACTGAAAAACTGTGTGAATTCGCTAGACAACCAGATGAAGGTGCGCGGTCACCACTACCGCAGCAGAATGTGCACACCAGGGCAAGCACAGCATCGGAATTGCCAACTACTATAACTTCCCATGAGGAAGACCATGAAGAGCCCACTCTCAAGCAAGTATCCGCACAAGTCCTGGAAGCCATTACTGCATGTAAGACAAAGTTAAAATTGATCTGGGACTGCTACGCCAAGACCTGCATAACCTGAGACAAAGAGTCCAACACACTAAGGAGCGTATATCACACATTGAAGATGGTACTGCTACTGTTCCAAGATCCATATCTGACCTTAAAGAGGACCTTTCACCTGGAAAAACATTGTGAACTAAGTATCATGACATATACAGCGGCGCCCAGGGATCTCACTGTACTTACTATTATCCCTGGGCGCCGCTCCGTTCTCCCGTTATGTCCTCCAGTATGTTCAGGGATTTGGTTATAGTAGGCGGAGACTTAGGGGACTTGGTTATAGTAGGAGGAAACTGCCCTTGTTCTGCTGGGCGTCTCCTCCTCCTAGGCTGTAGCGCAGAGTTTTTTTTGCTCCCAGGCTGTGAGCTGTGCGCTGCGATTGGCCAGTGCTGCAGCATAGGAGGAGGATACGCCCAGCAGAACAAGGGCAGTCTCGTCCTACTATAACCAAGTGACCGAACATACTGGAGGACATAACGGGAGAACGGAGCGGCGCCCAGGGATTACAGTAAGTGCAGTGAGATCCCTGGGCGCCGCTGTATATGTCATGATACTTAGTTCACAATGTTTTTCCAGGTGAAAGGTCCTCTTTAATACCAAAGCGGAGCAGATGATCTAGAAAACAGGCATACACTAATATCATCGGTTTGCCTGAAAGAGCAGAAGGTAGCGCACCAGATGAGTTTATAGAAAAATGGATGAAGGAACTTTTTTCAGATGCAGATTTCTCCTCAGCATATGCGCTAGAAAGGGCCCACAAAGTACCAGCAAAACCTCCCCCACCTCGTCCCATGCTTGCCAAGTTTCTAAACTGCAAAGATAGGGACAGGCAAGCAATTAAATATGACAACGCCGGTATAAATGTACTTGTATGTATAAATAACACATTGTAACTGAAACACATAATGGATGTTATTCTATGCACATAATATACTTTTTGATACAATGATGTTTGATTTGTATCTGTGGCATGCCTTACTTGTTATACTTCAATAAAACTAGTAAAAAAAAATAAAAAATAAAAATAAAATAAAAAATATATATATATATATATATATATATATATATATATATGACAACGCCAGGGTATCCATCTTTTCATATTTTTCCATGGAGTTACAGAAACAGTGTGCTACCTTCATGGATGTCAAGAAGCGCCTGAGAGAAGCCAACATCCCGTACTCCATGGGCTACCCGGCAAGACTCAGAGTGGTCGACGACAACAGAGCGGTCTTTACCTCTCCTGGAGAAGTCTCTGAATAGCTGGCCTTATGGAGAAGATCCCCAAGACACTGAGACTCTTGGCATTATCTAGGGTCTGTTCAGACGGCATCAACAGACTGGTTTGGTTTACTTGATAAGTTCAGATATATTTCACTGCAGTTTCTTGATTACATCTAATCTTACACTAGCTAATGATATAGGACCTTAATGTCTATATACAATTACATAAATTGTTACACTAATACTGTAGATGCAGCCTGCATACTTCTGCCAATCATCATCGTGGGCAGAGGCATCCTGGTTTTACTGGCCTACAGTCTGGAGTAAGAACTACTCCAGACATACCACTACACCTGCAGTAGCACAAGGTCAGGAATTCTAGGTTGTTTTTCTGGTTTTACAATAACTATGTTTTATCGGTTTAATACAGTTATTTATGATACACCGTCACACGCTGATACGCCCACTGCACTATGGTCTACTCCTGATACAGAAGGGGCAGGAGAATTGGGTGTAGGAGCACCCACAATGTCCCGCAGAGGTGGTCCTGGGAGAGTACCAGTCCAATAAGTATACTAGCAGGTAGAACGGTGGTCTGTAATACTGGAGAATATCTTTGGGTACAGTATTGCACAATAAACCATAAAAGAAAATAAAACGATGTATAAAGGGTTAGATAAAAAAAAATGAAATATTCAGTGTGGGGTTAAAAACAATGCTAAAATCACCAACTGGTGTTGGGAAATATATACTTCTGTACATATATATATATATATATATATATATACAGGGAGTGCAGAATTATTAGGCAAGTTGTATTTTTGAGGATTAATTTTATTATTGAACAACAACCATGTTCTCAATGAACCCAAAAAACTCATTAATATCAAAGCTGAATATTTTTGGAAGTAGTTTTTAGTTTGTTTTTAGTTTTAGCTATTTTAGGGGGATATCTGTGTGTGCAGGTGACTATTACTGTACATAATTATTAGGCAACTTAACAAAAAACAAATATATACCCATTTCAATTATTTATTTTTACCAGTGAAACCAATATAACATCTCAACATTCACAAATATACATTTCTGACATTCAAAAACAAAACAAAAACAAATCAGTGACCAATATAGCCACCTTTCTTTGCAAGGACACTCAAAAGCCTGCCATCCATGGATTCTGTCAGTGTTTTGATCTGTTCACCATCAACATTGCGTGCAGCAGCAACCACAGCCTCCCAGACACTGTTCAGAGAGGTGTACTGTTTTCCCTCCTTGTAAATCTCACATTTGATGATGGACCACAGGTTCTCAATGGGGTTCAGATCAGGTGAACAAGGAGGCCATGTCATTAGATTTTCTTATTTTATACCCTTTCTTGCCAGCCACGTTGTGGAGTACTTGGACGCGTGTGATGGAGCATTGTCCTGCATGAAAATCATGTTTTTTTTTACCTTGCAGACTTCTTCCTGTACCACTGCTTGAAGAAGGTGTCTTCCAGAAACTGGCAGTAGGACTGGGAGTTGAGCTGGACTCCATCCTCAACCCAAAAAGGCCCCACAAGCTCATCTTTGATGATACCAGCCCAAACCAGTACTCCACCTCCACCTTGCTGGCGTCTGAGTCGGACTGGAGCTCTCTGCCCTTTACCAATCCAGCCATCTGGCCCATCAAGACTCACTCTCATTTCATCAGTCCATAAAACCTTAGAAAAATCAGTCTTGAGATATTTCTTGGCCCAGTCTTGAAGTTTCAGCTTGTGTGTCTTGTTCAGTGGTGGTCGTCTTTCAGCCTTTCTTACCTTGGCCATGTCTCTGAGTATTGCACACCTTGTGCTTTTGGGCACTCCAGTGATGTTGCAGCTCTGAAATATGGCCAAACTGGTGGCAAGTGGCATCTTGGCAGCTGCACGCTTGACTTTTCTCAGTTCATGGGCAGTTATTTTGCGCCTTGGTTTTTCCACACGCTTCTTGCGACCCTGTTGACTATTTTGAATGAAACGCTTGATTGTTCGATGATCACGCTTCAGAAGCTTTGCAATTTTAAGAGTGCTGCATCCCTCTGCAAGATATCTCACTATTTTTGACTTTTCTGAGCCTGTCAAGTCCTTCTTTTGACCCATTTTGCCAAAGGAAAGGAAGTTTCCTAATAATTATGCACACCTGATATAGGGTGTTGATGTCATTAGACCACACCCCTTCTCATTACAGAGATGCACATCACCTAATATGCTTAATTGGTAGTAGGCTTTCGAGCCTATACAGCTTGGAGTAAGACAACATGCATAAAGAGGATGATGTGGTCAAAATACTCATTTGCCTAATAATTCTGCACGTAGTGTATATAAATAAATAATAAGATTCTACTCACTTCACAGGGGGGAGTTTACTCGGATAAGCATAATACACCAGGACCGCCTCAAGATGGTGAAAGATGAAGGCAGCCACAGACAGGAAGCTTCTGTTCAACTTTCTTTATTCTAATGCAGGCATGTTCAACCTGCGGCCCTCCAGCTGTTGCAAAACTACAACTCCCATCATTCCCTGACAGCCTACAGCTATCATCCTACAGAAGGGCATCGTGGGAGTTGTAGTTTTACAACAGCTGGAGGGCCGCAGGTTGAGCAGCCCTGTTCTAATGTATAAAATCCAGCAGTTTGCCTGCTCCTGATGAAGGGACACCTGGTCCCGAAACACGTTGAGCTGGATTTCATACATTAGAATAAAGAAAGTTGAACAGAAGCTTCCTGTCTGTGGCTGCCTTCATCTTTCACCATCTTGAGGCGATCCTGGCAGGGAAGGGGTATAGGTTTACCGGTGTATTATGCTTATCTGAGTAGACATGATCTAAACATGATGTTAAACTCTTCTCTAGACCGCTTACTAGATACTAGAAAAAAGAGAGTTCGAGACCCCCAGGACCTAACGTCATCACGAGATATAACTCAAGTTTTAATAATATTAGAATGATCATGAAGAAACACTGGCCGATTATATGTAAAGATCCTATCATAGGCAAAGATCTGCCGAGTCACCCAACCATCACATACCGCCGAGCACGCACCTTGAAGAGCCTTCTGGCACCATCCTGCCCAAAAAATTCTGAGTCTAATCATGGAAACCATAAAATCAACAATGACCTACCATCTAGCAAAGACAAAATTGGATCACACAAGTGTGGCTCCAAGCGATGCAAATGTTGTGACACAATTCAAGATGGTATAGATGAAACAAAGATCAATAATAGTGGGGAAGTAATTAAACTCAAGTATTCAATGAATTGTGGCACAAGAAATGTGATCTATATGTTGGAGTGCCCTTGTGGCCTCCAATATATTGGCCGTACCACAAAAACCCTCAGAGAGAGACTTAATCAACACCGCTCAAATATTAACCAAGGTTATTTAAAACATAGTGTCTCCAAACATTTTTCTATCAAACACAATAATGATCCGAGTAAGTTGCTACTGACACCAATAGATTGGATCCCCTACTCATACGCCCAATTATGTAAGAAAGAAATGTTCTGGATCTTTCATTTTAATACTCTAGCCCCCTTTGGACTTAATGAGTCTCTTGAGTACTGTAATTACTGAAACCATCATCCTTAGTTCTCACCACTTCAGTGAGGTAGACGATAGATGAGGGCTCTAAACCACACCAAGAGATACCAATAAGGAATAACCAATAAGAGGCAAGTCTGTGTATATACATTAAAATTGGGATCTTAACTACCCAATCTTTTATTTCTTTCAGCACCTAGATACAGGACAATATACATGAAATCAATAGATCAATGAATTAATTTTATACTAAAAATGAGCAATGTAACCAATCAATTATGACTTTGTATATTCATCCGACTGAAAAAACATGGGATATTTTTACCTTTTATATTATATTAACTTATGGAGTTTCTTCTTAACATATTAATGTATCCTTGATTTTTAAACGTATACTAATGTCTTTGCAAATAGATTTCTATAAAAAAATATTTTACATATATATATATATATATATATATATATATATATATATATGAGATTTTTATTATATATAAAAAAAATATATATTTTTTTTCATATATTTTTTCATATTTATATACTAATATTTATTGTGGTATCAGTTTCACTGTATTCTCTACTTTTGATATAGATGCTTGGGGTACGCTATTCAAATACACCCCAAGGCAACTTACCAATCGGTAGTCTATACACCTCTTGTTATGATTTTTAAGGGATGAGGCATATCATTTAAAATCTTTTTATTGATATATAGAGAGTCCCATATAATATCTAATTTCAATCACTTGTCCCTTTATATGTTTTAATACATAGTGTATAATTCAAGTTTATGGTATCCTCTGTATATACATATCTTCCCCTTCCTGCATACAGAGGTGCGCTCCTGCTTGAAGCGCACCGCCTGGTTAAAGAATCCTAGCCACCTCCCTCTGCAGGAAGCCGATGTTGTGCGCTCCAGGCTGGAACGCATCATATCTCCAAAGGACCGTGGCCACTCCCCCCGACAGGAAACCAGAGCGGTGCGTTCCAGCTTGGAGCGCATCAGATGACAGCCGGCCACACAGGAAGAGTTTATTACCCAGCATGCAGGATGTAGGTGCGTTCCACAGTGGAACGCACAGTGAAATCGGGGCCCCAGTATTATAATCTGAGGGGGCAGACCCCTGACTGGAATAAGGATCCTTATGGCTAAACACTATGTTATAATAAATATAACCATTAAATCCCTGCATTATAACAAGATTCAATTAGAGCTTCCCAGTAACTCACTTCCTGTTCCGGCCCCGGAGGTCATGTGACCAGGAAGTTACTGCCCACAATGAGATGCCACATGGAATCAACCAAACGAATGATATGCAACATCCCTATTTAAATGTGAGTCTTTTCAGTGTTATGTTATGCTTATATTTGTGCTCTTGATAAAGGGGACTTAGTTGTAATCCCCGAAACGCGTCAAGCTTTCTATTGGAATAAAACAAGCATCCTTGGTTTGAAGCCCTCAAAATTCTTTACCATCACGAGGATGGGGTGTGTATCCATCTTACAGGCGACCTCGGCGAGGGAGGTAAGGAAGACAGGTGTCTTGAGTTTATCCTGTTCATCCTCCTCCCTGGTGAAGTAAGTCCCTTGACTCAACTTATTTCTGATTATAATACCATTTCATTATGGTTCTGTCATATCTTTCTTTATAGCTCTATTATAAACATCAATAGACACGCCATTTGAGCAGTGGTAGGCAACCTGTATATGGTGGTATATACATATATTTCTCTATTGCCACCCTCACAACACCGGTCACATGTAATTGGCGCCCCACTATATTGTTATATGTGTTTTCTTGCATATAGTACACTGCTAGTGTCCCTCTGCTGTGTTTCTTTTTAAGTGGGCAGCTGCCTCACACTGTGGCCAGTCTATCACAAGTTGATAATTTGACGTCAATTTCGAGTTCTCCTTTGGCGCTCTATTTTCCTTTCCCTGTCCCCATTCCCCATTCCATATATCCACTCCAAAAAAAAATTCTTTTATCTTCTACGCTTACTAGATACGGCAGACCCGGCAGATGCAGGGAGCCCCTCGTGACTCAACAGGTTCCTAACTGAATTTAGTGAATGGCTGGATCTCTGGAGATCTAAATACCCCAGGCTCCCTCTGCCACAGCAGAGGTCACAACTCCCTAACCCGAATAGATGCTAAATGTCCAATCTATATTATACTTACCTAGGGGGATATCAGATCACTCACCGATACTAGGTACTAGGTACCCTAATGCGTGGCACTCCTTAAGTAATGTATAGAATGTACATCCATCCATTTTGGCTGAATCTTTTAGGCTCGGCAGATGGGACTTCTTACCAGCTAAACAAGTTCTTGAAAATACATGCAGATGAACCCAATTTAGCCCTAGTATGGGATACCTTAAAGGCGTTTTTTCACGGTTCCCTACACTCCAGTATATCCTATATAAAAAAAAAAAAAAAAAAAAAAAAAAGACACTAAACGCTCAGAGTTGGAGCTGGAATCTCAATGCACTACACTGGAGCGGCAATATATCCAATATCTGACAGACACTAATAGGAATGCTTGGCTCAAAGTAGGCAGACAATATCTAGCAATACTTAAGGACAAAGCAGATAGGAAACAATTTTTTATGAAACAGGCAGCGTTTGAGCTGGGCAGTCAGCTAAAATACTGGCCAATTTAATCTGTCATAATTTAAACTATTATTATTTATTATTAAAGCGCCAATTATTCCATAGCGCTGTACATATGAGAAGAGGTATACATACATAATACAGACAATTGCACTAATCATAAACAAGACGAGTTACAAACTGGTACAGAAGGAGAGAGGGCCCTGCCCGTGAGGGCTTGCAATCTACATGGTATGGGAGAAGGACACAGTAGGTGCTCGTGAAGTTGGTCATGGCGGTATAGAGGCAGCAGGGTCACTGGTTGTAGGCTTGTATGAAGAGGTGGGTTTTCAGGTTTCTTTTGAAGGATTCCACTGTAGGTGAGAGTCTGATATGTTGGGGTAGCGAGTTCCAGAGTGTGGAGGATGCACAGGAGAAATCTTGGAGGCGATTGTGAGAAGAGGCGATAAGAGGAGAGGAGAGAAGGAGGTCTTGTGAGGATCGGAGATTGCATGTGGGGATGTATTCGGAAAGTAGCTCAGAGATGTAGGGAGGGGACAGGTTGTGGACGGCCTTGTATGTATTTGTTAGTACTTTGAAGTGAATTCTCTGGGCAATGGGGAGCCAGTGAAGGGATTGGCAGAGGGGAGAGGCAGACAAGTAACAGGGTGAGAGGTTGACTAGTCGGGCAGCAGAGTTAAGGATAGATTGGAGGGGTACGAAAGTGCTAGATGGACGGCCACAGAGGAGAATGTTGCAGTAGTCTAGGTGGGAGATGATGAGGGCATGTACAAGCATTTTCGCAGATTCAAAGTTAAGGAAAGCGCGGATGCGGGAGATGGAGGCAGCATGTGGTGGAAAGGGCTTGGATGTGCGGTCGGAAAGAGAGGGAAGAATCCAAGGTCACTCCAAGGCAGCGGACTTGGTTGACCAGGGAGAGTGTGCAGCCATTGATCGTGATAGATAGGTCTGTTGGGGGGTTGAGCAACATGGGGGAAAGATGATTAATTCTGTTTTATCCATGTTAAGTTTTAGAAAGCAAAAGGAGAAGGATGGTATAGAAGATAGACGTTGTGGGATTCTGGATAGTAAGGTGGTGATATCTGGACCAGAGAGGTAGATTTGTGTGTTGTCAGCATAATAGTGACACTGAAAGCCATGGGACTCTATGAGATGTCCCAGGACAAAAGTGTAGATAGAGAAGAGCAGGGGTCCTAGAACAGAGCCTTACGGTACACCAACAGAGAGTGAATGAGACGAGGCGGTGGTGCGAGAGTGGGAGACGTCCGGTCTGTGAGGTATGATCTGATCCAGGAGAGGGCCAGGTCAGTGATGCCAAGAGATGAGAGAGTTTGCAACAGAAGGGAGTGGTCAACAGTGTCGAAGGCAGAGGACAGGTCAAGGAGAAGGAGGACAGAGTAATGTTTTTGGGTTTTAGCTGTTAGTAGGTCATTGGTGACTTAGGGCAGTCTCAGTCAAGTGGTGGGGTCGGAAGCCAGATTGTAGCTGGTCAAAGAGGGAGCAGGAGGAGAGGTGAGAGGACAGTTCTGAATGGACATGTTGTTAAAGTAGCTTTCAGGCATACGGAAGAAATTATATGGCAAGCTTAGCAATGAAGAACTCTGCATTTCTTCACACTTTTACTCACTTCTACAAAGACTTATATAGATCCAGCATAACAGTATCTGAAATGGAGATGGCCACGTACTTAGAGGACATATCCCTCCCCAAACTTACTATAGCTCAACAAAATCAACTAGACCTACCAATTAGCTTGGAAGAAATAAAGCAAGCCATATCATACCTTAACAATGGGAAGTCTCCTGGCCCAGATGGCCTCCCAAAAGAGGTATATGCCAGGTATGCAGAGGTACTAGGCCCTCAATTGTTATCCATCCTCCGTTCGGCACTGGAATTGGGACACCTGCCAGAATCATCAATGGAAACTACTATTATACTTCTACTCAAACCAGATAAAAATCCTCTAGAATTCAGCTCCTATAGACCCATAGCACTGCTCAATGTAGATTACAAAATCCTGACCAGAATTCTAGTCACTCGCCTAAATCAGGTAATTCTGTTTTTGGTCCACCAGGACCAGACAGGATTCATGCCAGGGAAATCTACTACTGAAAATATTAGACGCGTTCAGGTAGTTATGCAGATTGGATACTCTCCGAATGCAGACTTGGCCTTGGCATCATTAGATGTGGCCAAGGCATTTTACTCCATAGAATGGACCTATTTGACTAACTGCCTGAGAGGATTTGGGTTTGGTCCACAGTTCCTCAGATGGATTGCTATCCTGTACAGCAACCCAGTAAGCAGGCTATTGATAAATGGGGAATTATTAGAAAACTTCCCTCTCTATAGAGGAACGAGACAGGGCTGCCCCCTGTTGCCGCTCTCGTTTGCCCTTGCGGTTGAGACACTAGCAATCAGGAATAGAAGCAGTAATAATATAACTGGAGTAACCATGTGAGAGAGAAACGTCTGTACAGAATGATATGATTTTATATTTATCTTCAACAGTTACATCCCTTAATAATGCCATGGCTCTGATAGACAAGTTTGGGGAATTCTCTGGTCTACGAATCAACTGGGAGAAATCAGTATACATGCCATTGGGCAGGGCAGATTGGACCAGTCCATTCCATGTGAAACGATTAAAGGTGGTAGATACAGTCAAGTACCTGGAAGTAAATATTACCCAAAAATATTCCCAGGCCCTGTCATTCAATATCCATCACTTAACTGAGCAGATCAGGAGCAAGCTTCAAACTTGAAAGACATTGCCCATCTCAGTAGCAGGGAGTAGGGCTGAAACGATTATTCGAATAACTCGATTAAATCGAGTCAAAAAATTCATCGATGCAGTTTCCCTGCATCGAGGAATCGTTTAGATCACGTGATCACGGAGCGGGAGTGAAATTAAGCGTCTCACTCACCGCTTCCGTGTCCTCCGGAGGCCAGAGAGGCAGGACTGAGCGGCCGGCACAGCTGAGGGAGGAGGAGGAGGGAGGAGGAGGAGGGAGTCTCTCCCTCCCCACTGTGCGCGGCTGCCGCTGAAGACCAAGTAGGAGGAGGAGGGGAGGGACTGAGTAGGAGGAGGAGGAGGAGGGGAGGGACTGAGTAGGAGGAGGAGGAGGAGGAGGAGGGGAGGGACTGTGGCCACTGCGCCACCAATGAATGTGCCGGCCATATCCCACAGGGTCCCCCTCCCCCCCCCCCCATCATTGGTGGCAGTGTCAGTTCCGATCGGAGCCCCAGCAGTGTAATGCTGGGGCTCCGATCGGTTACCATGGCAGCCAGGACGCTACTGAAGTCCTGGCTGCCATGGTATGTTAGTGAGCAGAGAGCAGCGCATTATACTCACGTGCGCTGTGGCCGGCGGTCGCTCCTTCTCATAGGTCTGTGCGGCGCATTGCTAATGCTGTAAGCATTAGCAATCCGCCGCACAGACAGAAGAAGGAGCGACCGGCGACCACAGCGCACGTGAGTATAATGCGCTGCTCTCTGCTCACTAACATACCATGGCAGCCAGGGCTTCAGTAGCGTGACTCCTGGCTGCCATGGTAACCGATCGGAGCCCCAGCATTACACTGCTGGGGCTCCGATCGGAACTGACACTGCCACCAATGATGGGGGGGAGGAGGGGGACCCTGTGGCCACTGCCACCAATGATTAATACTGGGGGGGGGGGAGGGGGGTTTGCGTTACCAGAGGGGGCAGGCAGATCAGAGGCTGGGGGGAGGGGGGGAGGCAGATCAGAGGCTGGGGGGAGGAGGGGGGAGGCAGATCAGAGGCTGGGGCAGGCAGATCAGAGGCTGGGGGGCAGGCAGATCAGAGGCTGGGGGGCAGGCAGATCAGAGGCTGGGGGGCAGGCAGATCAGAGGCTGGGGGGCAGGCAGATCAGAGGCTGGGGGGCAGGCAGATCAGAGGCTGGGGGGAGGCAGATCAGAGGCTGGGGGGGAGGCAGATCAGAGGCTGGGGGGGAGGCAGATCAGAGGCTGGGGGGGAGGCAGATCAGAGGCTGGGGGGGAGGCAGATCAGAGGCTGGGGGGGGAGGCAGATCAGAGGCTGGGGGGGAGGCAGATCAGAGGCTGGGGGGGAGGCAGCTCAGAGGCTGGGGGGGAGCCAGATCAGAGGCGGGGGGGGGGGAGCCAGATCAGAGGCGGGGGCAAGCAGATCAGAGGCTGGGGGGAGGCAGATGGAGAGAGAGTGGTTAATGGAGGCTGCAAGCACCACCTTGGCATGTATAAAGTTATTGGTTTAGAGAGGGGTTAATGAAGGCACCTCCAAGGTGCTTTCATTAACCTCTTCAGACCAATAACTTTATACATGCCTAATGCCAAGGTGCTTCCATTAACCCCTCCAAACCCAATGGGCATGTATAAAGTTATTGGTTTGGAGGGGTTAATGGAAGCACCTTGGCATTAGGCATGTATAAAGTTATTAACCCCTTCAAACCAATAACTTTATACATACCTAATTACGTACGTTATTTTAAGTAGCTTTTTCTTATTAGATTACTCGATGAATCGAGAAATATAATCGATAGAATACTCGATTACAAAAATATTCGTTTACTGCAGCCCTAGCAGGGAGCATTAACTTTATTAAAATGTTCATTCTTCCTAAGGCTCTGTATGCCCTTCAGCACTCAAAGTTGCACATACCTAAATCGGTATTTAGAGAGATAGATTCCCTCACTAGAGTTTTTATATGGGTCAGATCCCGCATTAAACTAAGCGGAAGTATGGCTCACCAATATCTGGTATACATCTGAAGGTTTACCCACCTCAAGTACTTTTTAAAGTGCTACCTAAATTGCTACAAACTATGTTCAGTCCTGGAAATACCCCCTAATTTCCAGAAACCGCTGCTCCTGCTGCATAGACTGGCACAAGTGGTCTGGAAAGAGGCTAAATTATTGACCCAATTTACGGCAATAGTCTCTGAAGTACCTCTGTGGGCTAACCAATCATTGCTGCATTTGCAGGTGGTTATGGGGGTGGATAGACGGCAGTCGGCAGAGGTCAAAACCCTTGGAGATTCGTTTTCATCCGACCATAGGCCCCTCCCTGAAAGTTTTTTCAACCATCCAAAATCACCCCAATGTATCCCCGTCCCCCTCTCCTATGTTCCCTCTCCTGGGGAATCCACAATTTCCCCCTGGGATGGAACATGGTCCCTTTCGTGGTCTGGTGAAATGCAACAAATTCAGGGCCCATCATTTGATCGCCTCGAATTCGTGGCTCTCACCTCTGATACTCCTGTCATTAACCCCTGGCAGTCCCATCAACTTCAACATTTCCTGGCCACTCTCCCGCCAGCAGAGTCATACGTCCGTGACAAGACGGACTTAGAGTCCTTGTGCGACCAATCTCGAGTGTACACTTCGCTGCCCTCTCCACCTGACCAATCTCCTCCCAACTATATCACTCAATGGGAAGCAGATTTAGATATAGAGTTGTCCTCGGATCAAAGGCAGAGGTTGTATACAGTGGCGGAAATAATTATTTGACCCCTCACTGATTTTGTAAGTTTGTCCAATGACAAAGAAATGAAAAGTCTCAGAACAGTATCATTTCAATGGTAGGTTTATTGTAACAGTGGCAGATAGCACATCAAAAGGAAAATCGAAAAAATAACTTTAAATAAAAGATAGCAACTGATTTGCATTTCATTGAGTGAAATAAGTATTTGAACCCCTACCAACCATTAAGAGTTCTGGCTCCCACAGAGTGGTTAGACACTTCTACTCAATTAGTCACCCTCATTAAGGACACCTGTCTTAACTAGTCACCTGTATAAAAGACACCTGTCCACAGAATCAATCAATCAAGCAGACTCCAAACTCTCCAACATGGGAAAGACCAAAGAGCTGTCCAAGGATGTCAGAGACAAAATTGTAGACCTGCACAAGGCTGGAATGGGCTACAAAACCATTAGCAAGAAGCTGGGAGAGAAGGTGACAACTGTTGGTGCGATTGTTCGAAAATGGAAGGAGCACAAAATGACCATCAATCGACCTCGCTCTGGGGCTCCACGCAAGATCTCACCTCGTGGGGTATCAATGGTTCTGAGAAAGGTGAAAAAGCATCCTAGAACTACACGGGAGGAGTTAGTTAATGACCTCAAATTAGCAGGGACCACAGTCACCAAGAAAACCATTGGAAACACATTACACCGCAATGGATTAAAATCCTGCAGGGCTCGCAAGGTCCCCCTGCTCAGGAAGGCACATGTGCAGGCCCGTCTGAAGTTTGCCAATGAACACCTGAATGATTCAGAGAGTGACTGGGAGAAGGTGCTGTGGTCTGATGAGACCAAAATAGAGCTCTTTGGCATTAACTCAACTCGCTGTGTTTGGAGGAGGAAAAATACTGCCTATGACCCCCAAAACACCGTCCCCACCGTCAAGCATGGGGGTGGAAACATTTTGCTTTGGGGGTGTTTTTCTGCTAAGGGCACAGGACAACTTATTCGCATAAACGGGAAAATGGACGGAGCCATGTATCGTGAAATCCTGAGCGACAACCTCCTTCCCTCTGCCAGGAAACTGAAAATGGGTCGTGGATGGGTGTTCCAGCACGACAATGACCCAAAACATACAGCAAAGGCAACAAAGGAGTGGCTCAAGAAGAAGCACATTAAGGTCATGGAGTGGCCTAGTCAGTCTCCGGACCTTAATCCAATCGAAAACCTATGGAGGGAGCTCAAGCTCAGAGTTGCACAGAGACAGCCTCGAAACCTTAGGGATTTAGAGATGATCTGCAAAGAGGAGTGGACCAACATTCCTCCTAAAATGTGCGCAAACTTGGTCATCAATTACAAGAAACGTTTGACCTCTGTGCTTGCAAACAAGGGTTTTTCCACCAAGTATTAAGTCTTTTTTTGTTAGAGGGTTCAAATACTTATTTCACTCAATGAAATGCAAATCAGTTGCTATCTTTTATTTAAAGTTATTTTTTCGATTTTCCTTTTGATGTGCTATCTGCCACTGTTACAATAAACCTACCATTGAAATGATACTGTTCTGAGACTTTTCATTTCTTTGTCATTGGACAAACTTACAAAATCAGTGAGGGGTCAAATAATTATTTCCTCCACTGTACATGCATCCACAAAACGTCAATTGCCAGCAATGTCCAAGAAGCTGGTTTCAAACTTATGTCCCGGTGGTATAGGGTTCCTACTAGACTTAACTCTATTTTCCCTGACAGTCTCGCCTATGTTGGCGTTGTCCTGCACACGTTCTGGAGCTGCCCTCATCTCTCGAGTTTCTGGGACTCCGTGTGGTTGATAACGTCTAAATTCACCTCATACACCCTCCCTAAGACACCTGCTTTCTTCCTGCTCCATCAGTGCGAGATTCCTCTCTCTACTTATAAAAGGTCTGTGGTAAAGCATCTGGTCAACGCCGCAAGGGCCTGTATCCCGGGTCTCTGGAGGCATCCGTCTGCTCCCTCTGTAGCCATGTGGATTAACAAAGTCCAGGAGACCATGAGAATGGAAGATCTCACCTCGACATTAAGACATACTGAGAAGAGGTTTACCAAGACCTGGAGTCACTGGTTGGAATTTTGCGACTCCACAGAATGTAAGGCACTCTTATCTCGTGTGTGAGTGCGTGGTCTGTTGCTAATTGTCTTACCCCCCCCCCCCCCCCTTCTTCTTTGCGTTTCTCATCCCTGTCCCCTCTTCCCTTTTACTTTGATTCGTCTGTCTGTGGTTCAGAACTGGGTTCAGTGATTATTTACCTGACCATTTGTTCTTTGCTACATGTTCACTTTTTCTATGTGAACTTTTGTTCATTATTTGCTCCATGGCTCGCCATGGCTTTGATAACTGAAAAATTTAAAATGCTAAATAAAGAATTTACAAAAAATAAATAAAAAACCCTTGGAGATATATACATACCAAGGAGTGTTAATGACATTTGAGGCATTATCTCAGAAATACAACATCCCCAGTACTCACTTCTGTTCATACTTACAACTTAGATAATCCATACAGAGCAAATTCCCGACCACTAACACCACGTTCTCTAAGTACCCACTCATAGGAATCGTCAAAACTCAAGGACCCAGAGGACTAGTATCAGTAATCTACTCACATTTAGTGCAAGCAAAGATCAGAGCAATTCCCTCACAGTCCTAGATAAATGGAAAAGACTGATACCCACACTTACAGAAGAATCCATAACAGATTTATTGGAATCACATTTACAAGTATCACCAGCAGTTAATAATAAACTGATTCAACTATACATCAGCCATCAAACATATCTCACACCAGACTATATAGAATGGGCAGAGCATCATCCACAGCATGTCCACGGTGTGGGGAAGTGGAGGAAGATTCCTGGCACATGATGTGGAGATGCAGCCCGATTGCCACACTCTGGGGGAAGGGACTGCTTTTCTTTCTAGCTTGCTGCCGGTCCAGGTGGCATGCACTCCTGAAGTGTGCCTGCTGGGAATATTGAGCTAAGATAACCGGGATCATTACATGACAATATTTTTGAGGGAGTCGCTATTTATGGCACGTAAATGTAAAGCTTTGAGATGGTACAACCACAATACACCGAACTTGTCCATGTGAAAATCACAGGATTGTGATGAGGGGTTGTGTTATTTTGTTTCCTTTTCCTCTATATAGTTCTCTAGAATAGATTCTCCTGCAGGTGGAAAGAGGATGGTCCAGACAAACCTGTTCTGAGGAATCTTCTGTAAGTCTACTAAATAACCGAAGAGAGTGATATTTAGGGCTCAAAGGTTCTAAGTTGCAGAGGACTGGGCATCTAGGAGGTAGTGTAGACGACCTCTAACCAGAAACTAATTGGGCACTGGATCTAAGTGAGAACATCTGACATCAGAATTCAGTCTCTCTCTCCTCACGATTGCATCTGGTTCTGGGAATAGTCTCTCTGTGGGACTACGATCCCTGGTAAAACCGGGATGCTTGTTGGATCTTGACGGAGATCTATTTCTCCTTTGCTGCTTCCTTCTGCCTTGAAAGGACTGCAGAAGGGATTTACCCATTTTTTGCCTGCAAGACCTTCCAAGAGCCTATCAAACTATCTCAAAAGAACCTACCTGGCTCATATGGGAGACGACAAAGATGCAATTTGAAAATATTGTTTGAGCCACTCAAGGTTTGAACCAGAGGGAGCGCAGACAGGTTCATGGCTTTAGAAGAAAACTTGACCTGCCAGGTGGCTGTATTGCATAGTAAATTGGCACCTGAAGTTGACTGCCTAAGGGAAGCCAGGATATTATCTCTAGGTACTCCAGAATCTACATCCCTTTCTATTTATAATAGGAAATGAAGTAGACATTTAGAGACCTTGCTAGTTGCAAGCACTACAGAACCATGAGAAGAGGTGGCACAGTAATGCTTTCTGAGAGTGCAGTCAGTGAGACTGTGAATAGGGTCCTGCATCATCAGATGGGACTAAAACACATCAATACCATTTTTCTATAGCCATGTCCACATTGCAAAAACCTCCAGTACAAAAAAACTGTGTGGATTCTGCATGTACATCTGAATACATGGCATAATGTGGAAGATGACAGTAATGTTTGTGGTTGCCCAATTTCCATTTCGTCAGTTGTGTTCCACTTGTGGGTCGCAAAATGGAGCTATTGAGGAGGGTAAATGCCATGGTCCAAATCAAAATAAATCTTAACAGACATTCTAAGGTTCATTGGGCCTTTGCATTGACAGAACACTGCACTTGTCATAATGAAGCTCTTCAGCGATCAAGTGTGATTACCTCATAAAAGGCCTCCTGGACTGCCATTGCACAGTTAAATTGGTTAGTCAGGTATAGAGCCATACACGACAGATAAGCCATGCTGCGTAGAGAGAAGGGTTGGCCAAAAGGCTTTATGGATCCGGAAATGGATTTTAATAGATAATATATTGGAAAAGTTATAAGAACAGAAATAGAATTTTATTTTGCAACATGGTTCTCTGCTAGAGTGTCATTCCCTCCCTTTTGTCCAGTTCCTGTCCCGCACTTTCACATCTGTGTTCTAGGTAATAAACTGCACCTGAACAGATAACTAAGGCCAAGCTCATACTTCAGTTATTTGGTCATTTATTTCTATCAGTTATTGTGAGCCAAAACCAGATTGGGGAGGGGGTAGGGGTGGCGATCAGCTGTTTGAGAAGGCCTTCTTGTTGCTTACTCTAGGCCAGTGATGCCACGACCATCGGTTCTCATGGTCTACTTGCAGCTCAGCCCCATTCACTTGAAAACCCTCAACCGCAAGGAAACAGTGTATTTGTTGTATGTACACCTGGACACAGCATACCATGAAATATAGCAGCAGTGATTGTGGGTGCTTACTTTCTGTTTTGTCAGCTTTTGGGCTGGGTTTTTGGGTTGTTCTGGCAGGGGAACAGCCTGCCGGATGTGTACTAACGCTAGCCCATGTGTGCCGCCGGAAGCCCTGCCCAGCCCCATTCACTATAATGGGGAAAGGCCTGAGGTCCAGCTGCAGCACGGCAAAGATGCCGAAAGGTGGCCGGACAAGAACTGCAGCACGGATGGATGGCAGCAACCATGGGCTAGCGTCAGTACTGATCTGGCGTGATTTGCCATTTTTGTCACATTGTGTCCCCAAAACATTTTTTTTATAAAATGTGATCAAAAAGTCATATGTACCCCAAAATGGTATTAATAAAAACTACAGCTTGCCCTGCCAAAAAAACAAGTCCTCACACAGCTTTGTAGATATATAAAAATATAAAAAGGTTGGGTGTCCTAATATAGTAATGCAAAGAAAATCTTAAATTTTTTAATATTTCAAAAGTTATTTTATTTAAGTAGTAAAACATGATAAAAGCTACATAAATTTGGTATCATCACATCATTTTTGGCACACTGTGAACACCATAATAAGAAAACCCCAAAAAACCTTGAATATGAGGGGTCTTTTTTCCAATTTCATCAGACAAAGGATTCCCCCCCCCCCCATTTTCAAATATAATATATAAATTAAGTGGTGCCATTAAAAAATACAAATTATGCCACGAAACTATGCCCCCAAATGGCTATGTGAACAGAAAGTTAAAAAAAAGTTGTGGCTATTGGAAGGTGGAAAAAATAAAAAAAATAAGAATTGGCCTGGTTATTAAGAGGTTAGAACGCCCATTGGTTATTATTGTTTGGGGTTCTGTTTAAAGGGGTTGTCCGGGTTCAGAGCCGAACCCGGACATACCCTTATTTTCACCCCGGCAGCCCTCCTGAGCCTGGCATCGGAGCATCTCATGCTCCGATGCGCTCCCGTGCCCTGCGCTAGATCGCGCAGGGCACAGGCTCTTGTGTTTTCAATAACACACTGCCGGGCGGTAACTTCCGCCCAGCAGTGTGTTCGGTGACGTCACCGGCTCTGAGGGGCGGGCTTTAGCTCTGCCCTAGCCGTTTTACTGGCTAGGGCAGAGCCAAATCCCGCCCATCAGTGCCGGTGACGTCACCGGGCTGCCTGTCAGCCCCATAGAGAGCCCGGTATGTCACCGGAACTCAGAAAAATGCCTTTGCCCTGCGCGATTTAGCGCAGGGCAAAGGAGAGCATCGGAGCATGAACTGCTCCGATGCTCATGTGAGGGGGGCTGCCGGGGTGAAAATGGAGGGATGTCCAGGTTCAGCTCTGAACCTGGACAACCCCTTTAAATCTAGAAAACCGGTTGCTTAAAATTAGTTACCCACTCTAGTCAATCCCTGAATAAGTTTCCAACCCAGGAAATAAAAAAATAAATAAAAAAAATGTATTCTTCAGTTTACAATAGAAATAGAGGACTTTGAAATAAAGACACAGAGGTGACAACAGAAACATTTTACTTCTTTGATGAGAAAACTGAAATTAACCCCTAGTGAACAAAAAACTAGGAATAAAAGCAGTAAGGCACCACAGCAGCAAATTCATCACGCTCTTCAATGCTAGAGGACTCCTAATCTGCACACTGATGAAGCAGGTTTCATAGCAATGGAGCAAACAAAGCGCACTGTCCAAATAACAGGGCTGATTGCAGTTCAGGACTGTTCAAGTCTTGCATAAAGGTGTATAATACAGGGTCGTCTTTTGTTAGTCTTGTTCTCACTGACCACTGTCTCATTAGTTCTGGGCTAAATTATGGAACATAAGAATAGAGTTGTAGATTTTTAGAGCAGGTCCTAATTTGAGTCCCAAGATCTTCACCAAGTCTGTCTGAGTAAGCAGGAGGAAGGCCTCGCCATCAATTTGCTGTAGGAATCCATAAAATATGAAATTGTGGTTAGAGAATGTTACAACATCAAGCGTTAAACATACAAGTGGCCCTGTCCATGTCATTATTAAAGAGGATCTCTAGTCCGAAAATGACCCACTGTTTAAATCAGGTTTTTATGTTAAAAATCAATCATTTACAGTGTTTTTCAGTGATGCCCATCTCTAAAACCGCCCAGAACAGCGCTATACACTGCCCATTTTTACCGGTGACATCATCGGGCTCACTGCTAGGCGGAATTGCCTGCCTAGCATACTGATATGAAGCCCGGTACGTCACTGGCTCACAACAAACAAACCTTGCCCTGTGTGATGCAACACAAGGCAAAGGGAAATTCGGGACAAGGGAATTCTCAGATGCTCCACTCCTACATGGTAAAGGAGTGAAGGGGCGCTTATGAGCTTATGTCCAAGTTCAGCCCTGAAGACAGACAACCCCTTTAACTCAAGGCATTTTCTATATATATATATATATATATATATATATATATATATATATATATATATATATATATATATACATACTCACACAGGCTCAGAGGCCATGTGATCACAAGGTAACGTGCCGATTGACAAACAGGCACCCACTATGATGACATCTAAGCAGTTAGAAAGAGGGACATGAGAAAAGCGTTACTAATGCATAGAATAAAAGGTGAACGGCATTATATAAAATGCAAAACACACTAGCAGAATTGCTGTGATTTTTTTCCAATGTTATCCCCAAAAATCTTAATCAGCGAGTTATATGCTCATTCATTGTGAAATATTATACCTCTTCTCTGAAGACAGATGCTTGTTCCATACAGCCTGGCAGCTGCTGGACAAACAGAGCAACCTGCAAAATAAAGAAAGAAGAGTAATGATGGCCTTGGCTATAGAGGCTGCGTTCACTGCTATTATGCACTCTCACACAAATTTATTTATCAAACAGGAATCGTATCCGCACAAAATGACATTTAAAATCAGGTTTATAGTCTAAATACATTTGTTTTAACCATTTGTGTTGGTGTTTAATTTTTATTATCTGTCCATGTTTTTTAAATCTTCCAATTTTCACACAGGCCACTAAAAAACAGTAACTCTAGGCTGACTCCTCCTGTTTTTGTAGTTTACTTTTTATCTTTTCAGTATAGAATGGAGCAGGATGAGCAGAATCCTTGCATTATCATTAGAGGGCGGCCATGTTAAAGGGGTTATACCATCTTAGACAAGGTAGGATATGCCCCCATTGTCTGATAGGTGCAGGTCCCAGAGGTGGAGAAACTGAGCGGTGATACTTGAGGAGGGCGCACTGCGCATACACAGCCACCCTCCATTCATTTCTATGGAGCAGCCAAATAGACTAGCACTGGCTCTGCTATTTCCGTCGACCCCATAGAAATGAATAGGAGCGGTGGCCGCGTACG
This sequence comes from Bufo gargarizans, assembly GCF_014858855.1. Lineage (NCBI taxonomy): Eukaryota > Metazoa > Chordata > Amphibia > Anura > Bufonidae > Bufo > Bufo gargarizans. The sequence continues at coordinate 358,237,986 of NC_058082.1, read as the reverse complement.
AGTGGTGCGCTCCTATTCACTTCAAATGGGAGAGGCGGGGAGCTGCGCTTGGTGGCTGTGCCCCTGCTCCGTTCTCCTTGTAGGTGCAGGTCCCAGAGGTGGGACCCGCACCTATCAGACAATGGGGGAATATCCTAGCGATATGCCCCCATTGTCTAAGATGGGATAACCCCTATAACCACTTCAACTCCGCTAGCTAAAACCCCCTTAATGACCAGGCCACTTTTTACACTTCTGCACTACACTACTTTCACCGTTTATCGCTCGGTCATGCAACTTACCACCCAAATGAATTTTACCTCCTTTTCTTCTCACTAATAGAGCTTTCATTTGGTGGTATTTTATTGCTGCTGACATTTTTACTTTTTTGTTATTAATCAAAATGTAACGATTTTTTTGCAAAAAAATGACATTTTTCACTTTCAGCTGTAAAATTTTGCAAAAAAAAAACGACATCCATATATAATTTTTTTGCCACATTTATTGTTCTACATGTCTTTGATAAAAAAAAATGTTTTGGCAAAAAAAAAAAAAAAAAATATGGTTTGGGTAAAAGTTATAGCGTTTACAAACTATGGTACAAAAATTTGAATTTCCGCTTTTTGAAGCAGCTCTGACTTTCTGAGCACCTGTCATGTTTCCTGAGGTTCTACAATGCCCAAACAGTAGAAAAAACCCACAAATGACCCCATTTCGGAAAGTAGACACCCTAAGGTATTCGCTGATGGGCATAGTGAGTTCATAGAACTTTTTATTTTTTATCACAAGTTAGCGGAAAATGATGATTTTTTTTTATTTATTTTTTTCCTTACAAAGTCTCATATTCCACTAACTTGCGACAAAAAATTAAAAATTCTAGGAACTCGCCATGCTCCTCACGGAATACCTTGGGGTGTCTTCTTTCCAAAATGGGGTCACTTGTGGCGTAGTTATACTGCCCTGGCAATTTAGGGGCCCATATGTGTGAGAAGTAGTTTGCAATCAAAATCTGTAAAAACAAGATTTTTGTATAACTTACCAGTAAAATCTCTTTCTCGCTCTTTCCTTGGGGGACACAGAAGACCTTGGGTATAGCTCATCTCCCTAGGAGGCGTGACACTAAGAAAAAACTGTTAAGCCCCTCCTCCACAGCTATACCCTCAGCCTGGAGAGAAAGGCTGCCAGTTGCGTGTCCAAGTAGTGAGAAAAGGCAAAGCCCAAGAAGTGGAACCAACAAGCCAACTACCCAACGGGTAAAACAAACTCGGAAACTCGCCTAGATAAAAACAAAGAATGGGTGGGTGCTGTGTCCCCCAAGGAAAGAGCGAGAAAGAGATTTTACTGGTAAGTTATACAAAATCTCATTTTCTCGCCCAGTTTCCTTGGGGGACACAGAAGACCTTGGGACGTTCAATAGCAGTCCAAGAGGGGAGGGACTACAGCACCAAGGCGAAGCACCCGAAGGCATCAAGAAACCGCCGCCTGCAGACCAGGCAGCCCAAGACAGCATCCGCTGAAGCCCGAGTATGCACCCTGTAGAACTCGGTAAGGTGTGCAAGGAAGACCAGTGACCGCCTTGCACAAATGCATGGCCGAAGCCCAATGCCTCCGGCCCAGGGGACACCGACCGCTCTGGTGAAATGGACAGTGACACCAAAGGCAGAACCCTGCCCTTGTGCGGTAACCACAACAATAGCCACTCTGAGAAAGCGGAGGAAGCCACCCTGGAGGCCGCAACCCTTGCACGGACCTCCTAGAAACACAAGAGACCAAACGTCGACAAGAGCCGGAGATCTCCAAGCAAAAACGCAAGGCCCAAACAACGTCCAAACGGTGAAGTGTCCGTTCCCGGGGGCGGGAAGGGGAGGACGAATGCCTCGCGGAACCGAAAGACAAACACCACCTTCAGAAGGAAGGAAGAGACGGGATGGAGAACAGCCCTGTCCTATGGAAAGACAGAAGGCTCGGAACAAGAAGGACCGCCACTCAGGCACCCGTCAGAGACCCGACGGCTACGGAAACACAACCGCACAGGACAGAAGGAGTAGAGAGAACTACTGTAACAGCTCCAAAAGGAAAGATAGGAGCGCCAAGAACCCAGTATGTAGATCCCAGGGCGGTACCGGAGGGCAGTACAAAGGGAACCCAAGAGCCGCTCCATGGAAGAAGGTCTTGACAGGCCCAGAGGGCCGTGGAACGCTGAAAGAGGAGGGACAGCGCCGACACTTGAAGCAACAGGGTCCCAGTCCCAGGTCCAGGCCGGACTGGAGAAAGACAGAACCATGGAGAAAGAAAGGCAGAGAGGGGAAAACGCCCAGCTTCCCACAGAACCCCAGGTAAAAACCCTAAGTCCTACAACAGAACCTGGACGAAACACGGCCAGGAGCGAACACTAACGAGCCCGCTAGAGTCGCCTGGGCAAGCGGGTGAAAACCCAACGAGATCATGCGCAGACCAGTAACACGGCCAGAACGGAAGCCGTTCTACAGTCCCAGTGTGGGAGATCCAAGGGCAACCCTGACCGAATGGTAGTCCTCCCAAGTTACCGAGAAGGTAAATCCATGGCAGAACCATTGCCGAGAATGAAAAAAAAAAAACCTCAATCTGCACCCAGCTGGAGGACAGAACGCGGCAGACCCGGTAAATAGGCACACAGCTAGTACAGCCAGTGCGAACAAGGGAAACAGTACGAGGCCAAAAGGAACACCGGAACCATCCACATGAACAACCATGCTCTCCCCAGAGGGGAGGGCAGCGAAGGAAAGCCTCTGAAGCATGGCCGGGACAGAAGCCACATCGGAGTGAACTGTACCGAGCGGGAGCCAAACAGAGCCGGCGAGAAAAGGCAGTCGAGACAGAGGCCGGCATAACACCCTCCAACCGAAGTGAGGGGTGGGCAACAGGGAAGCCATAGGACAGCTCAAGAGCAGAACCCCGCTACACCGAGACGCCCGGTTCACCGCCCGCAGAAGGCGAATACCCTGAAGAACCCAAGATGGAGGTCCTCCGGACCTGGGTACGCGAGCACCCAAGAGAAGTTGGGTGACCTTCCCGAGAAGAGCGGCCCGAACCTGGTAACAGATCAGACTGAAGCGCAGAGGGCACCAACCGGAAGGACTCACACCACACCGCATCTGAAGAGGAGGAATGGTAGTAGGCGAGGGAACCGTAGTCCCGCCAGAGAAAACGCAGAATTCGAGGGACGCTGCAGACAGCACTCTCGACTATGTGACCAACAACGCAGGGAAACAATGCCGCGGGAGGACGAACGGGTACGCATCTAGGGACCACGAACACACCCCGGGCGGAAGGGACGAAAGGAATGAGTACCACCCAGCTTGGTGCAGTAGCGAACAAGTAGAGCTCGTCTACTTATATATAAGGTATATATATATATACCTTTGAACACATTGGGCATTCATTAGCTGTTTGTTGAACACCACCGTAGGCTCACACAGGTGGACAGAACGAGCTCTTTAGAGAGATAGCGCAAGGCTAGCTGCAAGCATCGTATCTCAAGAGAAAAAAGGTATGTTGCAGGAGAAAGGGAGGCATACGTACGAGTAGCCCCGTAAGCAGTGAGAAGACCAACCCACCCATGGGAGGAGAAGGCATACCCGGCCCAAACAACGGACAGAGCGCACAAGAAAGTCCGCTCACTGCAAAAAAATAGTCACTCAGCGAAGGATCAGCCAGAGTCCAAACGTACCAACGGAAGTGCAAGTGCAACCTGAAAGGCAGTCATGCACAAGACCAGCACGGCATGCAATGGAACGCAAGCAGTCCGCCCAGAAAAGGGGGGAAATGTACCTGGCCAACACAGCAGTCGGCAAGAGTGCAGAAGCCCGCCCCAAAAGGGGGGGATACCAAGGCCAGTACCTACTATGGAAAAGTAGGACATACCATATTCCGCCCAGAAGGGGGCCATGCCCATGGCCGCACATGTCCAGCAGAACGCAGGAAGGTACACTTAGGGAAAGGGGGCATGCACAGGGTTATTCTATCATTAAGTGATTGTGCAAAAATCCACCCAACACCGAATTTCGTGAGAGTGCACCACTCCGCCAATGAAGGGGGACGTGTACCAGTTCAGCACCGCATAAACACGGACAGCCGTGGATCGCGTGAGCGTGCAAAATGCCGCCCATGGAATAAGGGGTGGCCATGCACAAGACCAGCACAGATTCCATGGGAGTGCAAGCATTCCACCCAAGTTAGAGGGCATGCTCATGCCCAGAAATGGGGGTCATGCACATGGCCAGCATCGCATCCAGTGAGAGTGCGAGCACCCCGCCATGGATGGGGCCATGCACATGGCCAGCAACGCACTGGCGAGAGAACAAACACAGTCAGTGAGAGTGTACGTATGTCGCCTGAGGAAAGGAGACATGTCCAAGGCCAGCAGCGAATCCAGTGAGAGTGCGGCACACCGCCCACGGAAGGGGGGGGGTCATGCACATGGCCGGCAACGGATCCAGTGAGGTTCAGTGTTCCGCCTATGGAAGGGGAACGTGCACATGGCCGGCACCGTATCCGGGGAGAGTGCAGTATACCTCCTATGGAAGGGGTTCATACACATGGCCAGCACCGTAACCGGTGAGAGTGCAGTATTCCGCCTATGAAGGGGTTCATGCACATGGCCGGCAGCGAATCCAGTGAGTGCAACGTCCCGCCTGTGGAAGGGGGTCGTGCACATGGCCAGCACCGCATCCGGTGAGAGTGCAGCAGTCCGCCTAGAAAAAAGGGGGGGGGGTCATGCACAAGGCCAGGCCGCAGCCAAAGAGAGTGCAGTATTCCGCCTAGGAAGGAGGGCCATGCACCTGCAGCCACCAGAACTGGGTGACGCATACTGGCCAGAAAAATTTTATGCATGCACTTGGCCAGCGCCGTATCCCGTGAGAGGGCAAGAAAACGCCTGGGAGGGGGAACATGCCCTGGCCAGCGCCGCAGCCGGGGAGCGCGACATACCGCCTAAGAGAGGGGGGCATGCCTACAGACAGCATACCGAATGATGAGGCTGCCGCGTCCTGCGCAGCCCACAAGACCAGTTATTTAAAACAAAATTATAATTTTTTTTTTATATTTTTTTTATTATATTATATTATTATTATTATTTATTAATATTACAGCCTCCCTGAGGCAGAAAGGGGGGCAACCATACAGGGGCACAGGCCGTACGGGCCCATCAGGAGCCGGCCAGTACCCAAAGGGTTAACAGGCATCTGGCCTGTGGGGGGGGGCGGCGCTGCGAACTCTTGGAGGCGGGGGAACCTCCAGGCGGGAAGAATTCGCGCTTGGAGAGTTCCCGCCCCCCCCACAGAGGCCTGAATTTGCGGCCTAGCAGACCGTGAAGCCGGGGCCTAAATTTTACCGGCGCCCGGATGACCGGGCCGCAAGCATTTAAAGTACCGGCCGGCCTAAGCCGGCCGCGGGTGCCCACATACCGGCCGCGGGAGCCCACCCCGAGTGCCAGAATTGCGGTCGGCAGGCCGCGAAGCCTGACAAACTATGCAGCGCCCGGCCGGCCGGAATGCACCGACGGCCGGCCGGGGCCTGTTGGAGCACAGCTCTAGCCAATGCCGGCCGCGGGTGCCCACCCCGCGGCCGGAAGAATCAGGGACCCGAGAGGAGCGTGAGGTGCGGCCCAGCAGGCCGCGACGCCTGGGCCAAAATTTGCGGCGTCCGGCCGACCGGACCGAAGGTCGGCCGGGCCTAGTTGGAGCATAGCTCGCACATGTAACGCCGGCCGCGGGAGCCACCCCGTGGCCAGGAAGAGTCAGGGGCCCGGGAAGGAGCACCGGATGGTGCGGCCCAGCGGGCCGCGAACGTGGACTAAAGTTTTGCAGCTGCCCTGAGCACGCACCGGCAAGCGCCCCCTCTTTGCGCGGACCTCCATCCTGTAGTGAGGCTGCCGCGTCCCTTATGATCTATGGAGGGGAGAGAAGGAATGGGTGAGTGCTGTAGCAGATTGCCGCCTTGCGACACCCCAGGGACCAGCCTAGGTCCAGCCACCCAATAGCCACTCTGCTTGGATAGGCTAAAGTATGGGGTCAGTCACGCAGGAGACCGGGGTGGGGGGAGGGGGTCGTAGGGCTGGAGAAGCCACTCTCTCACCATAGCCGTCTTCACCCTCGGTCCGTTCCAGCAGGGTCGCCCCTTCAGCTACTGGCACCGTAGTGGCAGGACGCTGGAAGAGGGGCTTGGCGTGCGGGCGACCCTTGCGCTGGCGGGATGCAGGGGAGCTGGGCTGCCCTGGTCCACCTTGCCTTCTGTGGGGGAGGCAGCAGTGCGGATGACCGGCACTGGCGCAGCTCGACCCCGAGAGAAACAGAGAGGTCTAGTGCGACTCTGTTGTCCCTGATTGTCTGGAACAAAAAGAAAAGAAAAAGTAAAAATCAAAATTTAAACAAGGAGAAAACAGCCCTGCAGTAGCAGGGAGTGTCTTGCCTCCTTGGACACTAAGCAAAAACTGGCAGCCTTTCTCTCCAGGCTGAGGGTATAGCTGTGGAGGAGGGGCTTAACAGTTTTTTCTTAGTGTCACGCCTCCTAGGGAGATGAGCTATACCCAAGGTCTTCTGTGTCCCCCAAGGAAACTGGGCGAGAAAAATGACCGGTGAAATCCGAAAGGTGCACTTTGGAATGTGGGTCCCTTTGCCCACCTAGGCTGCAAAAAAGTGTCACACATCTGGTATCGCCGTACTCAGGAGAAGTTGGGGAATGTGTTTTGGGGTGTCATTTTACATATAACCATGCTGGGTGAGAGAAATATCTTGGCAAAAGACAACTTTTCCAATTTTTTTTTATACAAAGTTGGCATTTGACCAAGATATTTTTCTCACCCAGCATGGGTATATGTAAAATGACACCCCAAAACACATTGCCCAACTTCTCCCGAGTACGGCGATACCAGATGTGTGACACTTTTTTGCAGCCTAGATGCGCAAAGCGGCCCAAATTCCTTTTAGGAGGGTATTTTTAGACATTTATATCCCAGACTTCTTCTCACGCTTTAGGGCCCCTAAAAAGCCAGGGCAGTATAAATACCCCACATGTGACCCCACTTTGGAAAGAAGACCCCCCAAGATATTCAATGAGGGGCATGGCGAGTTCATAGAATATTTTTTTTTGTTGCATAAGTTAGCGGAAATCGTTTTTTTTTTTTTTTTTTCTCACAAAGTCTCACTTTCCGCTAACTTGGGATAAAAATGTCAATCTTTCATGGACTCAATATGCCCCTCACGGAATACCTTGGGGTGTCTTCTTTCCGAAATGGGGTCACATGTGGGGTATTTATACTGCCCTGGCTTTTTAGGGGCCCTAAAGCGTGAGAAGAAGTCTGGAATATAAATGTCTAAAAAATGTTACGCATTTGGATTCCGTGAGGGGTATGGTGAGTTCATGTGAGATTTTATTTTTTGGACACAAGTTAGTGGAAAATGAGACTTTGTAAGAAAAAACAAACCAAAAAAAAATATTTCCGCTAACTTGGGCCAAAAAAATGTCTGAATGGAGCCTTACAGGGGGTGATCAATGACAGGGGGGTGATCAGGGAGTGTATATGGGGTGATCACCTCATATACACTCCCTGATCACCCCCTGTCATTGATCACCCCTCTGTCATTGATCACCCCTCTGAAAGGCTCCATTCAGACGTCCATATGATTTTTACGGATCCACGGATCGGATCCGCAAAACACATACGGACGTCTGAATGGAGCCTTACAGGTGGGTGATCAATGACAAGGGGGTGATCACCCATATAGACTTCCTGATCACCCCCCTGTCATTGATCACCCCCCTGTAAGGCTCCATTCAGACGTCCGTATGATTTTTACGGATCCACGGATACATGGATCGGATCCGCAAAACGCATACGGACGTCTGAATGGAGCCTTACAGGGGGGTGATCAATGACAGGGGGGTGATCAATGACAGGGAAGTGATCAGGAAGTCTATATGCGTGATCACCCCCTTGTCATTGATCACCCCCCTGTAAGGCTCCATTCAGACGTCCGTATGCGTTTTGCGGATCCGATCCATGTATCCGTAAAAATCATACGGACGTCTGAATGGAGCCTTACAGGGGGGGTGATCAATGACAGGGGGGTGATCAGGAAGTCTATATGGGTGATCACCCCCTTGTCATTGATTACCCCCCTGTAAGGCTCTATTCAGACGTCCGTATGTGTTTTGTGGATACGATCCATGTATCCGTGGATCCGTAAAAATCATACGGACGTCTGAACGGAGCCTGACAGGGGGGTGATCAATGACAGGGGGGGTGATCAGGGAGTCTGTATGGGGTGATCAGTGGTTCATAAAGGGTTAATAAGTGACGGGGGGGGGGGGGGGGGGGGGGGTGTAGTGTAGTGTTTTGTGTTACTTTACTGAGCTACCTGTGTCCTCTGGTGGTCGATCCAAACAAAAGGGACCACCAGAGGACCAGGTAGCAGGTATATTAGACGCTGTTATCAAAACAGCATCTAATATACCTGTTAGGGGTTAAAAAAAAACATCTCCAGCCTGCCAGCGAGCGATCGCCGCTGGCAGGCTGGAGATCCACTCTCTTACCTTCCGTTCCTGTGAGTGCGCGCGTTCACAGGAAATCTCGGCTCTCGCGGGAGGACGCGTATATGCGTCCACCCAGAAGAGCAGGACCGCCGGCAGGACGCAATCCTGCGTACGGTGGTCCGGAGCTGGTTAAGCAACAAGCAAGAAATAATATATATTCTACACAGACACATAACGTCCTGGAGACTATAATAGAAATGTTGTAGACTGCTGCTGTACTGACAATAAGAAATGAAGACTGTGCCTTAAATATGGCAGTCAATGAAGAGGTTTATAAAAAACAAAAAAAAGGTACAAAGTGAAAAAATTACACACACACTGGATATAAAATTATATATATATATATATATATATATATATATATATATATATATACACACACATACATACACACACATATATACACACATATACACAGTACAGACCAAAAGTTTGGACGCCTTCTCATTCAAAGAGTTTTCTTTATTTTCATGACTATGAAAATTGTAGATTCACACTGAAGGCATCAAAACTATGAATTAACACATGTGGAATTATATACATAACAAAAAAGTGTGAAACAACTGAAAATATGTCATATTCTAGGTTCTTCAAAGTAGCCACCTTTTGCTTTGATTACTGTTTTGCACACTCTTGATGAGCTTCAAGAGGTAGTCACCTGAAATGGTCTTCCAACAGTCTTGAAGGAGTTCCCAGAGATGCTTAGCACTTGTTGGCCCTTTTGCCTTCACTTTGCGGTCCAGCTCACCAAACCATCTCGATTGGGTTCAGGTCCGGTGACTGTGGAGGCCAGGTCATCTGGCGCAGCACCCCATCACTCTCCTTCATGGTCAAATAGCCCTTACACAGCCTGGAGGTGTGTTTGGGGTCATTGTCCTGTTGAAAAATAAATGATGGTCCAACTAAACGCAAACCGGATGGAATAGCATGCCGCAGCAAGATGCTGTGGTAGCCATGCTGGTTCAGTATGCCTTCAATTTTGAATAAATCCCCAACAGTGTCACCAGCAAAGCACCCCCACAACATCACACCTCCTCCTCCATGCTTCACGGTGGGAACCAGGCATGTAGAGTCCATCACCTTTTCTGCGTCGCACAAAGACACGGTGGTCGGAACCAAAGATCTCAAATTTGGACTCATCAGACCAAAGCACAGATTTCCACTGGTCTAATGTCCATTCCTTGTGTTCTTTAGCCCAAACAAGTCTCTTCTGCTTGTTGCCTGTCCTTAGCAGTGGTTTCCTAGCAGATATTTTACCATGAAGGCCTGATTCACACAGTCTCCTCTTAACAGTTCTAGAGATGTGTCTGCTGCTAGAACTCTGTGTGGCATTGACCTGGTCTCTAATCTGAGCTGCTGTTCACGTGCGATTTCTGAGGCTGGTGACTCGGATGAACTTATCCTCCACAGCAGAGGTGACTCTTGGTCTTCCTTTCCTGGGGCTGTCCGCATGTGAGCCAGTTTCTTTGTAGCGCTTGATGGTTTTTGTGACTGCACTTGGGGACACTTTCAAAGTTTTCCCAATTTTTCAGACTGACTGACTTCATTTCTTAAAGTAATGATGGCCACTCGTTTTTCTTTACTTAGCTGCTTTTTTTTCTTGCCATAATACAAATTCTAACAGTCTATTCAGTAGGACTATAAGCTGTGTATCCACCTGACTTCTCCACAACGCAACTGATGGTCCCAACCCCATTTATAAGGCAATAAATCCCACTTATTAAACCTGACAGGGCACACCTGTGAAGTGAAAACCATTTCAGGTGACTACCTCTTGAAGCTCAAAGAGAATGCCAAGAGTGTGCAAAGCAGTAATCAAAGCAAAAGGTGGCTACTTTGAAGAACCTAGAATATGACATATTTTCAGTTGTTTCACACTTTTTTGTTATGTAGATAATTCCACATGTGTTAATTCATAGTTTTGATACCTTCAGTGTGAATCTACAATTTTCATAGTCAGCAAGATTAAGCATTTATGAAACCAACTGGGACACCAGCTTTGGCAATCTACAAATGTGCCGCAGGATACAGTACAGAACCTATCTGCCCCCATGCCCAACCGTATCTCATCTTGTATCGAGACTAAAAGGTGGCCCGACAGGGCACTAGAGCCTCCTTTCAATTGTACAGTTTTTCCCAATAAACGTATCTTTTTGCTCTAATATTATCACTTACATATATCATCACTACATTCACACATATAAAGTTGCATTTTATTTTGTCAAGGAGTGCATTATATATTATACATATATTTATTATTTGAGTGCTATTTAATGAAGGCACAAGCTTGTGTACCTTTGCTTGAGAAAGGCTCAGTTGTGAGCTGAAACGTTGCAATTGTTCCACATGGGTAAATAAAGACATCACGTTTTTTTTCAAGTCTTGGAGTGCTGTCCAATTTCATACGTATACACATACATAGATAGATAGATATAGATAGAGAGATATATATATATATATATATATATATATATATATATATATCTCTATCTATCTATCTCTATATCTATCTCACTGCTTGAGAAAGGTTCTGTGGAGTGCTGTGGAATTTTTGTAATATATATATATATATATATATATACATATATATATATATATATATACACACACATACATACATACACACACACATATACATACACACACGGTATATCTATCTCTAGCTAAATAATCAAATTAACCCCTTAGTGACCACCCATACGTGTTTTTACTGACGTAAACAAAGGTGTTTTTCGCTAAATGGCTGGCTTTAATCAATCATTACATGTACTTAATGGTGCATTAAAAACTATAAACTTGTCCTGCAAAAAATAAGACCTCATACAAGTACATTTATGAAAAAACAAAAAAGCTCTAGCTCTTGGAATGTAATTTTTTTTAAATGCGCTTGTCACTAAGGGGTTAAGGCCTCATGCACACTGCTGTTCCGTGCATTGCGGTCCTCACTGCACGGGCAACATCCGTACCACTAAAAAAAAATTGAAAAAGTTATATTTCTTGCGGTGCGGAGGCAGGGAGAGGAACCCCACGGAAGCACTCCGTAGTGCTTCTGTGCCTCCATTCCGCACCGCACCTCCGGATTGTGGACCGTTAAGTGTATATGAGGTCTAAGGGTGTTTTTCAATAGAATGGGCCTCATCTGCAATACAAAGCACAGCTTCTATGTAATGGATAGCGCTGTGCTTGGTAAGCTGTGATGAGATGCAGCGTTCACTGGATTCCTCTGATATTGATGACCTATCCCGATTATAGGGCATCTCTATTAAACACCCAGAAAACCCTTTGGCTTTGTAATCACTCCAAACGTGTCTACTTTAGTAAATACAACAATTCTGAGTTATATTTTTTAGAACTTTCTGCTGTTCTATTCCTCTGTTATGCCACCTGGTAGTTTATGCATATGTTGACCACTGGGTGTTGGCACTTGGGGATGTATCCCTTCCCTACACACTCGGACACTTTACAATCTGTGCTGAAAGTACAAGACTGTGCAAGGACATACCCCCTTTAACAAGAGATACAATAACACCCAGTTGTCAAATTATTCAGACATTTCTAGAAGAATAAAGGAATGACAAATATGCTCCAGAATTATTATGTTATGAGCCATACAAGCATTTACTAAAACAGACCAGTCAGGACTGAAATACGAGACATTTTTCTCTAAGCAATTGCTGGAACTTATTTAATTTCCAGCCTCATCTGCAAGAGTTGGAAGGGGGAAAACACATTTTAAAATAATCTTACTTCTTCAGCATTCCACTTTCTGACAGTCTTGGCAGTATATGCTGACACTTCGGGAAGAAGATGACATTGCTTTTCCCAGCACAGATGAATGCGATGGCTGGGATCAGAGGACAAGGATGTCATAAACACTGATTGATGAAGAGCTTGCTCAAGACTCAGCTCACAATCTAGGGAAAACCACATCACTCAGTACATGAAGAGATCTTAAAGGGGTTATCCAATTTTACAAGCAGCCCCCCCCCCCCCATGTGCCGGGCCTCCCAGAGGGAATATACTTACCCCGCTCCCTGCGCCGCTCCTGGTCCCCTCACCGCCGCTGCTGCTTCTCTCAGCACACGGTTGAAAACATCCCGTGTCGGGGGAAGCAACCAATGGCAGACGGGGACGAGCCTCTCTAGCGTCACCCACAATGCTACAGAGGCTTGTCCCCGTCTGCCATTGGCTGCTCCCCCCCCCCCCCCCCCCCCGACACCGGATGTTTTCATCCGTGTACAGAGAAGCAGCAGCGGCAGTGCGGGGACCAGGAGTGGTGCAGGGAGCGGGGTAAGTATATTCCCTCTGAGAGGCCTGACACATGGGGGGCTGTTTGTGAAATTGGATAACCCCTTTAAAAGTTACAAACTCTGTTATAACCTTAGCACATGTGCATTTGGCAAAAATCACCTAAATTATTAAGCAGTTGCATCAACGATCATTTCATCGTGCAAAAAAAGTATAGAAGATGTGCATTAAAAAAAACAAAAAAAAAACTGAGGAGCATTTGCAACTTTTTGAGCTTCTCAATACTTTTCTGAAGTGGCGGAAAAGGGGTGGGGCTTAGCGGTAGGGAGAGATTTGTAACCACAACACCACTTAAGCCAGTCACTGGATGCAACGGAGCATGTGACAATGCCTATAAAGCCGCCAGATATAAAACACTCCAAGCATGGACAAAGGGGAGGCAGTATTGAGGACTGGGGCAGCAGGGAGCAGGTAAGTATGAATTTTCTGTTCCAGGAGGCAGGCTGTGGGCATTAGATAAAAAGTAATTATTCCCGGACAGCCCCTTTAAGGGGTTAAAGACAAATACACTATACTGATGAATGTCACATGTGATTTTGTTATACGAAGGCTACTTTCCCACTTCCGTTTTGGCTTTCCGTTTGTGAGCTCCGTTCAGGGCTCCCACAAGCAGTCCAAAACGGATCAGTTTGCATTCTAATGCCTTCTGAATGGAAAAGGATCAGCTCAGAATGCATCAGTTCCGTCTCCATTCTGCGTTTTGGTGTCCGTCTGATGAAACTGAGCCAAACAGCACACAATGTAAGTCAATGGGGACGGATCCGTTTTCACTGACACCATAGAAAACTGATCTGTCCTCCATTGACTTTCAATGGTGTTCAAGACGGATCCGTCTTGGCTATGTTAAAGATAATACAAACGGATCCGTTCTGAACGAATGCAGACGGTTGTATTATCTGAACGGATCCATTATCTTAACGCGAGTGTGAAAGTAGCCTAATAAAAACTAAGACAAGCGCAACAAGAAAAACAACAAGTTGCAAAACTTGACTGTCGGCATGGAGTCCTAGCCTAAGGCTCTGACACTAGATACATATAATACAGATAGATACCTGTACCATCTGTTTCCTGTTTAATCAGCTGCAGACGGATATATGTGTGTGCACCCCTAGAAAAGAAAGTTATCAAATTAAACATGGCAATTATAACAAAGTAATGATCATCCAAATATAAACAGTAGGCTTCGGCGTCATTTAAAGTATAATTATAGAAAAACAATGTGAACTAAGTATACAGACATGGAGAGCGGCGCCTGGGGATCTCACTGCACTTGCTATTATCCCCGGGCGCCGCTCCGTTCTCCCGTTATGCCCTCCGGTATCTTCGCTCTGTAAGTTATAGTAGGCGGTGTCTGCCCTTGTCCTGTGGGAGTCTCCTTCTCCTAGGCTGCAGTGCTGGCCAATCGCAGCACAGAGCTCACAGCCTGGGAGAAAAAAAAACTCCAAATAAAAAATTTTTATTGAAAAAATTGTTTGGGGGAGAGTGACGCCAATAAAAACTACAATTTGTCCCGCAAAAGACAATTTATAGCTCTTGGAACGCAATGATTAAAATAGGAATAAAAACGCTTGGTCAGTAAGGCCCAAAACAGGCTGGTCACTAAGGGGTTAAAGGATACCTGTCATATTTTAACTCCAAATTAAAAATGTTCACATATGTAGTTACTACTGAGGTGATAATCCATAATCACTATATTTTTTCCTCACATACCCCATATTTAAGAAAATTCCTTCCATAGCAACCGTTTTTCACCAGACTTCAGTCTGCCTCTCCTCTAAAGATGGCCACTGATGCCCTCACCCTGAGGCTAAGCCCGCCTTCCCTCACTACCCAGAATGCATTGTGCTAGTCTAAGGAACTGCCTCAACTCAACCAATCTGAGTTGTCCACACTTCAACACGCCCTCTTCCTCCTGAGAGCCCATACATTTTAGCAAGTGGCTATATAGCTGCGTGCGATTTCAGCCTGGACAAATAAAAAGATCTCCATCCCTCTGTTCTGAGGAATCCGGACACTGCCACAGCAGCACAGCGCCGGGAGGGGAGGGGGGGACAGGGGAGCTTCCTCACCGTTAACCCCTTCCATACAGCGGTCCCTACGGACAGCCGCAAGAGGTAGGGGTTAAACAGCAGACATCCACTGATGTCGGCCGTTACAGTAGATTGTCAGCTGTATGTTACAGCTGACAATCTACTAAACCGCTCTGCCATCCTGTTCAATTGCAGGGGAGAGGGGGGCTGGGGGGGATGGACTGCCTCCCTGTCTGAAATAACAATTTTCTCTAGCTCGGCCATCCTGAAGGGGAGATCGGGGCACAGAAACACAGCAGCACGTCCCAATCTCAAAACTCACTGAGGGGATCGGAGCCGCGCTGCTGAACTTCAGTGCAGGGGTTTATGTATATTTCTTTTTTTTACACTTGTGGCTGGGTACCTGGTGTAATGCTTAGTAGAACGTGATTTACAGCTCTCTATGCAGGAAGTAACTTCTGGGTTCAGACGGAAGCGAGCACGCAGTGTACGGGACTTCTACATCCGTCTCCCAGCT
The DNA here is from genome assembly GCF_014858855.1 of Bufo gargarizans. NCBI lineage: Eukaryota > Metazoa > Chordata > Amphibia > Anura > Bufonidae > Bufo > Bufo gargarizans. Next base: position 358,222,581 of record NC_058082.1, on the reverse strand, counting down.
TCTTCATACAGAAGACGGAGGAGGACACCTAACACTTTTAGCGACAAAGTTGAAATGCCGGAGGGAGGACCGAACATGCAGGAATTACATGGTAATTTAATACCTTGCCAAAAGTATAAACTAGGGCACTAATGTGAACGTAATGAGACAAATCCAATTATATAAAACAATAAAAATATGAAAGTTATCCTTTACAGAAGACCTGTCAGCACTCTTGAAATGTCTGTTTTAGTAAATACTTGCATTCTCACATAATTCTGGAACTGAATGTTGTGCAGTTCCTCTGTTATTTCTCCTATAACTTATGAATACAGGTACAGCTGGGTGTTACCTCCTACTGGTAATAACCACTTGTACCCTTATTCATACATTTCTATTAGGAATTATAAGGGAACAGCACAACAGAGTCATAACAATAAATTGTCCAGAATTATCATTTCATGTGGAATACAATTACATACTAAAACAGAAATGTCAGGAGTGGTGACAGGCCCTCTTTAAATACAGCATAACAGATAAAAAAGTTTCAGCATGCTTAGGTGTCAAACTCCATTCACAGGGACAATTTTGATTGCAGTTTAAAAAGGTGTTATCCTGCCATATATATTGATGACCGACCATCAGGATGGGTCATCAATTTCTGATCGGAGGGAAGGGGGGGGCAGACACTTGGCACCCCAGACAATCAGCTGTTTGAAATGGAGGGAGTACTTTTGATTACACTGAACGGTTGTAGCTTCCGAAACTACGGGCAGTGTAATGAACAGGAAGCAGCGCTGGCATGGAGTGCCACCTCCTCTTCAAACAGCTGATTAGTGGGGGTGCCAGGTGTCAGACCCTGCCGATCAGATACTGATAACCTATCCTGATGAGAGGTAAACAAGCTAGTTTAAAGCTAGTTTTACTCCGCTAGCCGCACATCATGTTCTTATGTACCCATGTAATCCAGAAGAAGATCAAGCTTAGGCCTCATGCACAAGGCTGTAGCAGTTTTTGCTGTCCACAAAACACTGACTTTTTGCAGAACAGTACGTCCTGCCCTCTGTAAGAACTGCCTATTCTTGTCGGCAAAACTGACAAGAACAGGACATTTTTTTTTTTTTTGTGGGGCTGCGGAACGGAAGTGCGGATGCTTTTTGCAGCCCCATTAAAATGAACGGGTCCACGTTCAATCCGCAAAATATGCAGATCAGATGCAGACCGAAACCACGGTCATGTGCATTAAGTACTAAATATTTAGTTGGTACAGTACGACATGACTGCAATTCTACCAGCTCATATGTGTAATGGCAGGTCCCGTATAGCCTACACGTATGATCTACATGGGATTGATTCCAGGTACAAATGATTTTTTCGATAAACCTGTAGTCCATATATACTAATGTATATAATCTACCTACATACATCTGTCTATCTATAACATCTCAGAGGTTGATATGTTTGTCCTTAAAATATAAAAAGGTTAAAAACATGTAACGCTCACTTTTTAATTGATGGCTTTGTGTCCGCTTCATCGTCTAGCCATTCTGCCATCTCCCACATGTTGCCTCTCCCCCACTGCTCATCTGTAGGAGACTTTCTGAACAAGTTGAAAGGAGAAACTGAATTTTAAATATAAATTAAATGCTAACACACTGCTGATACAGCCAATGAGGCTGGGTCTACATGTTGCAGCAGGCCAATTAACACGCGGCACAACTGAATGCATTTCCCATGGTTTTGCTAAGCAGTTTTTTTTACCATATTTTACTTAAAAAAAGGGTAGCTGGCCACTAGCACACTACTGCAACATTTAAACCCATGACATTTCTGTATACCGTCAATGAATTCCAATTATTCCAGCTGCCATAAAGCACACACACATTGCTATACTGATTATACAGATAATTTGGGCAGGAAGTGTGTGCCTCCAATATGGCAATATAGTCACCTTTAGCAGGGCTCCAGACTAAAAAAAATATCTCCTAACCTGAAAAATTTAGGATACCATAAAAAAGTATTGCGATACTCGATACCACGTGAAAAAATAAAACACCAAAAAAGCTGCATGCATTCCAGATTTTACGGAACGTCTGGACCATAATAGAACAGTCCTAACCAAATTTTTGTCGGGACAAGGTGACTAAAAAATGGCAAATTGCCCGTTTAAATTTTTTTTTTCTGTTAAGGTGTTTACCGCATAGGAGATATTTTTTAATATTTAATAGTTCACTTTTTCGGGCGTGGCGATATAAAATATATAAACAATAAAAAAAAATACATATGTATAATTGGAAAAAGGGGGCGATTTAAACTTATTTATTTTTTTACTTTTTATTTATTTAATAACCATTTCCCCCTTAGGGGCTAGAACCTGGGATCTTTCATCCCTTGTCCTATTCACCCTGATAGATCTCTATTAGGGTGAATAGGACTCTACACTCTCCCTGCTGCACACAGCAGCAGGGAGCAGACTATGGCAGCCAGGGCTTCAGCAGCGTCCTGGCTGTCATGGTAACCGATCGGAGCCCCAGGCTTACACTGCTGGGGCTCCAATCGGAACTGCCACTAATGATTATAATACTTGGGGGGGATGGGCACCTGAGGGGTTAATAGCGGCGGATCGCAGCGTGCAGTCATAGAGGCTGGGTGCCGGGTATCGGATATGTGTATTCATTGGTGGCGCAGTGGCCACAGCCCCTCCCCTCCTCCACCCTGCTATTAGCCATTGGTGGCAGCGGCACAGGGGGGAGGGACTGCCTCCTCCTCCCCTGTGCTGTTGAGAAGAACATGGCACATGCTGACAGCAGAATGTGCCATGTCAGTTCCTAGTGTGTGAGAGGGAGGGTCTAGGCGCAAATGGCGACAAGACTACAAAGTCTTGTCGCCATTTAGCAATTCTAACATTTTGTTCGCCATCTGGAGCCCTGTTTAGGGAAGTTTTTTACTTCCCGACACCCCTGCTAATCAGCTGGTTGAAGAGCTGCTGATCTATTTACCTGCTTGCCCCAGCAATTTCAGTGGGGAGCAGGTGTAATTACAAGTATGGTGTCCTCATTCACTTCCATGGGACAGTCTGTAGTATACACTTGAGCAGACAGAGATGTTCCTTAGAAGTGAATGGGGACACCATAGTTGTAATTACACTGTTCACCCTAGCAATTGCTGCGGCGAGCAGGTAAACAGAGCAGAGAAGGCAGCACTCGTATAAGCGCTGCCTTCTCTTCAAGCAGCTGATCGGCGCAAGTGGCAGGTGTCGGACCTTTCCCAATCGGATATTGATGACCTATGTTGAGGATAGGTCGTCAATAGTAAAAAGCGGACAACCTCTTCAATGACAACAGCATTTAAAAAACAGAAAAAAAACAAACAAAAAAAAACAAAACAGGATGATCTTCCCCCCACTGTTTGTTAGGGTCCATTCACACGTCCGTTATTTGTTTCCTGATCTGTTCCGTTTTTTGCTGAACAGATCTGGACCAGATCTGGACCCATTCATTTTCAATGGGTCCTGAAAAAAAACGGACAGCACAATGTCAGATTTTTTTTCAGGGCCCATTGAAAATGAATGGGTCCAGATCTGGTCCAGATCTGTTCAGCAAAAAACGGAACAGATCAGGAAAGAAACAACGGACGTGTGAATAGACCCCAAGTCTGCAGGATTTTTTGCATGTTCCTGAAACAAGCAAAACAATTCCTTCAGAGAACACGGGGTTAGTCTCTTGGTGATCTGCACCATTTTTGACTGGGAACAGACTAAGTGGAGGGGCTTGCGTAATTTAATAAGGTATTTGTCCTACTGCAGGCAGGGCACAGGAAACTCCTGATCCAGACAGTTGTGGAGTTGAGAAGAAAGAGGGGAGGACATGGCTGAGCTCTTGGGTCATAAAGAGATTTATGTTTAATAATAATTATAGTTTCAATATGATGCAAAACAGGATCAAAAGGAACTGAGGTAATTCTGAAGGAAAATGCTAGGATATTTTTTGTTCATTTTGTATTTTTAGTGTTTCTATAAAACATACCCATCATTTTCAAAAACTTGACATGTCATAGTGACATGTCGCAAGCTTTGATGATAGGCACCCTCCAAATATAACTAATTAATCTAAAATTAGATAAATGAGACATTTCCTTTAAAAATTACCTGGAATGTGGAGAATCAGGTGGAGGGTCAGAAACAGGGTTGGGTGTCCCTGATCTCCGAGCCTTTATTGTGTGGTGAGATAGTAGTGGTCGTTCTCCACTAAGACGATCTTGCAAGAAAATCTCTCTGTTGAGATTTACTTCTGAGTAAGGACATCCAACTGCACTATAATAGAACACAGCAAGAAGCAATACAATATTAAAAATACAGCAATGTATCTAGTTCATTATCCTCTTAGCCTATGCAGATGTGTACATACGTGTAATGGGTGCCATATTTTGGTCCTCGCACATGTCCAATACCTTTACATCCAGCAATGGGACAGCCTTGTCCAGGAGCTGGGGATGTGTCTGCAACACCTGGAAGGAAAATGGTTTTCCGAGATTATAAATTTGTTACTTTTTAAACGGAACTTTTCAAAATTTGTCTTATAAACACCCTCCAGAAAAAGTAACTTTTCACTGTAGATTTTTAAAGGGGTATTCCGGTAAAGTAACGTAATTTTTTTTTAAACTACATTAAGGCTGCAAGCTGTGACCCAACCAGTACCCACCTATACATATAACCAGAGCTTCAATTTACCTTGCAATCCATTTGTCTAGCTCCTGTGTGAGCCTGCAACACAGAGTATCATGGCGCCTGATCTTCCCTCACAAAACTACAATCCCCACAATGCCTAGCTTTCTGCTGGGAGTTTATGCTTGTTCATGAGTGCTGATGTTTATTGATTGGCTGCCATGCCATGCCCCCTTTACTCAGTAATCACCAGCACACTAAGGGAGCATTCACACGACCGTGTGAAGGCCGTGCCCGTATTGCGGACCCGCAATACACGGGCACCGTTCCGTGTGCATTCCGCATCACGGATGCAGACACATTCATTTCAACGGGTCCGCAAATCCGGAGATGCGGAACGGAAGCACGGAACTGAACCTTACGGAAGCACCACGGAGTGCTTTCTGAGGTTCCGTTCCGTGCTTCCGCACAGCAAAAAGATAGAGCTTGCTCGGAGGGATTGCAGACCCATTCAATAGGGACAATCCCTATACGGCTGCCACATGGCAGGTGCCCGTGCTTAGCTGACCGCAATTTGCGGTCCACAGCATGGGCACAGGTTTCACACGGTCGTGTGAATGCTCTCTAACACTCTCTTTATTTCACAAGACATTTAGCTAGAAACTGATGGCAACACACAGAGCATGCTCGACCTAACAAAGGCTGAGAACTACAGGTCGATGCCATGGTAATTTTTGAGGAAACACAGTGGGTAACAAAGGAAGAAAACTACTTTTATAGCTACTGAACGGTAAGTATGTTAAATTTACATTATATTAGGTAATTATTGATGATGAATTAGTCTAAAACATAAGTTATATTTATGGTAACTGGAATACCCCTTTCATTTAGATATTGTTAGCATACAATTGCATTTTAACCCCTTAGTGACATAGCTAATTTTAGAATTATGCCTCATTCACATGTCAGTGTTTTGGTCAGTAATTTCCGTAAGTGATTGTGAACCAACACCAGGATTGGCTCTACACTCGGACACGTGCAGATCTTATACCTTATGTCTGAGAAGGCTTCAATCCTGGTTTTGGTTCACAATCACTGACCAAAACACTGACGTGTCAATGAGGCATTAAGGACCAGTAACATTTTCGCCCCTCTGTGTTCCAGCAGTCATAACATTTTCATTTTTAATTCTATTTTTTTTTTGTTTGCTTTTTTTTAAACAAACATTGTGTGGAACATACAGTGTATTAACCCCTTCCTGCAAAATCACATACATGTACGTCGGGAATGTGGTGCCTTACCGCATTCCCACGTGCATGTACGTGATGGGATCGGATGGGTGCAGGGGCTACTGATAGCCGGGCCCCTGCTGCATCCGCCGGCATCGCTGTATGCGGTGATGCCGGCGGATTAACCCTTTCACATGCTGCGGTCAGCGCGCTAACCGGGGCACGTGCGGGGTTTACAGAGGGAAGGGGCTCCCTCTGACTCCATCAGCCCCCCGAGCTGCGCTGGCAGGGGGCCGGAAGACCAGGAGATCCAGCCTGAGGGCTGGGTCTCCTAGGCAACTGTCAGCGTCTTATTACAATACATAATGTATTGTACTGAATTGAAACAGGGATCAAACCCTATAAAAAGTGAAAAAAGTAATTTTTTTTATTATAAAAAAAGTTAAGAAAAAAAACACACCCTTTTCCTAAAATAAAGTAAAAAAAAATTGTAAAAATAAAGAAATAAATAAATAGGGAAAATAAGAAAAGTAGACAAATTAGATATTATGGCGTCTGTATCGACCAGCTCTATAAAAATGCCACATGACCTAACCCCTCAGGTGAACAGTCCAAAAAATAAAATTAAAAACTGTTAAAAAAAAAAGTCGTATTTACATCACTAAAAGTGCAACACCAAAGCGAATCAAAAAGGCGTATGCCACCCAGAAAAGTACCAATCTAACCGTCACCGCAATTCACATTATACCACAACCCGAATCGACAAACGAATGTCAAAATATGAAATTCGCTAATCCCTAATTATAATCAGTAAGTGTCATTAATGGGTATTGCTTATTATTTCACATGTGGCAATAAAATGTAATAAAATAATAATGTAAAAAAATATAACAGGTTTGTCAGTAGGGTCCTTGCTGTGCATTAAAAATGAAATGAAAAAAAAAAAAGAAAAATATAAAATAAAAAAAATGGTCACATCTTTATATGTTACTATGACTTCAGTTGTACACCATATGATATTCAGGAATAGTCATATGGAGTACAAATCAAATCATTAAAATAGATAGATGTGACCATTTTATTTTTTTAATTCTCTATTTATAACTTAATTTTTAGTGCACAGCAAGGACCCTACTGACAAACCTGTTATTTTTTACATTTTATTGCCACATGCAAAATAATACTCACTAATGACACTTACTGATTATAAGTCATTTCAGGTGGGAGTAAATGCCTACTACATGTCAATTGTTTATCTGTGAATATATATTTTACCTGACATTGGGTTAGGTTACTTTCACACAAGCGTTTTAGTTTTCCGGTATTGAGATCCGTCATAGGGACTCAATGCCGGAAAAAAACGCTTCCGTTTTGTCTCCATTCATTGTCCATGGGGACAGAACTGAATGCTCCAAAATGCATTCCATTCCGTTTAGTTGCGTTTCCATACCGGAGAGAAAACCGCAACATGTTGTAGTTTGCTTTCCATCCTGGGATGCAGAGCAAGACAGATCCGGCATGACCCCGAACACAAGTCAATGGGGGATGGATCAATTTTCTCTGCCACAATCGAAAATGGATCCGTCCTCCATTGACTTTCAATGGATTTCATGACGGATCCATCTTGGCTATGTTAAAGATAAAATAACCGGATCCGTTCATAATGGATGCAGATGGTTGTATTATCAGTAATTGAAGCGTTTTTTGCTGAACCCTGCCGGATCCAGAAAAAACGCTAGTGTGAAAGTAGCCTTAGTCAGTCAGTTTGAAAGAGGCCTAATCCATATCCGAAGAAGAGGTGAGGCACTGAACACACTTGTTCTTTCATTCACTGCTGAAGCCAGTGACTGGCTGCAGTGGTCACATGAGCATATGGTTACTGCCACAGACAAGTAAACAGAAGGCCAGTACGGAGTACCAGAGCCGCTGGAATGGCAGGGGAATAAAGTAATGCTACTTTTATGGTTTCATAAATTACACTTCCACTCCCCCATGCAATTTCTGGCTCCATTCAGACAAACTCTTTACGAAAGTATCAGTCGTGCACTTGTTTGTCACAGGGCCACGGACGGAATTTTACCCACTGGAAGTAAACAAAGCTCAATGACTACAAGCAGAATGAGGAATTTTTATGAAGTACATTACAAAATTGTTTAACTTTCAGTACTTGCTGAAATAAAAAAAAATAAAAAAAAAAAGGAGATTTTTGTATAACTTACCAGTAAAATCTTTCTCGCTCTTCATTGGGGGACACAGAGACCTTGGGGTATAGCTATGTCCTCTAGGAGGCGTTGACACTAGTAAAAGCTGTTGGCTCCTCCCCTGGCAGCTATACCCCCTCCAGCCTGGAGAGATAGCTTCAGTTTGTGAGAAGCAGTAGGAGAAGCAAGCTAAGAAAAAACATGGAACACCAACCATGGCAAAGGACCCAACGGGCTCAAACCATCAACTGCCACAACTGTGGCCAAACAACAATACTGGGTGGGTGCTGTGCCCCCCAATGAAGAGCGAGAAAGAGATTTTACTGGTAAGTTATACAAAAATCTCCTTTTCTCGCCCATATTCATTGGGGGACACAGAGACCTTGGGACGTCCAAGAGCAGTCCACAAGGGGGGGGGGGAAACACAGACCCATGGACCCAAGACCAAGCTTCCAGAGGCGGTGCCCGCCGATGCATAAGTATGCACCTGGCAAAATTTAGTGAATGTGCGGAAGGAGGGCAGAAGCCGCCCTGCACAACTGCGCGGCCGAACCTTGAATCATCCGAGCCCAAGAGCGCCCACCCCTCTTGTGAAAGGAGCCGCAACACTGAAGGGTGGAACCCTGCCCCGGGGACAGAATGTTTAAACAAATGTAGACGTGCAATTGACACCCTGGAGGCCGCCAATGCCATGCGAGGACCCTCCGGAAAGACGACAAAAAAAAAAAAAAAAAAAGATGAGCACGTACGCCGGAAGGAACTGGAGGCTGGCAAATAAACAGTCAGAGCCCTGACAACGGCCAATGACCCAACTCCCTTTCCCTAGGGTGTGAAGGGAAGGAACGCAGTGATGGAAGGACAGATTCTTCATTGAGATGAAAACCAGAGACCACCGTCGGGAGAAAGGAAGAACGGCCAAGGGAAGCTCTTATCCCTGTCAGAACCAGGACAGGTTCAAGGGGAGAATTCCGGAGTGCTGAAAAGACTAAGGTCTGATCCCAAGGCGGTAAAGGAGGACGGCATGGAGGAACCGTATGGCCATTCCCTGGAGGAAGGTATTGTGGACCCCGGGTGGGTCAGAGGACGCTGGAAAGGATACACAGTGCCGAACCTACCCAGCCAAGAACTAAAGTCCAAGCAAAAAACCCCGGATCCACCCCTGCTAAGGAGAAGCGCTCCACGGAAACGGAAGTGGTCCACCAATGTCCCCCCAAGCCGACCAGGCTTGTCGGGAGACTGAGAAGCTGCCTGAATGAGGCATGCCCAACCGCAAGCCAGGGAATCAGATTGGATAGTCAAAAGTAGAGACAATATGAGAATCATTGACGGAAGAATTCCGTTAGCGACCGCGTATCGACGGTGTAGCAATACCGCTTGATGGAAGCAAACAACCAAACCAAGATTAGAGAGAAAAAACTTCTGCCTCAAGGAGGAAGAATAGAGGGGGTGTTCCGTTCCAGGAACAAAACTCCATCAACAGACGTGACAGCACCCCCGCTCATCCTGGCGTGGTGAGTCTCATAGTCTAGCCACGGAATGTGCAGTGAAAAGATATGACTACATCGGACTTGCATGCCGACACCAGTCAAGTATCAAGAGAGGTAGTGGTACACACGGGTAGCGCACCCAGGACCAACGGTAGGATTCACCTGTAGAAGGAGGAATATAGGAAACGTCACAGCCCAACAGTCGGTCCGGAACAAGACCGGAAGAAAAAAGAAAAAAACCACAGAACCAATACCCTGCATCCATAGATGAGGGGAAGTAGCAACATAGGAACCACCAAGGTTTGCGGAATGGCCGTGAACCCCGAGCCAGAGAAGGAAGAATGGAAGGAGAAAGGGGGAAAGATGAAGCCCATTCCCCATCCGAGACCGGCAGTATACAGAAGTAGCCACCGGATGATAGCGGTGGTGCCATACTCCGCCTAAGGAGGAGCCTATGCAGCGTACGCCACCGAATACGGAGATAGAAGAATCCGTCAACTGACAAAGGAGCCGTACAGGAGGAGCCAGAGTACGCAATGGCTACTACAGGATCCCCATACCGTAGAGGAATCCGGTAGAAGCCACGGTACCATACTGCCCCAGGGAAGGAGAGCTAACTTTAAACGCTCCACCCGGGAAGGGCGCTGAACAGGAACAACCGCCAAGCAAGCGTCAGGGTAGAACCCCTACCTGATAGAATGCCCCACTGTAGCGACTGCGAACGCTAGTACCTGCACAGGCTGAACAGGCTGCAAAGCTAAACCAGAGTGCCAGCCCAAACACTACCCACATCAGGAATGGTGGAAAGAGTAAGGAGTCAGTGTAACACTTGACCCGTTGGCACGTAATCATCATATGTGTGCAATGGTGTACGCACCACTACTGATGCGGACAATACCATTACCGACTGGGACAATGGAATCCCATGGAGATGGGAGTCTCTAGGACACAAGTGATGTTAGTAAACACCCTGAGAAGACAGAGGAGTTATAATCATACCCAAAACCAGCTCCAAAGGAACACAATGAGGAATAGCCACCATATGCACTGGCGGGACTCATATAGCACTAGAGTAAGCGTACCGAGCACCTTCGAGTACCGACTGTTGCCACACCCCCTAATGAAATAAGCGCAGGCACCTAGAGTCGTGGCGCAGTTGAATTGCAGAATCTGAAGATGTACAGATACTCCCCCGCTAGTGATCACTAGCGAAAGAGGGTAAGGCAAGTAGTAAGAACAGTGACGCGCAACACTCCGCCTAAGGAAGGATAGTGCGACAGTCGGACCGTATCCAAACTGGTGCCACAGGAAAACACCCCACCTAAGAAGGGGGGTTAATACCCACGGCGAGAACTAGTGCATATGGCAATCCTGTACCCTGTGGGAGAGCAATTAGCACCCGAGTAAGGAGGTAATGTATACAGTACACCTTGTAACCAGTGAGAATGGAATCGCTCCACCTATGGAAGGAGCTAATGAGTACGGCAGGTACTGAAACCAGTGGAGGTACAATTCCACCACCTACAGAAGGGGAAATGCACTGAAAATAGTGTTATTGTACTCAGTCCACCTATGGCAGGGGACAATGTATAAAGGTCAAAACCGTATCATAGTAGTGCAATTATTCCGCCTAAGGAAGGGGGTAATGCCCACCACGAGTGCTACTGGCCACCGTAGACGCAATCTGAGGAGATTGTTTCGGATTCACGTCAGGGTCCGAATCAGTGATTCTCCTCACCCCCCCCTCCCTTGGATGGACCCACTCCCGTGAGAGAGGGTGCGCCTGAGCGTGACCCGGGGAGGAAGGGAGGGGGTGTGGAGATATCGAGGAGAAGATGACCTGCTGTGGTCCGCTTGCGCGCAGGTATACGCTTTAGAAAATCGCCCCTAGCAGTTGCGGACTGCGCAGGTGGGGGCTTATCAACCAAACTACCCGGGGGTGGATTGGGAACAGAGGTCCTGTATAAAAAAGGAACCTGCGGAGAATTATCAACCCAACAACCCTAGAGGGTGGATTGGGAATTTCCAGTTTTCTCCCACTGGAATCGCGCAGGTGGGGAATTATCAACCAAACGTTCTCCACAGTATGGCTCAGGTGGAGAATTATCGACCAAACGGCCCCGGAGGACGGATTGGGATCCCGCAGAGATCCATAACTGAATTGCGCAGGTGGAGAATTACGGGAATACTTCAGCTGTCCTCCATGTGAGTTGCGAAGGTGGAGAGTTAATCAACCAAACGACCCCAGAGGGTGGAATGGGAATTCCAGAGGTTCTCTGCCGTATTGAGCAGGTGGAGAATTATCAACCAAACGACCCCGGAGGGTGGATTGGGAATTGCGGAGGCTCTCCGCTGTATTGAACAGGTGGAGAATTATCAACCAAACGACCCCGGAGGGTGGAATGGGAATTCCAGAGGTTCTCCGCTGTATTGAGCAGGTGGAGAATTATCAACCAAACGACCCTGGAGGGTGGATTGGGAATTCAAGAGGTTCTCCGCTGTATCGAACAGGTGGAGAATTATCAACCAAACGACCCCGGAGGGTGGATTGGTAATTGCAGCGGTTCTCAACTGTATTGCACCGGTGGAAAATAAATCAACCAAGCTACCCCGGAGGGTGGGTTGGGAACTGTCAGAGGTCCTCCACTGGTTTACGCAGGTGGAGGATTATCACCCAAACGGCCCAAAGGGCGGAGTGGGAAACTAAGAGAGGTCGTCACATGTCCGGGATAGGGCACGGGCCCAGTTTGGTGCCGCACAGTCAGAGTGGACATGACTGAGGGGAGTAGGGCCTGAATGGATGTAGACGTTTGTTTTTAGCTTCATTTATAATTTTTTTTTTAAACTGGCCTGCCTAGCCTCAAGTGGATAAGAGGCAGGAAGGGGTTAACAGTGCAATAAGCAATTTGCCCAGGCCATCTAACCCCTGATAATCCGGTGCTGGCCCAACAGAAGTGGCTGGCCGGGAAGGGTTAAACCAAAGGACTTTAAGTCCAGGGGCGGTGCTGATGGGGGCGGGGCAGCGGCAGCTAGGCAGGAAGAATTTGCGCCAGCCCGCCACCCTCCCCCTCTGGGTCGCGGCCTAGCAGGTCGCAAAACCAGGGCCTAAAGTTCCGATGCTCGGCCACCCCGGACCCTCCCCCTCTGTACTGTAAGTCAGCTGGAGGGTGGAGGGACCTGGAGCGGAGCGCGACACATATTCCGCCGGAGAGACCGCACCGCGGCCGGGATGACAACAGGGGAAGGAAGAGCCTATAGGCCCCAAGTGAAGCCGGGGCCTAAATTTTCTGCGGCGCCCGGAGGACCGGGATGTTCACCCCGCGGCCAGAACTCGTGACAGCCGGAGGTCCATGCTAAGTAAGTCCCACGCGGCGCGACTACCGCAAGGGGTCAGACGTCCGCGATCGGCCAGAGGCATTAACCCTTTCGGATCTGCGCGCTTGACGCCTGCTCCCGAAAGAGTAATATGAAGGATACTGCCGCCAGAAATAGCCAGTGGAAGTCGGACTGCGCTCCAGTCTTTCGCTGGAGGTGCCCGGGGAGAAGATACATTAACCCTCTATGAGCCGGAAAGCAGTCGGCCTAGAGGGGAGTGAGAGGGGGACCGCGTGTCGTTGGTGGCGCACGGCGCCCGCCGGATTAACCCCTTCTCTCTTTAGGGGTTTGTGTCATAGCTGAATAAAGTCCCCTGGCCATTAACCTTAGGGCGACCCAGATTTTCAAAGATGGAGGGAGGGAGGGGGAAGAGGGCTTCATACTCACCTAGTCCCATGTACTCACCTCATCTTCATCCTCTTCTCTTCACCCTCCCAAGCAGGCCCATAAGGTTACCTTCTCCAGCAGGGTCACCTCCTCAGCAGCTGGCACCGGAGTGGCAGGAGTCTGGTATGGCGGGAGGGTCTTCTCTCTGGCGGACCTAGGTGACCCCTTGGCTGGCGGAATGCAGGGGAGCGAGGCTGCCCTGGTCCCCTTGTCTTCTGTGGGGGAGGCAGCAGTGCGGGACACTGGCACTGGCGCAACTCGACCCCGGGAGAACAGGGAGGCGAGGTGACCACTGTTGTCCCATCTGAAAAGGAAGGAAAAAAATAAACTAAAAATCTTCAGGAGATCCCTGCAGAGCAGGGAGGTCTTGCCTCCTATTGACACTAGAAAAAACTAAAGCTCTCTCTCCAGGCTGGAGGGGGTATAGCTGCCAGGGGAGGAGCCAACAGCTTTTACTAGTGTCAACGCCTCCTAGAGGACATAGCTATACCCCAAGGTCTCTGTGTCCCCCAATGAATATGGGCGAGAAAAAAAAAAAAAAAAAAAAGAGAAAGAAAACAAACATAAAAAATTAAGTTAAACCATCTCCTCTTACCTGGTGGTAACTGTAGAGGGTGTCCAGTCTTAGCACACCAACCAACTGGGTGAATGTCTGGACTGTCAGCATCCACCCAATAATCGTAAAGTGAACTCCAGCCATCAAAATGAAGCTAAAACGAAGATAAGCTTGTAAATTTGTGCCACATTGTAATCAATATCAAAGCCCTTATATTATGAAACACATCTGTGTCTCTGGTTGTAAACTTTTGGGAACATTTCCTTTTGAGGGTAAGATTAGGAACAAATTAATTAACATCATTAAGAACAAATTATTATTTATTATTAACCCCTTGAGGACCTCCGCCGTACTTGTACAAGTCTGGTCTTTGAACATGGCGCTCGTTAGCATGTGCAGCAGGCACAACAGCCGCCAGGTTTCTGCTATTTTAAATAGCAGACACCCGCGGCACATATATGCGATCAGCCATAAGGCTGTGACCATGGCATCAGAGCAGTCCGGAAGTGGAAGCCACGGTCTTCCGCAACAGCGTTCTCCAGTTGAGATCAGGGAACCTGTTACATTGTTCTAATAGACCAAAGCCTCAAGCAGGCTTCAGAGTCTATTAGAGGAATATACCAATACAGGCCACTAGGTGGAGGGACTGTATTGTTATATTGAAAATTAAGTGTTCAATGATGGCTATATAGCCATCAATGAACACAACGGGCAATCTAATGATTGCCAGTTATAGTCACCCAGGGTTTAAAAAGTTTTTACAAATATAAAAAATAAAATAAAATAAAATTAAAAAAAAGTTCAAATCACCCCCTTTCCTTAAAATATAAATACGTAACGAAAAAAATAAATAAAATAAACCAACTTCATGGGCACTGCCACGTGCAAAAATGCCTATACAATATTAATGCCATACGGCAAATGGCTTAACAGGAAAAAAAAAAAAAAAAAAAAAAAAAAAAAAAAAAAAAAACAACAACAGACAATTAGCCATTTTATGTTACTTCAACTCCCCAATAAAAATTTTTTTAATGAAAAAGTGATCAAAAAAAGTCACACACTCTTCAAATTAGTATCAATGAAAAGTACAGATCGCCCCGCAAAAAATGAGCCCTCACACAAAAAAAGTTATAAGGGTCAGAATATGGTGATGTTTTTTTTTTTCTCAAAGGTTTAAAAAAATAAAAATTCAGCATTAAAAATGCAAGAAAAATTATACTAGTGGGGTATCATTGTAACCGTACTGACCTAGAGAATGAAGATAACAGGTACATTTTACCGCATAGTGTACAGTGTAAAAAATAAAAATAAAAATCTAAAAAAACTAACAAAAAAACTGTCAGAATTGCATTCCCCCCCCCCCCCCTCACAATTCTACCTCATGGTATACAACCATAAATGGCGCCACTAGAAAGTACAACTTAATCCCCTGACTCGTACAGACCAATTTCAATGTTAACTTCTGATATTAAGATTCTGGCGAAAGTGTTAGCGAATCGTCTACAGTCTGTAATTTCCATTATTATTCATAGTGATCAGGCGGGTTTCATGCCGGACAAATCTACTTCGGTAAATCTTAGACGCCTTTTTCTTAATACTCAGAGAAGAGTTGACTTTGTCGGAGGGCGAGCCATCCTCTCACTGGACGCGGCTAAAGCCTTTGATAGTGTTGAATGGTGTTATCTGTGGGAGGTGTTGCGAGTCATGGGGTTTGGGAAAACCTTTATTTCCTGGGTTCGATTGTTATACAATGGCCCCACGGCTAGGATACGGGCGAATGGGGGAACATCAGAGTCATTCAGATTGGGTAGAGGAACCAGTCAGGGATGCCCATTATCTCCCCTTCTGTTTGCTATTGCAATTGAGCCGCTTGCCTGCGTGTTGCGCTCATCTGACAGGATTGTGGGGTTTCCCTGTGGGACTTGGGAGGAAAGGGTATCCCTTTACGCTGATGACATGTTAATCTATTTGGGCAATGTGGAACAGTCTTTAGGTCCAGTCATGACACTTATATGGGAGTTTGGTGATAGGTCTGGTCCCCGTATAAACTGGGATAAGTCCACTCTCTTACCGCTGGATGAATCTGCTATAACTCTTATCCCAGAATATTGTCCTATCTGAAATTGGGAGGAGCAACCTTCTTAAAATCATTCTTATGCCCAAACTCATGTATATACTGCATAACTCCCCGGTATGGATCCCTCGCAGAATATTCATAAAAATTGATAGATTGTTTAGGGATTTGATTTGGCGCTGCAACAGTTGAGGGGATGGGGGAGGACTCCTGGAGACATTGCCTCAGCCAGATTGGTGGCTTTATTGTAGAATAGCGGAATTATAGGTAAGATGTCGGGGCACCCCACACTTTTTATGATGCACAAGGTTTGGCAAAAACGCTGTTATCAGTAAGGGGGTTTTCGCAGTTTTTCCCTATTTGGCGAAATCCGCACCTTCCTGAACTATTCCAGTTAGGTGGCTTCTCACCCTGGGAGCGCAAAGGAGTGAGATATTTATGTCAACTTCAGAGTGCCGATGTTTTAAAGTCCTTTGAACAGTTGAGAACTGAATTTGGTCTCCCGCACACGGCCTTCTATCAATTTCTACAACTTCGTCATGCCTTTCAGACACAGGCTAAATCTGTGTCGTTGAAATGCACTATGGTCCCGTTGTTTCAGCAGCTTCTCACAAACAGCTCCTCGAGAGGTCTGATATCATCTACCTACAGGAACTTGTATGTGAAAGCACTGAAACAAGAGGGTTTAGCAGTCAAATATAAGTGGGAAAGGGAGGTCGGGCCGATCTCAGAGGAGCAGTGGAAATTGCTTTTGGCTCTCACTCCACAATTGTCAGTTTGTGAGGGGCAGAGTATGTCCCAGCTGTTTTTAATACACAGGGTGTATAGGACGCCAGAGTTTTTATGCTGGATAGGTGTTCAGGAGGATGCGGATTGTCCTAGATGTGGCAGGGGTCCTGCATCCTTGTTACACATGTTCTAGGATTGTGCGGAGCTCCGGAACTTTTGGTCCGCGGTTCTAGCCCTAATAAAAGATGCATATAATATTATGGTCCCGCCTGGACCAAGAGCATGTGTGGTCGGGATATTGGACATCAAAAATCGACATCACCGTCTGGGAGTACAGCGTCTGCTATTTCAGGCTAGGAAACTAATAGCTAGATATTGGCTTAGACCTCAATCTCCGACTAGGGGAGAATTTCTCAATAGAATGTCAGATATATTATGCTTGGAGAAAGGTGTGTATGTTAAAAGAAACTGTGTTGTGAAGTTTAACAAAATATGGGATAATTGGGAGAAATGCAGGGTACAGTGTCCGGTTTAGCCTCTCCTCGTAGTCGAATGGTGGGGTAGGTAGTGGCACAGGTCTTGTTTCTGCGTGCTTTCTATCTCCTATATCCTATTTTGCTCTGGATGTATGCTGTATGAAGGTGTGTGGTACTACGTACACCAAGGGATATGCCTTTGTTATGCTAATAGGTTGACCAATTTTGGAGTTCGGATCTGCTCCATCACTCAGGTAGGGGAGGGGGGTAGGGGGAGTTGGGTTTTAGGTGGGTAGGGAGGGATGGTTTCCCGTTTATAAATTATTGGATAGGAATTCCGGTTCTGTATCAGGTATTCTTTGTAACTGGATTACGTGCTTTTATGTACCTCTTGTACCATGGTTTATGTTACTTGGGATTCTCATAGGAGTACCTACCTAGTCTGTGTAATGCTATGGTATTTTTGTCATCAACTGTTGCATGTATGCTGTGCAGACTGTCTTCCTTTGTATTTTTGTGATAAAAAAATAAAATAAAAATAATAATAAAAATTATCTGATTCAAAAAAGAAAGTACAACTTGTCCCGCAAAAGAATAAGCCCTTATAAGGCTATGTGAACTGAAAAATAAAAAAGTTAGGACTATGGGACGGTAGGGAGTGAAAAACAAAAACGCAAAAATTGAAAATCTCAGAGTCCTCTAACGGTTAAAGTGCCATTCATTCCATGTCACTGTACATATGATAAGAGGGATACATACAATAAAAAGGTAGAATAAGCATGAACAAGACTAGTTACAAATTGGTATAGAAAGAGAGGACCCTGCCTATGAGGGCTGGGAGAAGGAAACAGAGGGTAAAACTGTTCATGGCGGTATAATGGCAGCAGGGTTGCTGTAGGTTGAAGGCTTGTCTAAAGAGGCAGGTTTTCAGGTTTGCTTTGAAGGTTTCCAAGGTAGGCGAGCGTCCGATATGCTGCGGTAGAAGGTTCCAGAGTACGGGGGTTGCATGAGAGAAATCTTGGAGGAAGATTGCGGGAAGAGGAGATGAGTAGAGTAGAGATTGAGGTCTCGTGAGGATCAGAGATTGCATGTAGGAAGGTACTGGGAGATCAGGTCACAGATGAATGGAGGGGACAGGTTGTGGATGGCCTTGTATGTCATAGTAAGTATTTTGTACTTGTTTCTCTGGGCAAAGGGGAGTCGGCAAAGGGTTTGGCAGAGAGAACAGACAGGAGAGTAACAGAGGGAGAGGTGGAATAGTCGGGTGGCACAGTTGAGGATAGATTGGAGGTGTGCGAGAGTGCTAGATGGAAGGCCACAGAGGAGGATGTTACAGTAGTCTAGGCAGGAGATAAGGGCACGTACAAGCATTTTTGCACACTCTGGATTGAGGAATGTGTGGATCCGAGAGATATTTTTCAGTTTGAGGCGGCAGGAGGTGGAAAGGGGTTGTATGTGTAGTTTAAAGGAAAGATCAAAATTGAAGGTTACTCCAAGACAGCAAACTTGGTTGACCGGAAGAGTGTGTAGCCATTGATTGTGATAGACAGGTCTGTTGGGGGGAATTGAGTGAGATGGGGGAAAGATGATAAAATGAGATTTTTGTAAAACTTACCAGTAAAATCTTTGTCGCTCTTCATTGGCGGACGCAGGAACCGTGGTATAGCCATGTCCTCTAGGAGGCGTTGACACTAGATAAAGCTGTTAGCTCCTCCCCTGGCAGCTATACCCCCTCCAACCTAGAGAGAGCTTTAGTTTGTGCACAAGCAGTAGGAGAAGCAAGCCAACCAAAGAAAAAACATGGAACACCAACCATGCCAAAAGATCCAACGGGGTTCAAACCAGCAACTGCCACAACTGTGGTCGAACAACAATACTGGGTGGGTGCTGTCTCCCCCCAATGAAGAGCGATAAAGAGATTTTACTGGTAAGTCTTACAAAAATCTAATTTTCTTTCCCATATTCATTGGGGGACACAGGAACCGTGGGACATCCAAAAGCAGTCCACAGGGAGGAAAAAAAAAAAAAAAAAAAAAAAAAGACCCATGGAAGCAAGCGTCCCTGCAGGCATCTAAGAAACTGCCGCCTGCAAGACCATGCGGCCCAAGGCAGCGTCCGCAGATGCATAAGTATGCACCTGGTAAAATTTTGTGAATGTGTGTAAGAAGGACAAAGTAGCAGCCTTACACAACTGTGCAGCCGAAGCGCGATTCCTCTGAGCTCAAGATGCGCCCACCGCTCTGGTGGAGTGAGCCGTGACACCTAAGGGTGGAAACTTGCCCTGGGCGTGGTATACGGTTGGACGATATCAAAAATATTCAGACGATAACGATATAAAAAAAATTATCGCGATAACGATATATATCGCGATACACTGTATGGGGGCAGCCACAGGGGGACGTTACACTGTATGAGGGGGACACAAGGGGATGTTATACTGTATGGGGGGGGGGGGAGGGACAAGGGGACGTGACGTTATACTGTATGGGGGCCAAAAGGAGACGTTATAATGGACTATGGGGCAGCAGCCAGCAGGAGACATTATACTGTATGGGTGGCCACAAGGAGATATGATGATGAAAGCAGCAGCCACAAGGAGACATTACAGTATGGGGGCAGCAGCGCAGCCACAAAGAGACATTACAGTATGGAGGCAGCTGGCAGCAGCCACAAAAAGAGACATTACATACAGTATGGGGCTTGTGGGGGGCAGCAGCCCCCCCCCCCCCCTCCAATGTCTTATGGACACCTGTGTGACTGACTTGCCACCTGCCTGCCAAGCTGCCACCACCATATTTCCTCCTTGTTCATCATGTCATGGGGGAGGTATTGGAGGGACTCATGATGGCTCACTGCGATTAGCATAGAGGCAGCAGCAGGCAGTGTAATAGGAGCCGACAGTGGAAGCTAGCCCCGCCCTGCCCCTCCCCGCCCTCCAACCAATCAGAGGAAACCAGCAGTCCAGCACTGACTCACAGCACAGGGGGAGTCGTTCAGGGACTCAGAATCGTCTGAGAGTCTATTAGTTAAAAGAATCGAATGAGTCAGAGACGTGTCACCGAGTCCCTGCCAGGCTTCCTGCTCTGCGGCTCCCTGTCTCCCGACAAGTCCGTCCGGGGGGTGGGGAGTGTGTA
Organism: Bufo gargarizans; assembly: GCF_014858855.1. Classification (NCBI taxonomy): domain Eukaryota; kingdom Metazoa; phylum Chordata; class Amphibia; order Anura; family Bufonidae; genus Bufo; species Bufo gargarizans. Next base: position 358,202,291 of record NC_058082.1, on the reverse strand, counting down.
CAGGGTGCATGTAGCAGAGCAGGAAGTCTGGCAGGGACTCGGTGACCCGATTCTTTTAACTAATAAACTCTCAGACGATTATCTGAGTCCCTGCAATAACTATACATTGTAAGTCCCTCCTGACCTTCGGTTCACTTGAGACTGAGCCGACTCAGCAGTCGCTGCTGTACTGCGCTGCTCAACTCAGCCTGGGGGGCGTCACCTGATTCCGACGTGAGACGTCGGTCGGTGGGCGGAGACAGCACATTCGGAGCAAGCAGGAGGAGCCGCTGCTGGAAGAAACTGGTAGATAATGATGGGGAACGCAGTTTTTAAAGCGATGACGTCACAAAATATACTGCGGTATTTAGGAAACAGCGATATCGCCATATTGCCGTTTTTTTAATACCGCGGTATATCGTGATACCGGTATATCGCCCAACCCTAGCGTGGTAAGCCTCCGCAATTGCAGCCCGAAGTCAACGTGCGATTGCCACCTTGGAGGCCGCCAATCCCTTGCAAGGACCCTCCGGAATGACAAAAAGGGAGTCCGTATGACGGAAGGGACTGGAGGCTGCTAAATAGTTCTTCAGAGCTCTGACAACGTCCAAATGGTGCAACTCCTTTTCCTTAGGGTGTGAAGGAGATGGACACAGTGAGGAAAGGAAAATTTCCTCGTTAATATGGAAGTCGGTGACCACCTTCGGAAGAAAAGAAGGGACGGGCCAGAGAACCACCTTGTTCTTATGAATAACCAGGAAGGGTTCTCTGCAAGAGAGCGCCGTCAACTCAGACACCCGTCTGATGCAAGCGATAGCGACAAGAAAAACTACCTTCCAGGACAGGAGTCTGAGAGAAATCTCCCACAAGAGCTCAAAAGGGGAAAGCCTGGAGCGCTGAGAGGACTAAATTCAGATCCCAAGGTGGTAAAGCAGGACAGTACGGAGGAACCGTATGTGCCACTCCCTGTAGAAAAGTCCTTACAGGCCCCAGGGGGGCCAGAGGGCGCTGGAAAAGGATAGAAAGCGCCGAGACCTGACCCTTCAAAGAACGAAGGGCCAGACCAAGGTCCAACCCTGATTGAAGAAAGGACAGGACCGTGGGGAGAGAAAAACTAAGTGGTGGAATATTTCGGCTTTCACAGAAACCCAGGAAGGACCTCCAGGTCCTGTAATAGATCCTGGGCGACGCAGGCTTCCTGGCCTTAATCATAGTGCGGATGACATCCGCCGACAACCATCTGCACGTTAGAATGTCGGTTTCAACGGCCACGCTGTCAAGCAAAGAGACCTTAAATGCTGATGAATCCCTGCGAAAGAAGGTCGTCTCAGAGGTAGTGACCAAGGGATGTCTCCTAAAAGGAGAACGGTGTTGGCGTACCACGCGCAACGAGGATAGTCGGAATGCCCTCCATCCTGACTTTCCGTAGAACCCTGGGTAGGAGGGGGAAGGGGGGGGAAAGGGGCGTCCACGCCACAAGCGTCCGGATCCCTTGCTCGGGAGAGGAAGGTGGGAAGTTTCTGATTGAGCCTTGAGGCCATCAAGTCCATGTCGGGGCAACTCCAACGTAGTCAGTTCTCCACGCCCAGGATGTAGATTGCTCAAATTGTCATTACATGAGCCTCCGCCCACCGCAAGATCTTGGCAGATTCCTGCATCACCGCAAGGCTGTGTCGTCCCCCCCCCCCCCCCCACCCGGTGGTTGATGTACGCCACCGCGGTGGCGTTGACTTACCGGACTCTGACGGGGCGACCCTTCAGGAGGTGGGTCCCGTGCCGGAGGGATAGAAGAATCTGCAACACGCCAGACCTGCAGGGTATTGCGAAGTTAGGTCACGGTTATGGGCAATCGAGGGTTACTCAGTTTGAAATAGAACCCTGGGCAGGCATGCGGCAGTGAAGGAGAGGCTGACACAAGTTCCTCTGGGGCACACTCTGCATGTAGGGACCAGGCCTGACAGTGGATGAGGTGCCCTGGATGTTGCAGGTGTTTTGAGTGCCTGGGGCAAGGTCCCTTTAAGGATCGTGACGCCAGTGCCTGTAACGGTGGCACACCGATTTATAGCAGTAGTAATTGAGGTACACAGATGGTATGGTGAACCAAACGTTGCTTTACTTGGAAACAGTCCAAACTTTGTACATACAGTTGATAATTATGCAGTGCAGGCTTATCTCAATACTGGCAGGTAATAGTCTTGCAAGATACTTGGAGGGTAAACAGTTAATGCTTCACAGACCAGGCTGCACTATCTCCACAGCTATTCTGTCTGACTGTATCCCAAGGCCCGAATGCCTAAATGCTGGCTTTAATCCTTGGTACTTAATCTTCCTGCCGTATTGACCCTTGCTCTTATTCTGTAGTACCTCTGCCCATCAGCTTACTTATCTGAGCTGGTTGTACTGGCTCTGCTGGGTTTGTAGGTGGCTGCAGGTTTCTCCCAGGAGGTCCATTCCTACTACTGGGGTTACTTCATCTGTGCTAGCTGGATTTGGGTTTTCCAGGCAGGCTGTATTTCTCCACTAGCCTCCTGGTGGCAACTAGAAACCAGGACTGTCTAGCTGCATGTCAGGAGGAGGCCCTCAGCCTATCTCTGGCTGGTGCCTTCTCACTTCTGTCTCCATAGACTCCTGACTATGACCTCACACCTCCCTGTCTGGGCCTGGACATTTATACTAGGTGCTTCCTATCTCCCTCTAGTGTCTAGGATGTCTAACTACACCCCAATAGGCCTGCTATGCATGTAACAGGGGAAACACATGTAAAAGCACATAGAAAATACATTAGAATGCATGGATAAACATAATACCACCGTCCCTTAGGAGTAGGAGTAACACGTGACCCAATTGACCCTTGTGTAGTGCCCACCCCTACCTAGTGGGACACTACAAATCGCCCTGAGCTCCAGGACATTGATCGGAAGCTTGGACTACGACCGAGACCATGTGCCTTGGACTGTCCTGGGAGGGAACACGCCTCCCCTACCCAGCAGACTGGCATCGGTGGTAACAACCGTCCAGGATATCGGAAGAAAAGACCTTCCCAGAACTGGAACCGACAGCCACCAACAAAGGGACGACCTCACCTGGGGAGAGAGGCTGATGGGATAGTCCAGGCTCTCGGACGATTTGTCCCAGGAGGACAGGATTGCTCTCTGGAACGTGCGAGAGTGGAACCGGGCAAAGGGAATTGCCTCGAAACAGGCGACCATCTTCTCTAAAGTCCTCATGCAGAGGTGAATGGACGGAAGCCTGCAATCGAGATGAATCCTCACCGAACGGTGCAAGGCCAGTCGCTTGTCTGGAGGAAGGCGAACCTGTGCCGCTTCCGTGTCCAGAAGCATACCCAGAAAGACCAGTTGTCTGGAGGGAATCAGAGATGACTTCTGCAGATTGACCAGCCACCCGAAACGTGCAAGGGCTTCCAGCGTGATCCGTACGGTGCTCGACGCCTGAGTGAAAGAGGGAGCCTTGATGAGGATGTCGTCCAGATAAGGCATAAGGAAGATGCCTCTGGAATGGAGCAGGGCGAGAAGAGGGGCCAGAATTTTTGTGAGGACTCGAGGCGCAGTTGCCAGCCCAAAGAGGAGCGTGACAAACTGGTAATGATAGTCTCCTACTGCAAACCTCAGGAAGCACTGGCGACTCTGTGCGATCACGACGTGGAGGTATGAATCCTGGATAGCTACAGCCAAAAGGAATTCCCCCTGCTCCAGAGAAGCAATTACGGAACGAAGGTATTCCATCCGAAACCGCTGAAGACAGAGGAACTTGTTCAGCAGTTTGAGGTCCAGGATTGGGCGCACAGAGCTCTCCTTTTTGGGGGGACCACAAAAGGTTCAAATAGAACCCCTTGAACCTCTCTGCTGGGGGAACAGGAGAGATGACTCACCGGTCTAGGAGGGACTGAATGGCCTGAGAGAAGGCGGCCGCCTGCTCGGGGTCCTGTGGAAGACGGGATTAAAAAAACCTGTCTGGGGGGGGGAAGAGACAGGAACTCTATCACGTATACCGAGGATACAATCTCGAGTGCCCAAGCGTGGGAGACGTGGGCCCGCAAGACGTCCTGGAAGAGGAGGAGGCGGCCCCCCAGGGTTGTGCCGAAAGGACACTTTTTTTGCGTCGATCTTGGGAAGTACCCCCCCCCCCCTACCCCCCCAGCGGAAGAGCTCATCGTGGGCTGGGAACTAGCGAATTGACGAAAGGGCCTACCAAGTGAGGAACCTGACCTATCGTGAGAGGCCCGCTTGGCTCTAGGCTGTGGGAGATGGGTGCTCTTGCCTCCCATGGCCTCAGAAATAATTTCGTCCAGCCGAGAACAGAAGAGACGGGTGCCGGCAAAGGAAAGTCCGACTAAAGAACGCTTGGAAGTCGCGTCCGCTGCCCACACCTTTAGCCAAAGCTCGCGGCGTAAGGTGCCTGCAAGCGCCGAAGAGCAGAGGAACGTCCCCGCCTGGGTGAACAGCTGCGCCAAGGATCGAAGATCCTGAGCAGGGACCTCGGATACTAAGTCCTGGTCTAGCTGGCTGCCCCACTCAGAGATCGCCTTTGCCATCCACGCATAGGCGAACACGGGCCTAAGGGCTGACCCTGTAGCTGCAAAGAGGGACTTTGTCAAGAATTAGATCAGACTATCTTCAGCAGACTGGAGGGAGAATCCATCGGCTATAGGAAACATAGAAAGTGTCGGCAGATAAGAACCATTTGGCCCATCTAGTCTGCCCAATATACTGAATACTATGAATAGCCCTTGGCCCTATCTTATATGAAGGATGGCCTTATGCCTATCCCATGCATGCTTGAACTCCTTCACTGTATTTGCAGCTACCACTTCTGCAGGAAGGCTATTCCATGCATCCACTACTCTCTCAGTAAAGTAATACTTCCTGATATTACTTTTAAACCTTTGCCCCTCTAATTTAAAACTATGTCCTCTTGTAGCAGTTTTTCTTCCTTTAAATATTCTCTCCTCTTTTACCTTGTTGGTTCCCTTTATGTATTTAAAAGTTTCTATCATTTCCCCTCTGTCTCGTCTTTCTTCCAAGCTATACATGTTAAGGTCCTTTAATCTTTCCTGCTAAGTTTTATCCTGCAATCCATGTGCTAGTTTAGTAGCTCTTCTCTGAACTCTCTCCAAAGTATCAATATCCTTCTGGAGATATGGTCTCCAGTACTGAGCACAATACTCCAAATGAGGTCTCACTAGTGCTCTGTAGAGCTGCATGAGCACCTCTGCAGCATGAGCACCTCCCTCTTTCTACCGGTGATGCCTCTCCCTATACACCCAAGCATTCTGCTAGCATTTCCTGCTGCTCTATGACATTGTCTGCCTGCCTTTAAGTCTTCTGAAATACTGACCCCTAAATCCTCAGATACTGAGGTTAGGACTGTACCACTGATTTTATATTCTGCTCTTGTTTTTGTTTTTTTTACACCCCAGGTGCATTATCTTGCACTTATCAACATTAAAATTTAGTTGCCAGATGTTTGACCATTCCTCTAGTTTTCCTAAATCCTTTTCCATTTGGTGTATCCCTCCAGGAACATCAACCCTGTTACAAAATCTTTGTGTCATCAGCAAAAAGACACACCTTACCATTGAGGCCTTCTTTAAATTTCGCTGATAAAGATATTAAACAATATGGGTCCCAGAACAGATCTCTGAGTGTAATGACCGGCGTCACACACAGGGAGGGAAAAGGGAAAGCCCTGCCCAAGGGAGAGGGAAAGGTGGTGACCCCTGACTCACCTTGCGGCTGGCACCTGACTGCCCTGACGTCCCTAGACAGGTTCCTCACCCGTGCGGCGATCACGTGCCTAAACCCTGGCTTTCCCTAAAATGAGCCCTAGATAGTGAACGGGCCGGTGGGATCGCTAGTCCGCACCACTGACACTAAGAAGGAAACACCAGGGAGAGGACAGACAATACAGACAAACACGTAAACCCAGGTGGGCGACCACAGCAGACCACAAAGGTCCAACAGGGATCCGGAGGGAAACGTTCTGGACCAACAACCAGAGAACGCAGCTCCAGTGGGTCAGTATAGAAGTCCAGGCAGGAAGCTCTATATCTGGCAACAAGAGAAGTGTGAGAGGGGAATATAAGGAGGTTGGGAGTGCTGGACAAGGAACAGCTGAGGAGAAGGAGCTACGGATCCCTGAGTGAGCCAAAAAGGGTTGCAAAGCAAACCCAGGAAGCTACCATAAGGAAACAGCCCTATCTTACATAGAGCGTGCATCCAACCGCTGCGACTTCCTGACCCCGGGTATAACGGAGTCAGGCGTGGTTCTTGACACCCTCGTGACACTGAGGTACCCCACTGGTAACAAGACCATGACTTCATTGACTACAACCCTCTGTTGTCTGTCCCTCAGCCACTGCCTAATCCATTTAACAATATGGGAGTCCAAGCACAAAGACTGCAATTTATTGATAAGCCTTCTATGTAGGACAGTATCACATACCTTACTAAAGTCTAGATAAGCGATGTCTACTGCACCTCCGCCATCTATTATTTTAGTCACCCAATCAAAAAACAAAACAAAAAAACAATAAGATTAGTTTGACATGATCTCCCTGAAGTAAACCCATAGTGTTTTTCATCTTTTAATCCATGGGATTTTAGATGTTCCACAATCCTCTCCTTTAGTATGGTTCCCATTAATTTCCTCACTATTGATGTCAGGCTTACAGGCCGAGTTCTCCTTACTACCTTTCTTGTGAATGGGCACAACATTTGCTGATTTTCAATCTTCTGGGACGACTCCTGTTACTAGTGATTTGTTAAATAAATCTGTTAATGGTTTTGCTAGTTCACCGCTCAACTCTTTTAATAGCTTTGGGTGTATCCCATCAGGCCCCTGTGACTTATTTGTATTAATTTTAGACAGCCGACTTAGAACCTCATGCATCAAAAGATTCATTAGTCTTCCTTCCTAACTGAGGTCCTTTTCCTTTGTAAAAACTGAACAGAAGTATTCATTGAGGCAGTCAGCTAGTTCTTTATCTACTTCCATATACCTTCCTTCTTTTGTTTTTAATTTATGTATCTGAAGAATGCCTTATCACCTTTTTTCACCGACTGAGCTAACTTCTCTTCTGCCTGTGCTTTAGAAGATCTTATAACTTGTTTGGCCTCTCTCTGCCTAATCTTATAAATTTCATCATCAGACCACAGTGGTCTCTTCCTTTTTTTTGCTTTTACTGACAAGCCTAATGCAATTATCTGTTGCCTTCAATAGTGCCACTTTTAAGTAGTCCCATTTCTCCTGGACTCCATTGAAATTGTTCCAATCTGATAGGAACTCGTATACTACTAAACTAATTTTAGAAAAGTCAGTTTTTCTAAAATCTAAAACTTTTGTTTTTGTGTGGTGTGACTTAGTCAATGTACTTATAGTAAACCACACTGACTGGTGATCACTAGATCCCAAGCTTTCCCCTACAGTAATATCAGATACCAAATTCCCATTTGTGAATACAAAAATCTAAAATCACTAGATCCCAAGCTTTCCCCTACAGTAATATCAGATACCAAATTCCCATTTGTGAATACAAAAATCTAAATATCCCAGTCATTACTCCCATTGAACCATGTCTCAGTAACAGCCACTAAATCTATATTCTCAGATGCCATTATGGACTCAAGTTCATTGATCTTATTCCCTAAACTGCGAGCATTTGTAGACAAGACTCTGAGCTTGTCATTTCTTAACCTATGTGCTACTGGCATCTTCTGGCATTGTTCCAGGGGCAGTTGGACTGCTGGATTATCATCCTTTGCCCCCCTTTCCTAGCTTAAATGCTCCTTAGTAAATACTTTGGAATAGCTGTATTTTTGGCAAGCCGTGCCACTGGTGGGTCGACCTTAGGAGGGGACATCCAGCTTTTTAGTGGTGGAAAAACGCATGTCTGGATGATCCCAAGCCTTGGAAACCACTGCCAAAAAATCATTATGGCGAGGAAACACCTTCGAGGCCTGTTTTGGACGGAAGAAGGATACCCCCTGTTGGTCAGTGGAGGGGGGGGGGGGGGGGGGAATCATCCTGCACCCAGGTGTCGCGGATGGCAGCAATGAGGCTATCCACAGTGGAGGCCAACTTGGAAGGCTGCTCCATATCAATGTCCAAATCAGAATCATCAACCTCTCCTTCGGACGGCACGTCCCCAGGAGAAGAAAAACCAGAGCAGGCATCACTTATATGTCCAGTCGCCATCTTCACCCTTCTTCTCCAGCAGGGTCACCCCCTTCAGTGATTGGCACCGTAGTGGCAGGACGCTGGAAGAGGGACTTGGATGGGTGACCCTTCTGCTGGAGGGATGCAGGGGAGCGAGGCTGTCCTGGTCCACCTTGTCTTCTTGTGGGGGAGGAGGCAGCGTGGCGGACCAACGCTGGCGTGCTCCCCCCGGGAGAACAGGGAGGTTAGGCGACCACTGTTTCCCACCTAAAAAAGAAAAAAGGAATTGACACTAGAAAAAACTGAAGCTCTCTCTCCAGGCTGGAGGGGGTATAGCTGCCAGGGGAGGAGCTAACAGCTTTTTACTAGTGTCAACGCCTCCTAGAGGACATAGCTATACCACATTCCTGTGTCCCCCAATGAATATGGGCGAGAAATTCTGTTTTATCCATGTTAAATTTAAAAAAGTGAGAGGAGGAGAAGTAGGCTATAGAAGATAGGCATTATGGGATTCTGGATAGTAGGGTGGTAATATCTGGAACAGAAGTAAATTTGCGTGTCGTCAGCATAGAAGTGATCTGAAAGCCATAGGACTCTATGAGCTGTCCCAGGCCGAAGGTGTAGTTTGAGAAGAGAAGGGGTCCTAGGACAGAGCCTTGAGGGGCACTGGCCAAGAGTGAAAGAGGTGCTATGTAAATGGGAGACACAAAATGTCCGGTCTGTAAGGTATGATGTGATACAAAGTCTGTAACGCCAAGAGATGCGAGAGCTTGAGTTAGAAGGGAGTGGTCCACTGTGTCAAAGGCAGAGGATAGGTCAAGAAGAAGAAAAACAAAGTAATGGCTTTTGGCTTTGGCAGTTAGCAGGTCATAGGCGACTTTGGTAAGGGTAGTTTCATAGAGTGGTGGGGTCAGAAGCCAGATTGTTAACGGTCAAATACGGAAAAGAGGAAGAGAGGAGAGGGGACAATTCAAGGTGGACATGTTGTTCAAGATCGATCTGTCAGAATCTGGGAATAAGCTGCTTTAAGTTTACATCTGGCGTTACCTTGATGCAATTTTCTTCTCTTTCAATAACAGTGCAAACTCGAATTAACATGGGATTCCTCTTGTCAACAGCCTCTAGTTTCATCTGTGGCTGGAACCCATGTGGTGGGCGCTGAAAACAAGAATGAAAAGACAAAGAAAACATTCAATGATTTAAAACAGTGGAACTGTTTCTGTGTACGAATTATGTGAAGCAAAATAAAAAGGTAAACAGCCCATAGGGTAAAATAGCAAATGGCTTTACTAACAGGACAGAATACAGAAAATTGGCAGACATTTTACTTTTTTTTTATATATAGCAGAGAAAACACACTAAGATCCAGTAAAATTATTACAGTGCCATTCTAGCAGACCAGAGCTCTAGGATATACCATAATAGCTGGACTAAAACAACAGGCAATGGTTTTCTTATTTTATAGAACACATATTCCAGCAAATATTTACCACTTTGAATGCCCTTGCTGGGGCTGCCTGAGCGCCAGTCTTCTCCAGATATGCTTCCCAGGTGAAGATTTTAGGATCTTTAAATTCTAAAGAGTGGAAAAACAGATCTTATGACTTACTCAGCACATCAGGGTAAATTCGTTCATAGACTTTAGAATTTTTGGTGCAGATTCCACACCGATAATATCCAACTATATCCTGGAAAACTAAAGGAAACTCCTCTAGAATTTTTTCTTATAATGAGTAACTTTGCTTTTTCCCCCCACCTTATAGGCAGTTTATTATTCTTCTGATACTTTAAACCATTTCATCCAAGTCTGGCAAGTCCAGTACTACGACTAAGGCAAGTGTAAGGCAAGTGCTGAAACAGTTGTATTCGAGGGGTTCTCTGGGCTTTTAATATTGATGACCTATCCTCAGGATAGGTCATCAATATCAGATTGGCAGGGGTCCGACACCTGGCACCCCCGCAGATCAGCTGTATGAAGGGAAGGCTTCCTGCTCTTTGCTACTATGTCTATGACAAGCAGGGAGAGAAGGGAAACCGCACGTGCGCACTGCGCGTACCTTCCCTTGATTCAACTGATTGGCAGGGGTGCCGGGTGTCGGACCCCCGCTGATCTGAATAGGACAGAGCTGCACATAGGCCATGTTACCAAAGAACATAACGTCACTAGCCTAGGAAGAGGCCATGGAGCTCTGTACTCTTGCCTTGAAAAAGGCTCTGGTGCCTTTTCAAAGAGCTGATTGTAGGGGTGCCAGGGTGAAGCTGCATGTAACATCAAGAAGAAACCTCACAGCCAGTTGACATCTCTCCACTTGTTTACTAACCACTGGTAGGGATACAGAAACTTTTCTTCATGTTGTGAACCCACTAACCAATCAGAGGATATGTGCCGATTCTTGCATAAAGGCAGCCATGAGTAGTAGGGGGCATTTACACAATGTGTCAGGTGTATTTTTCAAAAATATAAAAAGGGTATGAAGGTAACATTTTTATTTACAATTCAGGTTTTCAAGAGTGTGGAAATTATACTAGCAGCGAAAGGGTTAACTAATTCAGTTACAGTTTTTCCAACTACCTTCTCCCATTAGTAATGCACCATTATTAATAAATGCAGGCAATCGTGCCTGAATGTAACAAGAAGGCACCAAGTTTTCTTCAGAGAGCTCTATGTGTGTAAAAATACTAAATATGTACACACTAGATGCAAGGAGGCAGAAAATGCTTTCACATCCTCCCCAACTGAGACGAATAGACTAGAATGGCTTAACAGAGGCAGATTATACATGATACATCTGTCAGAAAAAAGTAACAGCAAATCATTCTTTGTCAAACAGCAGGCTTTTGAGAAGGGCAATCAGGCTGGCAAGCTCCTTGCGCACTTAGCGCGTGGCAGCAACATGTCCCCCCCAGTTATCAGAATTAGGGGCCCTGATGGGCTAGTGAAAGAGTCAGCAGATGGTATCCTAGAATGCTTTGAGAGCTTTTACACAGATCTACATGATTCCGTTGTGACTTACACAGCGCGCGAGATTGAGGAATACCTTCTTGAGGTGCCTCCCCCTCGGCTGAGTGATCTGGATAGAGGTGTCTTGGAGGAGGATATCACTTTGGATGAGATTAAACTAGCAATCACGGACCTCCCTTATGGGAAGGCCCCTGGCCCAGATGGCATCCCAATAGAAGTATACTCCAGATACACTGACATACTAGGCCCACAACTCCACAAATTATACAAGACCGCTCATACCCGTGGATGTTTGTCGGATTCTATGCATGACGCCACAATTGTGGTTATTCTGAAGCCCGATAAAGACCCGTTGGAATGCGACTCATACCGTTCTATTTCTCTTTTGAATCTAGATTATAAGATTTTCACTAGCGTTCTGGCAACTCGTCTCAATAGAGTGGTCACTTCAGTAGTGCACAGTGATCAGTCGGGCTTCATGCCGGGCAGGTCCACCTCTGACAACATCAGGAGGGCCCAAGTGATTGCACAGATAGGGGCGGCTGAGGGTGAGCACTGGGCTATGGCCTCCTTGGACACTGCCAAGGCCTTCGATTCGATTGAGTGGACATTTCTGCTTACTGTGTTGAAGAGCTTTGGCTTTGGTCCGAAATTCATTAGATGGATTGAGATATTATACATTATTAATAAATGGCCATCACTCTGGCTCCTTCCCACTGAATAGAGGCACGAGGCAGGGATGCCCTTTGTCGCCTCTGCTATTCGCGGTAGCTATAGAACATCTAGCTCTAAGAAAAGGGCAGGATCATATATACACGGGTGTCTCCATAGGTTGCAGGGTGGATAAAACTTTATGCGGGCGATTTGCTTCTGTTTATGTCTGACCCTGAGGCATCACTCCCTAGAGCAATCGAGATTATTGAACAGTTTGTTAGATTCTCGAGGTTGCGCATAAAATTGGACCAAATCAGCCATTATGCCTCTCTGGGATCACACTTGGCCTTCTCACTACCACAACCTGGTGGATCGTTTTAAGTACCTAGGGATAGTAATCACTAGAAATGCGCAACTATCATACACTTTGAACATTGAACCCCTGGTGGCTCTCTTTGTAGACAAATTATGGGCAGATTGAATCTAGTTAAAATGATATTACTTCCCAAAGGCCTATACATCCTAGCTCATGCTTGCGCTCCCATATCTGAGGGCTTTTTTGAACGTGTTCATGCCATGATTGCCTCATTTGTGTGGGGTGGAGCTAAAAAGAAACTCTCCTTGGCTGTGCTTCAGAGGCCTAAGATGCAAGGGGATGCCTCTCTCCCAGACTTCTTTCTCTACTTCTTGGCTGGTCAGCTGAAGTTCCTGAGGCCTTGGGTGTTATCAGCTGATTTGTCTCATGCTGAGTATTTTTTACAGGAATACTTGCATTTGGGTACTCTTTGGCCAGTCCTGGAGAATTCACACTGCCCTCGCGGTCGCCTGCTGCCCCTTCACAGGTTAGCACATCATCAAGTATGGCAGGCTTCTAAATTACATTAATATAAGGATTTACCTGACATCATCCCCTTGTAGGATAATTCCATGCTTGCCCATCTGAAACTGGTTGATGGAGCTGACATGTGGAGGCTTCACAGGGTCTACACACTGGAAGACCTGCATGAGGGTGGGCACTTACGGTCCTTCACGCAGATCCAAGATAAATTTGGTGTGCCCCACAATATGTTTTTCAGATACTTGCAATTAAAAACACGCCCTGCAGGCCCAGCTTAGAGAGGCAGGGAGGGATATCTCAAAATACCCTTTGATAGGAGTGATGAGATCGCAGGGTCCGAGAGGGATTATCTCCATCCTGTACACCCACTTGCTATGCAACCGTATGACAATGAACCCTCTAGCCATTGAGAACAAATGGAAGCTGTCCATACCCTCCCTGACGGAAGATATTTGGAGTGAGACGCTTCTTACTCCGACCAGGGTTTCACCCTCTATTAATAATAGATTGAGTCAGATGTTTATTCTGCATAGGAGCCACCTCACTCCAACCAGGCTACATAAGATGGGAAGGAATTCCCATAGTAGGTGCCACAGATGCTCGACAGATATGCCAAAATTCGGCACTATGTTTTAGGAATGCAGCTATATCCGCCACTTCTGGACTTCGGTCCTGGGAGTGCCATTTACAATGGTTCTTGTCGCAAACCCTTTCTGTCCCAAACTGTGTATACTGGATGAGGAGTCGTGGTCCCATTACAACAGAATATTTTTAGGGGAAGCATTATTCCTAGCCAGGAAAGCTATTGCGCTCCGATGGATAGGAGATAGACCACAGTCTCTGGGTCAGTGGAAGTCCCTAGTTAATCACGCAGTGTCCATGGAAAACATTGTCTTTAAACACAGGAAGTGTCCGCAAAAATTACAGAAAGTTTGGAGAGAGCGGTGTTCCTCCACGTTAACCTTGCAAAATTCACATATGTACTCAGCAATTGATAATCTAAGCTTGTGTTAAAGGAGATGTGATTAGATTCTTATCATTGCATGAAGCTGTATGCACCTACTCAGTCCTCTTCCACATGGTTGATTCAAACTGTATGCCCTGTATCTTGCCTAACTCTGTGCTTCTATCATGTTGTGTTATTACTGTGCATTATCCTACTTAATTCATACCTGCATGGTTAATCTTTAATAAAACGAGTAAAAAAAAAAAAAAAAAAAAAAAAAAAAATTATATATATATATATATATATATATATATATATATATATATATATATATATATTTTTTTTTTTTTTTGAAAATACTAAAAAATTAAAACATTACCTGGTGGGGGAGTCAGTGAAATACCAGCCTCCTGACAGTGCCCGACTGGTCTGATGTATGGACTGCTAGCATCACACCTAGGAAAGAGCAACTAATAAGAGCTATTCAAATATTTGTTTATTCAGATCTTACTATGACTTCCCGATCTGTGAAAGACTAAACAGGGAATTTCATACAATAAATTATAGATGTAGGTAACAAAGTTTCCTTAGTTCTTCTAAGGAAAACTTCAAAGATATAGTCAGCCTTCACATATTTTTTCTATGTCATGATTAAATCTAATTAAGGGCTCCTTCACACTTGCGGCAGGACGGATCAGTCAGGCTGGTCTCCCTGTCGGATCAGTCCTTCGGCTGTTTCGCCATATCGCCGCTCCGTCCCCATTGACTATAATGGGGACGGGGGCTGAGCTCCGGCGCAGCACGGCGAAAGCCGTCGGACTAAAAAGTCGGACATGCTCAGCCCCCGTCCCTATTATAGTCAATGGGGACGGAGCGGCGGTCCGGCGAAACAGCAGAAGGGCGGATCCGACAGGGAGACCAGCCTGCCGGATCCGTCCTGCCGCAAGTGTAAAGGAGCCCCAAGTCATTGGAAACAAACAGTGGGACACAAATTGACAAAACTGCATAGGATTAGGTATGCAGCAGAGAATGGTAACATTTTCCCTCCAGCCGCTAAGGCTACGTTCACATCTCCAGCAGGTACATCTGGTAGTCTGTTCCAGCAGATCAGATACCAGAGTAACCTTAGCTGGCACAGCAGGACATTGCCACACCAATGGATCCCCATTCGCTATAATGGGAACCAACAGGAATCCAGCAGGTTTCCGGCATAAATGCAGGTTTTCAGACAGAGAAATATGGCTGCAAACAGCGGTATTTGTCCAGCCGAAAGCCAGCATTTATTCTGGAAACCTACCAAATCTCCATCGTATCCGATTAGAGTCAAAGAGGATCCAGCAGTGTTCGGACATGTCTGATACGGTAACTCTGGTAGTTGCCGGAACAGACTAATAGATGTACCTGTCTGAGATATGAATATAGCATGAAATACCACAAACATGATGTGGATAGGCCAACAACCTCAGGACTGAGAATTAATTAAGACCTCATTATATATAATTATTAAAATATATTTGCAAGTAGGAAGTATATATATTATCACATAAATATGAAAACAATACCAGTAATCATAACTGTGATCCCAGCTGTCAAAGTGAATGAGCAATCTGTTCTCCACAATATCGGAAATTGTGGCCACACAAAGCAAGGAAGGATTCTTCCGATCCACAGCTTCCAATTTCATACCCACCCGGAACCCAGACGGAGTAACAGGCTGCAAGAAAAAATAAAAAAGATATAGAATGATACTAGTGTAACAAGTAGATTCCAGGAAAGGGTGAACAGATAAACGATGACGAGGACTATATTAAATTTGCCTTCTCACCGTGTTGTAACTTTTAAAGAATGTTTTTGGGGCAGCCTGAGCTTTACATTGTTTCAGATATGAGGGCCAGCTAAACTCTCCATCTTTGTAACCTAGAAACACAATTAATAACACCGACTGTTACCAAAACAAGAATGACAAATTAATAAATGTAAGCTAGCCAAAAACATAAAAAGATGAAGAAAATTAAAGAATGATTGCAACTGCATTATACACAAGATTGAGCCCTGAAAACTTTTCTGCTGCCAATGGATATTATCCTTGCAGGAGTCTCATTCAGGTTTTTAAGTAACCAAAATATAAAGTAATTGGAGATTCGAAAAAGCATATAAGTAAAGACGCCTTTACACGGGCCAATGAGGCAGGAAATTATCAGGAGTGAACCATTGATTCCCATAAATTGCCTACTTGTCACAGGAGGGGAGAGCTGAATTTGCAATAACCTTCTCTGCAGCGGGAGCAATCATTCCTTCCCATACATATTAGGCTACTTTCACACCTGCGTTCAGGTGTCCGCTCGTGAGCTCCGTTTGAAGGGGCTCACAAGCGGCCCTGAACGCAGCCGTCTGGCCCTAATGCATTCTCAGTGGAGGCGGATCCACTGAGAATGCATCTGTCTGCCAGCGCTCAGCCTCCGCTCAGTGAGCGGACACCTGAACGCTGCAAGCAGCGTTCGGGTGTCCGCCTGGCCGTGCGGAGGCGAGCGGATCCGTCCAGACTTATAATGGAAGTCAATGGGGACGGATCCGCTTGAAGATTACACCATATGGCTCAATCTTCAAGCGGATCCGTCCCCCATTGACTTTCAATGTAAAGTCTGAACGGATCCGCTCAGGCTACTTTCACGCTTAGAAATTTTTCTAAGTTATAATGCAGACAGATCCGTTCTGAACAGATGCAATCGTCTGCATTATAGGAGCAGATCCGTCTGATGAAACATCAGACGGACCCGCTCCGAACGCTAGTGTGAAAGTAGCCTTAATTGTTTCTGAGCAGATCACTGTTTACACAGAACAATGATTGAGTTGACGCTTCAGCATCTGCTCGCTAATCCGGTGATCAGCGGTAATTTTACACAGGGCAAATTATCAGGAAGAACGTTTTTAGGAATGCTCCTTCCCGATAATTGCCCAACTGTGAATAATGATACTTTTAGCGGTTGGTAGCAGCCTGCCTCACTAAGCTTAGGATTCATACTAACCTGGTCCCCTCTGCCCCAATGTGTCCATGTCTCATTCCCCACGGTGTTGACATCCGACGCAGCAATAGCATGGGCACATGCTTCACTGCTGCCAATGACTGGCCTCAGTGGTCATGTGCCACTTCTGGCCATGTCAATGCTAAAGCCAGTCATTGGCTGCAGTGGAACATGTGTGTATGCCTATAAAGCAGCCATATGTAAACACTCCATGGACCTAAATATGGACACACTGGAGCTAGTGTGGAGGACTGAAGCAGCATGGGCCAGGGAAGTGTGAATCCTCAGATTAATGAGGCAGGCTGCTACCAATTGCTAAAATCTAATTATTCATGAAGAACCCCTTTAAGTGCTGGGGCCCCTCTGTGTCCAGGACTATTACATGCAGAATTTATATTGATAGCAGAAAAAAAAAAAATCCATTAAACTGCCTTTTAGGGAAATACAGAGCTATCTGCTACAGTGGCACAGATTTAGTAATATTGTCTAATATTTAGAGTGTAAACTTAGACTAGACCATGGTGGCTCATGCTGAATGATACATTTGGTGCATCTTTAGATATGTTTTTCTAACTTTACACCACCTTATTTGCTTAACTTTCCCTAACCTTTTGATGCATTTTAAGCCATGGTCCATTCCCGTTAACCCGCTTCCCTTTCCTGCAAAGCCACAAGCCCCTTTGCTGAGTGAGGCACAAAAAAGTGTCTCTGGTGTAAACCATGCATGCTAGTTTTATGGAGCTAATTGTCAGAATTCTGGCACATTTAGCTTAGTAAATCCCCCCCCTGTTAATAGGACATGTACACATCCCTATGTACATTTCAAACAGGAAAAGTTGCTGACATTTTGTTTCAAGGTAGAGAAGCTGTTCAATCAAAAACAAACTGTTGCAGTCAGTCACCTTTTGGTGGCACAAGTTTATGTCCAGTTTTTTCACACCATCCCACAGGGTGTATATCCAAAGAATCAGCATTAACCCAAAAATCATAGCAGTCAGGATACCCATCAAAATGAAGTCTGTTTCGATAGCCTTGAACCTATAAGAAATTAAACATTTAGTAAATCTAACCTCTCTGAACCCAAAACCACATTCTTGGCAGTAATACGTTCCTATTACATAGAATGTACAGTGCCTCGAAAAAAATATTCACACCCCTTGAACTTTTCCACATTTTTTCTCGTTACACCCACAAACTTAAATGTATTCTGTATACATACATGGTTTTAAAACTTTTAATAAATTAAAATCTGGAAAGTGTGGGGTGTATTTGTATTCAACCACCTGTACTCAGATACCCCTAAATAAAATTCAGTGTGACCAATTGCCTTCAGAAGTCACCTAATTAGTAAATAGAGTCCACATGTGTGTAATGTATTCTCAGTATAACTACAGCTGTTCTGTGAAGGACACAGAGGTTTGTTAGAGAACATTAGTGATCAAACAGCATCATGAAAACCAAGGAACACACCAGGCAGGTCAGGGATAAAGTTGGAGAAGTGTAAAGCAGGGTTAGGTTATAAAAAGATATCCCAAGCTCTGAGCATCTCACAGAGCACTGTTCAATCCACCTTCCGAAAATGGAAGGAGTATGGCAATAAAATACATTTAAAGGGAATCTGTCACCTGGTTTGACCATATTAAGCGGTCACCATTGCCATGTTTAATAAAATATCTTATCTTCTGCAGTGTTTTTTTTTCTTATATTCATGCTTTAATTTTGCAAAAAAAAAAAAAAAGCGATCTTTGTATTATGCAAATTAACCCTGAAGGTGCTCCGAGGGGCGTTATTCTTCACCCTCTGAGCCCAGTAACGCCCACCTGCAATGCCTAGCCCGCCTTTATTTAGAGCCAAAGCACGCCTCCTCGTTATGCAGTATCGTCCCACACCCTAGTTTAACGGCGCCGCTCCCTCTGCTACGTCAACTAATTCATTCAAGCCACACACCTCGAATCTTCAATTCGTCCGGCTGAAATTTCGCGCAGGCACAGTACTGCTTATGCATGTGCGATCCAACCGCTCCTGAAGGCAACAGCCTCAAAAGTGTCACTGGGCATGTGTTAATTACCATGTAGATTGTAAGCCCTCACGGGCAGGGCCCTCTCTCCTTCTGTACCAGTTTGTAACCCGTCTTGTTTATGATTAGTGCAATTGTCTGTATTATGTATGTATACCTCTTCTAATATGTACAGCGCTATGGAATGAATGGCGCTTTAATAATAAAAAATAAAATAAAAAAAATAATCACCTTTAGAATGCTGCAATCATAAAAGGTGAAATTTTGCTCTGGGCATCAAGGCCCAAACACCCCCAATCATGAAAGAGTTAAAGGAATTTCTAGAAGCCAAACATTAATGGCCTATTCTTAGGATAAGCTATCATTGTTTAATTGGTAGATGCCCAACCCTGGAATCAATTCCAATCTGAAAAATAAAGGGGTTGCTTCAACATCATTGTCTAAGTGGACTACATTGTCTAAAGCTCATCTGTATAGGAGGCTGTCTGGTATGCAGCTTAGTCCATTCCCTTGAAGCTTACCAGGGTGAATCAAACATCAATGTTTTTGTCCAGAAAAACCTATATAACGTTCACATTATTACTGCAATAGACAACATGACATGCTGGCAGCTAAACTTAGTGGCTCTCACCTCTACAACAGTCTGGACACAGTACAAGGATGGATGTTCTGGATCTAGTCCTTCTAACTTTAATCCCAATTTAAAGCTATTCCGTGACTGAGGAAACGACTGATGCTGAAAGCAAAGGGAAAAAAAAAAAGTTAAAAAAGTGCTGCTAATAGGTAACAAAACATTGGCCCAGATTTACTAATCCTACAGATGGCAGAAGCCTAGACAGGCTGTCTAGACCTGCACCAGATTTATCACAGGGGCTCAGGCTGGATGAGAAATGTGGTGCAGAGATGGACACTTTTCTCTGACTCTGTACCAACCATTTACAATTTTGGCACATCTTAGGTCCCCCATTTCCAGTGTGGCCCACCCCCTTTCAGCTAAGCCCCAACAGCTTGTCAAATGGGATGGAAATACATAGAAATCCTAGATGAACTAAATTGCGCTTTTTTTAGACAGATATTTGTTGCAGACACATTGGTAAAACGAGATTTTTGTATAACTTACCAGTAAAATCTCTTTCTCGCTCTTTCCTTGGGGGACACAGAAGACCTTGGGTATAGCTCATCTCCATAGGAGGCGTGACACTAAGTGAAAACTGTTAAGCCCCTCCTCCACAGCTATACCCTCAGCCTGGAGAGAGAGGCTGCCAGTTGCGTGTCCAAGCAGTGAGAAAAGGCAAAGACCAACAAGGAACCAAAAAGCCAACTACCCAACGGGTAACAAAAACTCGGAAAACGCACAGAGAAAAAACAATGAATGGGTGGGTGCTGTGTCCCCCAAGGAAAGAGCGAGAAAGAGATTTTACTGGTAAGTTATACAAAAATCTCGTTTTCTCGCCCAGTTTCCTTGGGGGACACAGAAGACCTTGGGACGTTCAAAAGCAGTCCAAAAGGGGGAGGGACCACAGCACCAAGGTGAAGCACCCGAAAGGCATCAATGAACCGCCGCCTGTAAACCCAGGCGGGGTAAGGCAGCATCCGCCAGAGTATGCACCCTGTAAAACTCAGTAAGGCGTGCAAGGCAGACCTGTGGCCGCCGTGCCCAAATGCCCAGCCGAAGCCCAATGCCTCCGCCCAGGAGGCACCGACCGCTCTGGTGAAAGGAACGGTGACACCAAAGACAGAATCCTGCCCTAGGTGCGGTAACCTCAGCAACAGCCAATCTGATCAAGCGGAGGAAAAACACCCTGGAGTCTGTCAACCCTATGCACAGACCTCCTGGAAACCCAAGAGGCCGAACGTCTGCAAGAGTCGGAGATCTCCAAGTAAAAACGGCAAGGCCCAAACAACGTCCAAATAGGTGAGGTGTTGAAGCGAAAGGCAAACGCCACCTTCAGAAGGAAGGAAGGAAGAAACGGGATGCAGAACAGCCCTGTCCTGGAAAAGACAGAAAGCTCGTAACAAAAAAAGGGGCCATTCCGGCACCCGTCAGAGACACGACTGATACGGAAAACAACCGTACAGGACAGAAGGGATAGAGAGAACTCCTGTAACGGCTCCAAGGACAAGATTGGAGCGCCGAGAGCTCAGAATACAGTCCCCAGGGCGGTACCGAAGGACAGTACAGAGGAACCAAGAGCCACTCCGAGGAAGAAGGTCTTGGCAGGCCAGAGGGCCGGGAACGCTGGAAGAGGAAGAACAGCGCCGACACTTGACACCTCAAGGAAAAGACAGAACCTTGGGGAAAGAACTTCAGAGTGGGGAATGCACAGCTTCCCACAGAACCCCAGACAAAAAAACCCTAAGTCTTACGACAGATCCTGGACGAAACCCAGCCAGGAGTGGACAGTCGCCTGGCAAGCAGGCGAAAACCCAATGTGATCAGGCGCAGACCAGTAACACGGGCACAAGGGTCGACAAAACTAGCCCCGTCGGCCCTCGAACAACGTTGTCCCGTATCCACCCGAGTGGAGGAGCAGAGGACAGAGGGAAAGAACCCAAAGGATCCGCCAGACGCGAGGGGAAGGCAGGCTAAAGTCCATGCTGATGCAACCACGTTGTACAGTCCCGGTGAGGGAGATCAAAGGACAATCTGGACCGAGGTAGTCCCCCCAAGTTATCGAGAAAAGCAAGTCTACATCAGGACCATCGTCTTAGAACGGGCCACGCAATCTGCACTCAGTAGGGGGACAGAACGCGGTAGACTCGGTAAATAGGCACACAGCTAATACAGCCAGCGTGAACAAGGGAGACGGTACGAGGCCAAAAGGAACACCAGAACCATCCACATGAACAATCATGCTCTCCCCAGAGGGGAGGACAGTGAAAATACAGCCCCCGAAGGCTGGCGAGAAGCCACATCGGAGTGATTCGTATAGAGCGGGAGCCGAACAAAGCCGGCGAGATAAGGCCGTCGAGACAGAGGCCGACAAAACACCCTCCAACCGAAAGGAGGAGGAGTGGGCAACAGGGAAGCCATAGGACTCAAAAGCAGAACCCGCTACACTGTGAGACGCCCGGTCCACCGTCTCGCAGAAGGCGAATACCTTGAAGAACCCAAGGCGGAGGTCCCCGGACCTGGGCAATCCAGCACCCAAGAGAAGTCGGGTGACCTTCCCGAGAAGAGCAGCCCGAACCCGGTAGCAGATCAGACAGAAGCGTAGAGGCGCCAAGAGGACGGACTCATACCACACTGCATCCGAAGAGGAGGAAATTGCAGCAGGCAAGGGAACCGCAGTCCTGCCAGAGCCAACGAAGAATTCGAGAGGCGCTGCAGACAACAGCACTCTCGACCATGTGACCACTAGCGCAGGGAAGTAATGCCGCAGAAGGACGCATGGGCATGCATCTAGGACCCACGAACACTCCCTGGCAGCTCGGTGCAGCAGAGAGCAAAAGAGCCTGTCCGGTCAGGAGGACAGAATGAACTCCCTAGGGACTAGTGCAAGGCTGGCGGCAAGCATCGTCTCCCAAGAAACAAAGGTATGCCGCAGGAAGCAGGTGAGGCATACGTACGAGCAGCCCCGTAAGCAGCGAGAGGGCCAACCCACCTAGAAAAAAGGGGGGGCTCGTCCCAGAGTGCCACAGCATGTACAGAATTGCAAAGTGCAACCTGAAAGGGAGTTATGCACAAACCTAGCATAGCATGCGAAGGAACGCAATCAGTCCACCCTGAAAGGGGGGAAATTGTACCTGGCCAACAGCAGTCGGCAAGAGTGCAAAGACCCGTCCCAAAAGGGAGTGATGCCTAAGGCCGTACCTACTTCAGAGAAGCAGGACATTACCCTATAAACCAGCAGGAACGCAGGAGGTCCACCTAGCGAAAGGGGAACATGCACAGGGATATCCTAGCATTAAATGAGTGTGCAATAATACACCCAACACTGAACTCAGCGAGAGTGCAACTACTCTGCCAACGAAGGGGGACATGTACAAGTCCAGCACAGCCATATAAGGACAGCCGTGAATCTCATGAGCGTGCCAAATTCTGCCCTTGAAGTGAGAGGTGGTCACGCACAAGGCCAGCACCGTAACCAATGGAAGTGCAAGCGTTCCACCCATGTTAGAGGGCCATTCTCATGGCCAGCAATGTATCCGGTGAGAGTGTAGCACAACGCCCAGAAAAAGGGAGGGTAAAGCACATGGCCAGCATCTCATCCAGGGAGAGTGCGAGCACACCGCCATGCATGGGAGTCATACACATGGCCAGCAATGTACCGGCAAGAGACAAACACAGTCACTAAGGATGTGTGCATGTCGCCTGAGGAAGGAAGGCATGCCCCGGGCTGGCAGAGAATCCAGCAAGAGTGCGTACACCGCCTACGGAAGAGGGCCATGCATATGGCCGACAGCGGATCCAGCGAGAGTGCAAGCACCCTGCCATGTATGGGGTACATGCACGTGGCCAGCAACGTACCTGCGAGGAAACAACCAACGACAGAGGGATGTATGTATGCTGCCTGAGGGAAGGAGGCATACCTAAGGCCGGCAGGGAATCCAACAAGGGTGCAGCATACCGCCCAAGAAATGGCCGGCAGCGAAACCAGTGAGAGTGCAGCACAATAACATAGTACATAAGTACATCATAGCACATCAGCGAGAGTGCAGCATTCCGCCAATGGAAGGGGGACGTGCACATAGCCAGTACCGTATCCGGTGAGAGTGCAGTATTCCGCCTAAAAAAAGGGGGTCATGCACATGATCGGCAACAGATCCAGTGAGAGTGCTGCGTTCCGCCCAGGAAGGGGGTCACGCACATGGCCGGCAGCGAATCCAGTGAGTGCTGCGTTCCGCCCAGGAAGGGGGTCCCGCACATGGCCGGCAGCAAATCCAGAGAGTGCAGCGTTCCGCTTATGGAAGGGGGTCGTGCACATGGCCAGCACCGTATCCGGTGAAGGTGCAGTATTCCGCCTAAGAAGGGGGTCATGCACATGGCCAGCCAGGGAGAGTGCAGTAGCCCGCCTAGGAGGGGGGGGAATGCACATGGCAGGCACCATAACTGGAGAGACGATGAATGCTGCCTACAGAAGGTCCGAATGCACTTGGCCAGCGCCGTATCCTGGAAGAGGCAAGAAAAAACCGCCTAAAAGGGGAAATGCCCTAGCAGCGACGCAGGCTGGGAGCGCAACACCATGCCGCCTGAGGAAAGAGGTCATGCAGACATGCAGCATTACTGATGAGGCTGCAGCGTCCTGCGCAGCCCAATAGAAATCATGATCTATTATTAATTATTGCATCATTATAAAAATTTTTTTTTTTTTTTTTTTTTTTTTACATTTCATTTAAACCCAGCTTCTGAGGCTAAAGGGGAGCCACTATATAGGGGCCCTGAGAGAGGAGAAAAAAAAAGGGGGGCCAACTATACAGACCCATTTGTGGGAGCCGGCCTGCACCCAAAGGGTTAACAGGGATCCGGCCTGGAGGGCGGCGTGCGATCCCCTGAGGGCGGAGGAACCTCCAGGCGGGAAAAAAATCGCGCCTGGAGAAGTTCCCGCCCCCTCCACCAGAGACCGGAAAAGTGCGGCCTAGTAGGCCGCGAAGCCGGGGGCTAAATTTGCGGAGTCCGGCCCGTCATACCGCCGGGACCTGAGGCGGAATGGCGGTTCAAACCGGCCGCGGGAGCCCACCCCGCGGGCCGGTCGGGATTGCGGCCCAGCAGGCCGCGAAGCCTGGGACCAATTAGCGGAGCCCCGCCGACCGGCACCTGCTGGGGCATAGTCAAGCCTAATGCCGGCCGCGGGAGCCCACCCCGCCGGCCGAAAGAGACAGGGGCCCGGAGTGGCGGTTCTGCCGGCCGCGGAGCCCACCCGGCCGGCCGGAGAAGACAGGGGCCGGAACGTGGCATTGCCGGTCGCGGGAGCCCACCCCGCCACCAGAAGAGACAGGAGGGCCGGAATGGCGGCTCGCTGGCCGCGGGAGCCCACCCCGCCGGCCGGAAGAGTAAGGGGTCCTCCTTACTCCACTGCAGCGTCCTGCCCCTCCGGTAAGCCCAATGTGATTAGGCGAGATGGGGGGAAGCGCAGATGCCAGGGGGGGACCCAGAGACGGAGAGGTCAGGATATAGTCCCCTCACTAGCAGCATGTCCTATGAGGCCAGGAGAAAAGGGGAGCAGATTGCCGCACAGCAGCACCCCATGCCTATGTCCAGCAGGGGAAGGGTCCAGAGGCCCAGTATGGGGGTCAGGCACGCAGGAGACCATTGGGTGGGGGACGTAGGGCTGGAGAAGCCACTCTCTTACCACAGCCGTCTTCACCCTCGGTCCATTCCAGCAGGGTCGCCCCTTCAGCTACTGGCACCGTAGTGGCAGGACGCTGGAAGAGGGGCTTGGCGTGCGGGCGACCCTTGCGCTGGCGGGATGTAAGGGAGCTAGGCTGCCCTGATCCACCTTGCCTTCTGTGGGGGAGGCAGCAGTGCGGGTGACCGGCACTGGCGCAGCTCAACCCCGGGAGAAACAGAGAGGTCTAGTGCGTCTCTGTTGTCCCTGATGATCTGGAACAAAAAAGAAAGAAAAAAGTAAAAATCTAAAATTTAAACAAGGAGAAAACAGCCCTGCAGAGCAGGGAGTGTCTTGCCTCCTTGGACACTAAGCTAAAAACTGGCAGCCTCTCTCTCCAGGCTGAGGGTATAGCTGTGGAGGAGGGGCTTAACAGTTTTCACTTAGTGTCACGCCTCCTATGGAGATGAGCTATACCCAAGGTCTTCTGTGTCCCCCAAGGAAACTGGGCGAGAAATCTGGGCCCTTATTCTTATCAGTAATTTAGGAAAGACAAAATGAGAAATCACAAATCTAGATACCGATTACCAAACACAAATGCAGCAAGAAGAAAAATAAAGTATTTTCTTCTGTTGATTTTCTAAGTGCTTGATTCAATGTTAAAGCATTTAAGACTATGATTAATATTGGAGATTGTGGAGTAAAGTGAACACAAATATAAGGCTGCCCATACACATCTCTACCGTCTCCCCCATACACATGTATGTGTAGAGAACAAAAGGATTGGGCAAAAATATTCATGTTCCTTCTGAAGAGAGAGAGGAGTTCCCCACACACTTTAGAGTGTTAGCCAAACCCGCCAAGAACGGTGGGTTCAGCTAACAAAAGACTGTATGGGGGGCCTTACTCAAGGTGATGATCGAAACGATTGAGCGACGGACGAGTCGTTTCTTGGTGTAGTGAACATTTTAACAATGACCCTTCAGACGTGCGGATTATCGTTCACAAAATAGTAATTTCGAATGCGTATTCCATTGTTTGTAAAGCAAACAGTTGCAAAGACAAAGCGATAACTTGCGTGGCGTGCTGAAACACATCCACAGTGTAATCGTGCGTGCAGTGAATGATTCCTCTTTACATGTATGAAATCGTTAACATCCAATGATGATTTTTGTGCCCACACAAATGATCGAACCAATGAGAAATCTACCAATTGTCACCATCATTCATTGCTTTTACGCTGTTTCGAAACATGCAGTTTCGCTCGATTTTACGATAATTTACATGATAATTGGCCTGTGTAAAAGGTACCTTTAAGAGCTATTCCAATTATGATTTGTTGAATTTGTACTCACATACTCCGCTTACAAGCTTGCACTAATAAGCATACATGAGCTAATCTTGAGTCGTACAAATGCTACCTCTTTGAAGAGCTTTAGTGGCGCAGCTGGCATCTTCTCCTCTTCCAGGTATGAAACCCAGTTCCACAGCTTCTTCTTCTGTGCAGATGCTTAATTAGCAAAAAGAGAAATTGAAAACTAAAATATTATAAAACATGTGGGGGCCAATCTATGGCATTACTGGGAAACAAAGAGTAAGATTAAAAATAGCTTAACCTCTAAAGCACAAACACATATTATAGGAACTTATGGCTTGTTTTGTACCTTGGACTTATACAAGGTTCCTCCTATGTTAGGCTGTTCTGCCTATTTGCTCCTTTTTTCTGCCAGGAAAATTTTCATTATGGCATGGAATATAAAGAATCACCCTAACCTTAATCACTGGAAAACGAGATTTTGTAAAACTTACCAATAAAATCTCTCTTTCTCGCTCTTCATTGGGGATACAGAGACCGTGGGTATAGCTATGTCCTCTAGGAGGCGTTGACACTAGATCAGTGTTTCCCAACCAGTGTGCCTCCAGCTGTTACAAAACTACAACTCCCAGCATGCCTGCACAGCCAAATGCTGTCTGGGCATGCTGGGAGTTGTAGTTTTGCAACAGCTGGAGGCACACTGGTTGGGAAACACTGCACTAGATAAAGCTGTTAGCTCCTCCCCTCGCAGCTATACCCCCGCCAGCCTGGAGAGAGAGCTTTCAGTTTGTGAGAAGCAGTAGGAGAAGCAAGTAAATCAACGAAACAATGTGGAACAGCAACAAAGCCAAGAACCGAACCAGGTTCTAACCAGCAACAGCCACAACTGTGGCCGAACAACAATACTGGGTGGGTGCTGTGTCCCCCCCAAAGAAGAGAGAAAGATTTTACTGGTAAGTTTTACAAAGTCGTTTTCTCGCCCATATTCATTGGGGGACACAGACTACAGGGAGGGAAAAACCACAGACCCATGAAGTAAGCGCCCGTGCAGTCAACTAAGAACTGTCGCCTGCAAGACCACACGGCCCATGCAGTGACCATCGATGCACCTCGCAACTTCTTGCGAACATGTGCAAGGAGGACCGGAACCACCTTACATTACTGTGCAGCCAAAGCGCGATTCCTCCTAGCCCAAGAAGCGACAACCGCTTTGGGGGGAGTGAGCCGAGACACCTAAGGGTGGAACCCCGCTCCGAGCGCGGTAAGCTGCAGCACTGCCAGACCGGATCCAACGTGCAATCGCCCTTTGGGGACCGCCAATCCCCAGCGAGGACCCTCCTGAGAGAAAAAGGGGATCCGTACGCTGAGAGGGACTGGAGGCTGCTAATAATGAGTAGAACACTGACAACGTCCATAATGTAACTCCCTTCCGTAGGGCGCGAAGGAAAGGAACGTGCTATGGAAGTCAGAGACCACCTTCGGGAGAAGAAGGAATGCTGAGAAAACCATATTCAGATCCCAAGGCTGTAAGGACGACACAGAGGAACCATATGTGCTGCTCCTTGAAAGAAGATTCCCACGGGCACCAGGGAACCTGGAAGGCTGCCCAAGATGGAAGCGCCAACACCTGACCCATCAAGGAAACAGGGGCTAAACAAGGTCTAACCCTTAAAGTAGAAAGGAGAGAGAAAACCCCAAAGTGAGGGGGACGTCTTAGCTTCAGAGAAGCCTCAGAAGGACCTCCAGATCCCAGAATAGATACTGGCGATGCAGACTTCCTGTCCTGAATCATAGTGCGGAAGATATGTGCCGAAAATCCCTCTCCACGTTAGAACGGCAGTCTCAACAGCCACGCTGTCATTGAAAAAGTCATGTAAGACTGAACCCCTTGAAAGAAGGACATCTCTGAGTGGCAGTGACCAAGGGACGTCTCCAGAAGAACGAGGTCGGCGACTAGGATATGTCTGAATGTCCTCCGTCTGGACCTTCTGTAGAACCCTGAGAAGGAGGGGAAGAAACTCCCGCCAAGGAGAATCAGGACCTCCATGGCGGATGCTTCTGGAACTCTGACTCTGGAGAGAAGGCGGAAGCCCTTGTGCAGATACCGTTAGCACACCCGGACCAATGGAAGAGTCCCTGTAGGAGGAAGAATGTGGAGGGCGGCACAGCCCACCAGTTGGGACCAGATCGTATCTGGAATGGAAAGGCACCAAACGAATACTCCATGCAACGCAGGTGAGGGAAGGTAGCAACGTAGGAACTACCAAGGCATACGGGGTGACAATGAACCATAGAGGGAAAGACAGGAGAAGCAATAGGCTAGGTCTAAACCCCTACCCTGTAAGAGACCAGTAGCCAAAGTTCAAGCGGCCGTGCCAAAAGAACTCCGCCCGAGGAGGAAGCCAGGCAAGGGAAATCACACTGCAATGCCAGCCCCATATCCCAGCAGAGGAGGGAACACCCGTAGAAGCCACCGATCCGGTGCTAAAGAGTCTACCGTCTAGCGACGGCTGTGCAGTAAGAACCCAAGCATATAGGGAAAATAATACCGCTACCACAGTGGAAGCCAAAGATTGCCCCGGCAACGCAAAAAAACTGAGGGAGAGGCCCGATACTATCCGTAGAAACCACGTGCCACACTGCCCCAGTTACGTGGAGCTAACCCTAAAAATTCTACCTAGAAGGGCGCTGAACAGGCGCAACTGCCAAGCTAGCTACAGGATAGGACCCCTACCAGAGGGGGATGTCCCACAGCAGCGACCATGACCTCAAACATTAGCGACAAGCCGCACCTGTGGAGGAAAACAAGCTGTAGGAGCTAAATCAGAGTCGCCAGAATAACCACCACTGGGGAGTGATGGATAGAGAATACGGAGTCAGAGAAAAGAGTCGACCCGCTGGAACGTACTCACTAGGTAAGTGCAACAGGGTATGTATTACGTATTGATGCGGACAATATCAGGACTGACCGGAGCAACAGAGGCCCGTGGAGATGGGGGGGGGGGGGTCTGTAAGACCCGCAAGTGATGCTAGGAACCCCATGGAAGACAGAACTGGTGGCACCCATATAACACTAGGGTAAGAGTGTCGGGCGCCTGAGAGAACCAACTGTAGCCACGCCCTCTTGGAAATAAGCGAATGCACCTAGAGCCGTAGTGCCGCAGATGTTACTTCCCGCTAGTGGATCACTAGCGGAAGGGGGAAATGCGTCAGAAGCACGGTGATGTGCAACACTCCGCCTATGGAAGGATAGCGGACAGTCGGAACCGTATTCAATGGTAGAATAATTAGCTACCTAAGGAAGGTGAGCATACGGCAAGTACTGGTCAGTGGGAGGGAGAATACCCCACCTAAGAAGGGGGGCGAATGCCCACAGCGAGAACTAGCGCATATGGTGAGTCCTGTACCCCGTGGAGTGCAATAGTGCACCTAAAGGGGTAATGCATACAGCACATAATGTAACCATTGACATGTCATCGCGCCACCGATGGATCTGCATATGGCAGGTCCCAAATCCCAAGTCATTGTACTTAGTCCACCTATGGCAGGGGACAATGTATAAGGCACTGTATCCTGAAGTAGTGCAGTTACCCCACCAAAGGAAGTGGGTAATGCATACAATAGTACTGCTGGCCACCTAGACTCAATCTCTGGAAGATTGCTTCAGACTCATATCAGGATCCGAATCAGAGATTCTCCCCTCTTTCTGGACGGACCCGCCCCAGTGAGGGAGGGTGTGTCTGAGCATGATGTAGGGAGGAAGAGTAGGGGAGCGGAAATATTTGAGGAGAAACTTGTCCTTCTGCGGCTCGCTTGCGTCTAGACCTACCCTTCAGAATCACGCCCCTGGCAGTTGTGGACTGCGCAGGCGGGGACTTTTCAACCAAACCACCCGAGGGTGGAACGGAAACTCCCAGAAGTCTCTCCACCGGATTGGAAAGGCAGTGCATGATCAACCAAAGAACCCCCGAGGGTGGATGGGAGATTCCAGCGGACCCCACTGGATTGCGCAGGTGGAGAGTTATTAACCAACAACCACAAGGGTGGATTGGGAATCCTAGAGGTCCTCCACTGTATGGCGCAGGTGGAGAATGATCAACCAAACGGCCCCGTAGGAAGAAATGGGATCCTGCAGAGAACTTTCACCGAGTTGCGCCAGGTGGAGAATAATCAACCAAACAGCCCCTGAGGACGGATTGGGATCCTGCAGTGGTCCTTCACCGAGTTGCGCAGGTGTCACTGAAGGTGTACAGAAAACTAGAAGACAGAAAATGAAGATCCGACTGACTGGATCCAAAACTAAGGAACCAAAGGGTAAGCCCTGTAACAGCCCTGGCTCTCTCCCTTACTGCTCAGCCTATGCAAAAATCTCTATGGTAGATGATTGCATACCCTCGTTCCTCGACTGTATGACACCTGAACACCCTATAATAGTGAGGGGACACAACCACCGGCTCCCTACACTTAATACGGAGGGAGTCGGGGTCACCTAGGATCCAGCAAACAGGAAAACACAAATGAATGAACAAACTTATCTGTAGAAGAATCAGTAGTAGCATCCAGCATGCACACACTCCAAAAAGTTGTATAAACCGCAAAGTGATGCAGTATGGGAGGGTATTTAAAGGGATGCAATCAGTGCAACTAGATGACAGCTGAGAGAGGGAAACAAGATGACAAAACGAAAGCAAAACAAAAGAACCTCAAGCAGGAGGTTCTGAAGAACGTCTGTCAGAGCTTCTCAGATGTCTGGTGGTGACAGCAGGTGGAGAATCATCAACCAACGGCCCCGGATCCTGCGGTGGTCCGTCACTGGATTTCGCAGGTGGAGAATCATCAACCAAACGGCCCCGGAGGACGGATTGGGATCCTGCAGCGGTCCCTCACTGGATTGCCCATGTGGAAATTCATCACCAAACGGCCCCGGAGGACGGATTGGATCCTGCAGGGGTCAGTCACTGGATTGCGAATGTGGAGAATCATCAACCAAACAGCCTGGAGGCGGTATTGGGAACTATGCGAGTGTGGCTGAGGAGGGGGACCCGTATGGACAGACATGTTTATTATTATGATATTTTTTATTTATTTTTTTATAAAACTAGGAAGCCGGCCTCAATGACAAGAGGTAGTAAGGGGTTAAATCCTCCACTCATGTACAGTGTACTTAGGGGAAGGGCCCCAGATAATCAGGTGCCAGCCTAAGAATGGTGGGTGGCCATGAAGGGTTAAGGCAGTGGACAGGTGACTGGGGGAGAAGGGCTGGAAGAATTTGCGCCAGAGTGCGCACCCCCTCCCCCCAGGGACGAAGGCGGCGGCCCAGCAAG
This sequence comes from Bufo gargarizans, assembly GCF_014858855.1. Lineage (NCBI taxonomy): Eukaryota > Metazoa > Chordata > Amphibia > Anura > Bufonidae > Bufo > Bufo gargarizans. Next base: position 358,170,789 of record NC_058082.1, on the reverse strand, counting down.
CCGCAGTGCGGCTTTTCAGAGATTGTCTGCCTGCCTCCCTCCCCCCCACCTAATGCTGCGCCGGCCGTGTCACAGATCGGCCGGAGTGAATAGGGGCGTTAACCCCTTCCGGAGCGCCGCGACGGCGTCCACTCCAAGGGGTGTAAATGTGGGAGGTGCCGGGGAGCGGCCGCATGTGTGACCGTCTGCCCTGCTGGCCGCCATATTTTTTTGAGCGGGCGGCAAAAACCGTGGCCGGTCGAACGCAGGGAAGTTAACCCCCTGCCGGAACGGCCGACGGCTTCCGCTCCAAGGACAGTAAATGAGGGAGGTGTCGGAGAGCCTCCACATGTGTGAACGGCTGCCCTGCTGGCCGCCATATTCTTTGAGCAGGGCGGCAAAACATTGCGGCCAGAGCACCAAAGCGGTGCCGGCCGAACGCAGGGTGGTTAACCCCCTCAGGAGCGACGCGCCTGGCATCCGCTCCCAAAGGGGTGGAGAAAAGGTAAATGCCGCCTTGTCGGTGAGCGGGACTGCGCTCTGCTCCCTGCATGTAAATAAGGAATTGGCATTAGGGTTACCTAGTCCACCTAATTTGGCGCCAGTAAGCATACCGCACCTATTAACCCCCTATGTCCTCCACTCAATCAACCAAACGGCCTGTGCCGGAGGGAAATGCTTCAGGGGTGTTGGGCTATGCTGAAGCCCTGTCTGGTCGCAGACTATCGCCACCAAGAGGGAGGGGGGACCAACCCAGAGGGTTAAATACTCACCTAGTCCTATGAGGTGGATCCAGGGAAGTCCGCCTACACTGGAAGAGTTTGAGCGGAAGGTGCATGACATGCTGATATTGGAAAAAGGGGTGTATGTGAAGAGAGGGTGTCCTCAGAAGTTTGATAAATTGTGGAGTGATTGGCTATCTCATACTCACGTGGTTATATAGGCTCTTGATGGTTCATGACTAGTTAACAGGGTGGGGAGGTGATAGGGAAGGGTGGGGGGGGGGGGGGGATGGGAGGGGATCTGGGATTGTTAGGACTTGTACAATTATTTGTCTCAATATTTGATTCTACATGTGTACATGCTATATACAGATACATGATATAAATGTGTGTTGGTATTTCCATGGACACTGCTGTATATCGATTCCACAAGGTGGATAAAGTAAGAAAAGACAATGTATTGTTTTTATAATATCCTGCATTTATTGGTTCAATAAAACCGATTTGATTCAAAATACTCACCTAGTCCCGTGAACTCACCTCTCTTCTGCCGCCATCTTCACCCCTCCTCTGGTCCAGCAGGGTCACTGGCACCGTAGTGGCAGGACGCTGGAAAGGGGAGCTTGGACGGGTGACCCCTTGGCTGGCGGTATGCAGGGGACCAAGGCTGCCCTGGTCCACCTTGTCTTCTATGGGGGAGGCAGCAGTGCGGGTGACCGGCACTGGCGCAACTTGACCCCGGGAGAACAGGGAGGCTAGGCGTCCACTGTTCTCCCATCTGAAAAAGAAGGAAAAAAATAAACCAAAACAAAAAATCTTCAGGAGATCCCTGCAGAGCAGGGAGGTCTTGCCTCCTATTGACACTAGAAAAAACTAAAGCTCCCTCTCCAGGCTGGAGGTGGTATAGCTACCAGGGGAGGAGCTAACAGCTTTATCTAGTGTCAACGCATCCTAGAGGACATAGCTATACCCATGGTCTCTGTGTCCCCCAATGAATATGGGCGAGAAAAATATTTGACAGCACTGGGATCTACGGCTTAATTGTCCCTGTAAAGCTAACCCCTTTGGTACACAACTCACTTTGGCCTTGATAATGGCCATGGATAGATTATAAAATGTTGCTTGCAAGTCAAATAGGGGGTTGAACAAGTGCCCATATTGTGTCTAGTATTTACTTTTCATGTATATTATAGAGTTTTAAAAGGTAAAAGGGGAAGTTGTGAGGTAAATGGGTAGTGACTGAGTCAAGGTTGGAGGCAATGTGTGCAATTTTGTCCACAAGTTAAATATGTAGAAGTCCAGCATTACGTGTTAAAACAGCAAATTTTCATTTAATCCATAGGTCCATGAACAAACCACTTACACGTTTCATGCTACAGTGCACTTACTAGCCATAATACATAGCATTAACAGTGCAGGATCGCAGAGTTATTTTTTTATTTAGATTGAAGCTTCTCTGTTTGCAAGTGAGTATATCATGTATGACTGGAGCAGAGGTCTGTTGTGCATCAGTATACCACAGAAATAACAGGTTGTAGTTACACCTGCTAACCACTGCAATGTTGACGGCGAACAGGTAAACAAACAAGGGAAGGCTATGCTAGCACATAGCGCAGCCTTCCCTACAACCAGCTGATCGGCTGGGGTGCCAGGTGTTAGTCCCCCACCAATCTGATATTGATGACCAATCCTGAGGATGGATCTCCAAAACTGAAATCACGGAAAACCCCTCCAAGTCCAATCAAGGGTTCTCTCCAAATGTTATTTCTATGGTATCTGGGATTTGTCTTTAGACTCAAAGGGGAGGACATTGGTAGTACGGCAAGTACAAAGCACCGCCTGGCTGTCAACCTCCTCAGTCATCCATAATATACTTACCTGCAAGTGAAGTGGGGAGGGTTCCACTTACCTCAGTCAGGCATGATATACTCACCTGCTAGCGAAGCTGGAGGACAATGCTTTTACTGTGTGTGGTAGGTAAGAATAAGTGCCTTGCTGCCCAAAATGCACAAGTGGTTTGTTTTGTACACATAGATTTTCAATAGTAATTTGAAGTTTTAACGTGGAGTGCTGCACTTTGTGGACACAACTTTAGGATCTGGAAGTGTCTGTGTACCCAAGCTGATACCACAATCTCCATAAATTAATGTGACCTGAACCACACTGGCTCTTTCTTATAACGTAAATTATAATTTGTAAAATAAAAAATAAATTAAAAAAAAGGATAAAAGCAGCACAATACACTCTACCTGCTTTTACTTGCTTGGCAGTCTTTCCTCTCTTCTGGTACACTCTCATTCTCTCCTATTGAAGAAAAAAACGAGATTTTTGTATAACTTACCAGTAAAATCTCTTTCTCGCTCTTCCTTGGGGGACACAGGAACTCTTGGGTATAGCTTATCTCCATAGGAGGCGTGACACTAAGTAAAAGACTGTTAAGCCCCTCCTCCAGCAGCTATACCCTCAGCCTGGAGAGAGAGACTTCCAGTTATGTGCCCAAGTAGTGCAAGACAAAGGCAAGGAGTAACCAAACCAATACCAACAAGTCAGAAAAAAGCACCCGAAGGCCAAAAAAAAAAAAAAACAATGGGCGGGTGCTGTGTCCCCCAAGGAAGAGCGAGAAAGAGATTTTACTGGTAAGTTATACAAAAATCTCGTTTTCTCGCCCAATTCCTTGGGGGACACAGGAACTCTTGGGACGTTCAAAAGCAGTCCACAAACAGGGAGGGACCACAATCAAAAGCGAACTAGGCACCGTAAACATTAAGGCACCGCCGCCTGCAAGACCAAGCGGCCCAAAGCAGCATCCGCCGAGGCATAAGTGTTCACCCTGTAAAACTTGGTGAACGTGTGCAAAGAAGACCAGGTGGCCGCCTTGCACAGTTGTTCAGCCGAGGCACGATTACGCTGAGCCCAGGAAGCCCCGACCGCTCTGGTAGAATGAGCGGTAACACCAAAGGGCGGATCCCTGCCCCGAGCACGGTAAGCCTCAATGATAGCCATCTTGAGAAAGCGGGCAACAACCACCTTAGACGCCACCAGCCCCCTGCGCGGACCCTCCGGAATCACAAACAGAGAATCCGAGCGTCGAAAGGGTCTGGTCACATCCAGGTAGATCCTGAGAGCCCGAACAACATCCAGACGGTGAAGCTCCCGCTCCCGGGGGTGCGACGGGGACGGACACAGAGAAGGAAGGACAATGTCCTCATTCAGGTGAAAGGCGGACACCACCTTCGGAAGAAATTCCGGAACAGGGCGGAGAACCACCTTGTCCTGGTGAAAAACCAAGAAGGGCTCCACGCAAGAAAGAGCCGCCAACTCAGACACACGCCGAAGAGACGTGATAGCGACGAGAAAGAAAACTTTGCAAGACAACAAGCGAGGGGAAACCTTGTGCAGAGGCTCGAAAGGGGAAGATTGGAGAGCCGCCAACACAACGTTGAGATCCCAAGCAGGAACAGGAGGGCGATAGGGGGGAGCACAGTGAGCAACCCCCTGAAGAAAGGTCTTAACCGGACCGAGCGGAGCCAGTGGACGCTGAAAAAGGACCGAAAGAGCCGAAATCTGACCCTTCAGGGTACTGAGACCCAAGCCCAGAACCAGACCAGATTGCAAAAAGGATAAAACCGTAGGAAGGGAAAACCTCAGAGGGGGAGTCCCCAAGGCCTCACAGAAAGCCAAATAGGCCCGCCAGGTACGATAATAAATCCTGGCCGAGGCCGGTTTTCGTGCACGAATCATGGTACGGACCACGTCAGCCGAAAACCCCCGCCGCGTCAGGACCGCGGTTTCAATAGCCACGCCGTCAAACGTAGCGACCCTAAATGCTGGTGGAAGATCGGCCCCTGAGAGAGGAGGTCTTCTCTGAGAGGCAGAGGCAAGGGAGCGTCTGCCAGAAGCAACATAAGGTCGGCGTACCACGGACGACGCGGCCAGTCCGGGGCGATTAGGATTGCTGGCGTGCCTTCCGCCGCAATCTTCCGAAGGACACGCGGAAGAAGAGGCAGGGGCGGAAACACGTAGAGGAGCGAAAACTCCGTCCAGGGGAGGACGAGCGCGTCCGCGCCGTAAGCGTCCGGATCTTTGGCCCTGGCCACGTAGATGGGAAGTTTGTAGTTGAATCTGGAGGCCATGAGATCCACGTCCGGACGACCCCAACGGAGACAAAGAGACTCGAAGACGTCGGGGTGCAGAGACCACTCCCCCGGGTCGATCGTCGTCCGACTGAGGAAATCCGCCGCCCAATTGTCCACCCCCGGAATGTAAATGGCCGAAAGGGCCGGAACATGAACCTCCGCCCAGCGAAGGATCAGAGACACCTCCCTCATCGCCGCCGTGCTGCGAGTGCCCCCCTGGTGATTTATGTACGCCACAGCCGTGGCATTGTCCGACTGGACCCGAACAGGGCGACCCTGAAGCAACGAAGTCCAGTGTCGGAGCGAGAAGAGGATGGCCCTCAGCTCCAGAACATTGATCGGCAGTCTGGACTCCGACGGAGACCAAGTGCCCTGGACGGACCGAGGAGGAAACACTCCCCCCCAACCCCGCAGACTGGCATCGGTGGTAATCACCAGCCAAGTCATTGGCAGGAAAGACTTCCCCTGAAGAGGGGTCCGCAGCCACCAGAGGAGAGAGGAACGAACCTGGGGGGAAAGGGGAAAATGCCGATCCAGACTCTCCTGGGACTTGTCCCAAGCGGACAGAATGGCCGTCTGAAAGATGCGGGAGTGGTACTGCGCATAAGGAATCGCCTCGAAGCAGGACACCATCTGACCCAGGACCCGCATGCTGAACCGGAAAGAAGGACGGCGGTGGGACAGAAGGCTCCGAACCGACCGATGGAGGAGCAGGCGCTTCTCCAACGGAAGTCGAACCACCGCTGAATCGGTATCCAGCAGCATCCCCAGAAAGACCAATTGCCGGGAAGGAACAAGAGAGGATTTGGGCAGGTTGATAACCCAACCGAACCGGCGCAAGGTCTGCAGCGAGAGATCCACGCTGGCTGAAGTCAGTGACAGAGAAGGCGCCTTGATTAGGAGGTCGTCTAGATATGGAAGCAGAAAAACTCCCCTGGAACGAAGTAAGGCGAGGACCGGGGCCAGGACCTTCGTGAAAACACGAGGGGCCGTCGCCAGCCCGAAGGGAAGGGCAACGAACTGGTAGTGTTCGGACCCCACTGCAAAACGCAGAAAGCACTGATGACACAGTGCGATTGGAATGTGAAGGTAGGCGTCTTGGATGTCGATGGAGGCCAGGAACTCCCCCTGTTCCAGAGAGGCCACCACCGACCTGAGAGACTCCATCCGGAAACGCTGAAGACGAAGGAAGCGGTTCAGCCGTTTTAGATCCAGAATGGGTCGCACCGAACCCTCCTTCTTGGGGACCACAAAAAGGTTCGAATAGAACCCCTTGAACCTGTCTCCCATAGGAACCGGGGTGATGACTCCTTTGTCTAGAAGAGTCTGAACGGCAGCAAAGAAATCGGCCGCCCCTCGGGAATCCCGGGGAACCCGAGAGCGAAAGAACCGAACTGGGGGAAGGGACGCAAGCTCGAGTTTGTACCCGGAAGACACAACCTCGAGAGCCCAGGCGTCGGAGACGTGCGCCTGCCAGAAGTCCCTGAACAGGAGGAGACGTCCCCCCACCCGGGTGGGTGGGGGCGCACCTTCAGGCGGGGGGCTGCTTGGTCGCGGGAGCGCGAGCAGGTTGAGATTTGCGCCAGGAGGGCTGGGTCCGAAAAAAGGGTTTCTTACGCCTGTCCTGGACAGGGTTAGCGGACGGACCAGAGGCGGAGCGAGGAGCGGAAGCCCTACGAGAAGACCTGAAACGGGAGAAGGTGGGACGACCACGAGTGGAGCTCCTAGCCTTGGATTGGGGAAGATGGGTACTCTTCCCCCCCGTGGCTTCCGAGATGATTTCATCCAAACGGGTTCCGAATAAACGAGCACCAGAGAAAGGAAGGCTAGTAAGAGACCGCTTTGACGCGGCGTCCGCCGACCAAACCTTTAACCAAAGCTCTCTCCTAGCCGACACGGCCAGAGCAGACGAACGGGCAATAAGAGCCCCTGCATCCAGGGATGCTTCACATACAAATTTTCCAGCCTGAACGATAAGTTGAGCCAGGGCACGGAGGTCTTGAATAGGGACGTCAGATTCAAGCTCCAGATCCAGCTGAGATGCCCATTCTGAAACCGCTTTACCCGCCCAAGCGGAAGCAAAGACTGGCCTAAGCGCGGATCCGGAGGCCGAAAATATACCCTTTGTAAGGGCCTCTATACGGCGATCTTCAGTGGATTGTAAGGAAGAACCATCTGCGACGGGAATAGCCGTGCTCTTGGACAAACGGGCCACAGGGGGGTCGACCTTAGGAGGAGACGCCCAGTTTGTGATGCAATCCGCCGGAAACGGATAACAAACATCTAACTTTTTTGGCGGGGTAAACCGTGCATCAGGACGGGCCCAGGCCTTAGAAACCACTGACGAAAAGTCAGCATGGAGGGGAAAAACCGCAGAAGCCTGCTTCTGGCGAAAAAAGGAAACACTGGTTTTCTCAGGATCAGGAGGATCATCGCGAATTTTAAAGGTATCACGGATACTGTTTATAAGGTGGCCCACAGCGGAAGCCAGCTTTGAAGGCAGCGCCGAATCCATATCCCAATCGGAATCAACCAGCTCCCCTTCAGAGGGCAAATCCTGCAAGGAGGAAGGGCCCGACTGAGAACGCACCCTTGGGGGGGATACCGAAGCATCCGAGGATGACCGGTGATCCGCCCTAGACCGCTTCTGGGATTGGCGGGCTCTAGAGGAATCGCCTGCAGAAAGAGACTCAGACGGGTCGGCCAGGACAGCGGACCCGGAGGGCCCAGCAGGGGAATCATCCGGCTGCGATAAGGGCAACACATCTGCAAGTCGGCCCACAACGCTAGTGAGACTAACCACAGCCTGGGAGAGGGATCTAGCCCAGTCAGGGGGATCCAAGAGGCCAGGGGGTGACACAACAGATGGCGGACCCTGCGATGGGTCTTTGCAAAGCGAGCAATGCGGGTCAGACTGCCCTTGAGGAAAGGGCGCCTTACATGCGGTGCAGGTATGATACCAAGGTCCCACCGGCACTAAGGGGTCAGACATGTTGGTAGGAGCAAGGAAAAAAACCCGAGTCCAGGCCAGGGGGCTACAGTGAGGAAGGGTCAACAGTCCTACCAGGTCACAGAAGGAAGGAAGCTGAACGGCAGCGGCAGCAGCAGAAGAACGGCGGTGTGCAATCAAAGCAATGGTCCGTCCTGCAGTGAGCTCCCAGAAGCACGCAGGCACGAGAGTGGGCGGGACCAAAGAGGCGCGGGAAGAAAGGCGTCCGGCCCCTGAATGAAGACCAAGCCAGCGCTGGGCCGGTCCGAAACTCCGCCCCCCAACGAAAAAATTATCGCGCGCGCGCGCGATTCAAATGCCGCGCCTAACCATTACAGGTCTCCCCAATGGCCCCCGCCGCAGCGGAAGCGAGGTAGGAAGCCCAAAGAGAAGGACCGGGTGTCGGCGTCCTGCCATGCAACGGCACAGCGGTCGCATACCCGGCCGCCCTCAAACAAGTCTCCCCCATGAGCGCCGCTCAGCTCTCCTGGGACTTGTCCCAGACTGTACAAAACAGGGCGCCAGGCCGCCGAATCGCGCCAACAGAACGCTAAACGAGGCCATCAGTAAAGGGGAGACCGGAGAGGAGAGGGGAGGGAGGGAGGGGGAGGGGAGCGGAACGGCTGCACTAGCCACCTCACCTGCGACGTCTTCACCCTCTAGTCCATCCAGCTGGGACGCCCCTTCAGCCACTGGCACAGAGTGACAGTAGCTGGAGAGGGGCTTGCAGGTGGGCGACCCAGTGCTGGCGGGATGCAGGGGAGCATGAGCTGCCCTGGTCCTCCTTTTCTTCTGTGGGGGAGGCAGCAGGGCGGATAACCGGCCCTGGTGCAGCTCAACCCCGGGAAAACAGAGAAGTCTACTGCGACTCTGTTGTCCCTGTGGAAATATCCAAGTGAAAAAAGTAAAATAAAAAATTAAAAACTCTAAAATCTTCACAAGACAACTCTGCAGTGCAGAGAGTGTCTTGCCTCCTTGACACTAAGCAAAAAACTGGAAGTCTCTCTCTCCAGGCTGAGGGTATAGCTGCTGGAGGAGGGGCTTAACAGTCTTTTACTTAGTGTCACGCCTCCTATGGAGATAAGCTATACCCAAGAGTTCCTGTGTCCCCCAAGGAATTGGGCGAGAAATTAGATTTACATATCCACAGATATGCACATCTATGTGCAGTATATATGCTTCTTTCAATTGCAGGCTATATATTCCATTCACTTCAGTATAGGGCACACTTCATCGCTGAAACATTTGATCAACTTTGCACATAATAAGTAGTGTTGAGCGAATGGAACTTTGGATTATAGATTCATTCTAACACTTCGTTTTAATGCTGTGCCGAATCCGAAGTCGGGTTTGGTACTGGATGGTACCTCAGTACCAAGCCCGACTTCAGATTGCTAATTTGAAATGTTTTTAAAGATTCAGAACTGAATACATTCACCATCATTCATTCGTCTTGAGCAACTTTGGGTGAAACTAAGTTTTGCCTCAAAGAAGGCAATACATTTTAATGCTGAACAGACAGGTCTCCGTCCAGCATTAAAATGAAGTGTTAGAATGAAATCGACTTAAGATCTATGATCCAAAGCTCGATTTTCTCAGCACTAGTGAGAAGTCCTTAAAAACATTGCTGCCAATGTTCATATAAAGCCACAAGTTTAAGTTTAACCCCTTCCAAGCTGTGCCATTTTCACCTCAAGGACTAAACCTAATTTTTTGTAAATCCGACATGTTACTTATCCAACTGATATTGAGAATGTTTTCTTGTGGCACAACATACCGTATTTTTCGCCGTATAAGACGCACCGGCGTATAAGACGCACCTAGGTTTTTGGGGAGGAAAATAAGAAAAAAAATATTTTGAACTAATTGTGGTCTGTGGGTGATGCACTGTTATGGGGATCTGTGGATGACGCACTGTTATGGGGGATCTGTGGGTGACACTTATAGGGGATCCTCTCTGGATGGCGCTGTTATGAGGATCTGTGTATGACAGTTATGGTGGGGATCTGTGGATGACACATATATAGCATCTTATGCTATGTGTCATCCACAGATCCCCTCCATAAGTGTGGGGGTCGCATTTGCTTTTATAATGGGGGTGGGGGTCGCATCTGCATTTATAATGACAGCGGGGCCCGTGCAGTGACTGTATTCTACTACACGGGCCCCGCTTACTGTACAATCATATCCCTAATACCGTAGTTAATTGTTGTGTGCACTGCATGTAAAAGCATAATGAGCGATGATGAGCGCTATTACTTACAATTAGAAGCGCTTGCCGTTCGGAGCAGGGAGGAGGGAGGAGGCAGGAGGCAGGCCGGGAGGACGGGCGCTGGCAGTGTGAGTCATCCGTCATGCGCCCACGCCGCCTGCTTCATTCATGAAGCAGGCGGCGCAGGCGCGTGACGTATGACTCACACTGCCAGCGCCCGTCCTCCCGGCCTGCCTCCTGCCTCCTCCCTCCTCCCTGCTCCGAACGGCAAGCGCTTCTAATTGTAAGTAATAGCGCTCATCATCGCTCATTATGCTTTTACATGCAGTGCACACAACAATTAACTACGGTATTAGGGATATGATTGTACAGTAAGCGGGGCCCGTGTAGTAGAATACAGTCACTGCACGGGCCCCGCTGTCATTATAAATGCAGACGCCGGCCCCCAGCCCCTCCTCCCTCACAGCTGATATACCCGCCGCACGGCATCGCGGCGGGTGTATCATTGAAAACTAAGCAAAATCGGCTACATTCGCCGTATAAGACGCACTGCTATTTCCCCCCCACTTTTGGGGGGGAAAAAGTGCGTCTTATACGGCGAAAAATACGGTACTTCATATCAGTGGTAAATTTGGGTCAATATGTTTTAACTTTATTTATAAATAAATAAAAATCCCAAATTTACGGAAAATTTGAAAGTTTCTAAGTTTTAATTTCTCTGCTTTCAAGACAGATAGTGATAGCATACAAAATAACATTCGCCAAATGTCTACCTTATGATGCTAGAAGGCTTAGAATTTTAGAAGCAACTTTTTACATTTTCAAGAAAATTTCCAAAATTGACTCTAAGGACCAATTTAGTTCTGAAACGACTTTGAGGGACTTTCATAATAGAAACCAGTCATTAAAGACCCCATTTTAGAAACAACACCCCTCAAATTATTCAAAACTGATTTCAGAAATGTAGTTAAACTTTAGATGTTCCACAGGAATTAAAGCAAAATGGAGGGGAAATTTAAACATTTCATTTTTTTGCAGATTTTCCATTTTAATACATTTTTTACTGTAACATAGCAAGGTTTAACAGTAAAACAAAATTCCATATTTATTACCCAGTTTCTGCAATATACAGAAACACTCACTGCTGTATGGACACAACACAGGGCTTAGAAAGGACGGAGCACCATATGGTTTTTATAGGGCAGATTTTGCTGGAATGGATTTTGGGTGCCATGGTCATATTTGAAGGGACCCTGAGGTACACCTACAGTATAAACACCCCAAAAGTGATCCCATTTTGGAAAACTAAACCCCTCAAGGAATTTTTAAGGTTTGTAGTGAGTGCTTTGACAAAACAGGTGTTTCAAAGAATTTAGTAACAGGTGTTTCAAAGAATTTAGAGGAGACACTTGGCTGTGAAAATGAAAAATGTTATTTCTCCATATTTTTCATTTTCATAAGGGGGTAACAGGAGAAAAAGCAACCCATTTTGGAAGCATTTTGACACCACAGGTATTTTGCAGAAATTAATCTGCAGCAGACTACCGGTATGCAAAATGAAAATCATCCACAGATATTGCATTTCAGTCCCCATTATGCAGTGCCCTGCTGGTGGTATCTGAGACACACCACGGCCCTTAAATTATTAGGCAGGTTCTGCTGGATACTTTTGCAGCACATATTTTGGTGGATTGGTTTATGGGTGCCATGTTGCTTTCAGTCAGCCTCTGGGTGCCAGTACAGCCATTTTCTGACAACCATACGTTCTTCATTTTTCTCTCGACAGAGCTGTGTGGGGGCTTATTTTTTGTGGGATGAGTTGCCATTATTATTTGGCTCTATTTTGGGGTACATACAAGTTTTTGATAGTTTTTTTATTTTGCTTTTTGGTAAGCAGGACAAAGAAAAGAAGGCAATTCTGCCATTGCTTTTTAGATTTTAGTATTTTTTCAATAAAGTGTGTCGCCATTTTCTGAGAACCATTGAAAAAAAAAAATTCTGGCGATGGTCTCATTCTTTGTGAAATGAGGCGATTTATAAGACTTTTATTGCTTCATATTATGTTGGCTGTTCTAGCAATTTTTTTTTTTTATCGCGTTCATCTGACATGGAAAATCATGATATTTTTATAAAGCAGTGGCAATACCTGATATGGCTAAATTATTCTTTATAATAGTAAATGGTTTGATGAGGGTTTATTTTTTATACTTGAAACTTAATTTTTTATAAAAATGTTATTTTTTATTTTTAGGCTACTCTCACACTTGGGGCAGGGTTATCCGGCAAGCGGTTCCGTTTCCGAAACTGCCTTCTGGATCTGGCAATCTGCATGCAAACGGACAGCATTTGTAGACTAATCCAGATGCGGATGAGTCTTACAAATGCATTGCAAGAACAGATCCGTCTCTCTGAATGTCATCCGGAGAAACAAATCTGTTATATATATTTTTTTAATTTTTACTGGTCTCCGCATGCGCAGACTGGAAGGACGGATCCGGCATTACGGTATTTTTTATGCCAGATCCGGCACTAATACATTTCAATGTAAATTAATGCCGGATCTGGCATTCCAGCAACTGATCCGGAATACTGGACGGATTTCCTCCGTCCAAAACGCCGTTCAGTGACTGAACTAAAGACATCCTGAACGGATTTCTCTCCATTCAGAATGAATGGGGATAAAACTGTTAGGACGGAACTCAAGGCTGGAAAAGAAAAACGCTAGTGTGAAAGTACCCTTAGTCTCACTAGGGGACTTCAACTTTTAAAAGGTCTGATGACTGGTTCAATGCAGTACACTAATGCAAAGAAAACTTTGGGACTGGGCCTCATAGGCTTCCGTAGCTGGCAGACCTTGAAAGCTGCATGGGAGGAAGCTGATGGGTTGAGTCAGGAAGCCCCCTATCTCTGTAAACCTATTAGATACTGTGGTCAGCAATGACTGTGGCATCTAAGGGTTTAAACCGTTTGCATCATAGTTATCACTGATGCTAGCAGTACAGCAGGCCCCTGTCCTGATTGAGCGAATATAGCTTCTGTGCCCACTTGATTCTGTGCCAAATATATATGCTGTATGTCTGGAAGGAGTTAATGACTCTCCATTTATACCACGTTTCAAATAATTATTCAAATTGGATTTAAGTGTCATAAAGATGCATTTTTTTGTTTTTCAATTGAACTCATGGAGGTATTGTGTCGCAGGGCTCTTTGGATCACTGAAATTTATCTCAAACACCTATGATAATTAGTTTGCCAGGTGAGCCAAATCAAAGGAAAACTACAACAAGGTTGTAACGTCAGCAAGGAGGTGTCAGAGTCAAGTTTGGGGCCGGAATCATAGGGAGAGAGATGGTAGGCCCTTTTTAGGGTTCCTTATAGATATCCTCATTGTGTTTCAATGCATTATTGTGCCGCTTTCCTGGGATGGATATTCATGAAAAAAACGAGTCATAAAGTCCTCGTCTCCAGCTCCTGAAGTCACGCTCCTGAAGTCTAGGGGGTAGCCCTTCCCTCACTCCGGGCTGTACCTCCCCTGCCCTAACCCCACCTCTAAGTAGTGTAACTGACACCCGGCTCAGTCGCCGGGACCGCGCTTGTACAAGTGGCGCATGCGCCGTCGGACTCGAACGCGATCCTGTAACTGAATCGCGCGTGAGGAAGAGAAGACAGGCAGGCATCGGGGACGGCGCATGTGCGATTCAGTTACAGGATCGCGCTCGAGTCCGACGGCTCATGCGCCGCCTGTATAAGCGCGGTCCCGGCGACTGAGCCGGGTGTCAGTTACACTACTTAGAGGCGGGGTTAGGGCAGGGGAGGTACAGCCCGGAGTGAGGGAAGGGCTACCCCCTTGACTTCAGGAGCGTGACTTCAGGAGCTGGAGACGAGGACTTTATAACTCGTTTTTTTCATGAATATCTATCCCAGGAAAGCGGCACAATAATGCATTGAAACACAATGAGGATATCTATACGGTACTGGTAATAGTTTATTATGTGAAATCCTGGTGAAATGTTCGCTTTAGGCCGAATGCACACGGCCGTTGTTCACGGCCGTCAGCGGTCCGTGGAACCGCGGCCTGGATTCCTCCTGAGAGCAGGAGCGCACGGCGTCATTGGTTGCTATGACACCGTGCGCTCCCTGCTGCCGCCACAGTACAGTAACACACTGGTATAGATCACACCAGTGTGTTACTGTATTGCGGCGGCAGCAGGGAGCGCACGGTGTCATAGCAACCAATGACGCCGTGCGCTCCTGCTCTCAGGAGGAATCCAGGCCGCGGTTCCACGGTCCGCTCATGGCCGTGTGCATTCGGCCTTAATGAATGACAATGCACCATCTCGTGCTGCAAAGAGGACCTCTGAGCCATTGGCTGCTATGGACATAAAAAAGTGAGAAACTCATGGTGTGGCCACCATCCTCCCCCGACTTCAATCCATTGTACTCTCCAAAAAGTTCAAAACATGCAAAAATTGTGAAGGTTATCTCAAAGAAGGGGTCCTATGCAGGGGTGCACCTAGCCTATCTGCTGCCCGAGGCAAAAACTGAAATGACTACCCCCCGCCCAATGCCAAATTCTCAACCTAACCCCTTTCCTCCAGCCTTACTGTTAAAGGCATACTTGGAAAACATTACAGTTGAATATGAAGATATGAACGCTTCCACAATGAAAGCATTCATTGCCCAAGGCCTTTCTGCTGCCCCCTACTTGTCCCTATCTGGTGCTTCCTGAGGAGATTGCCTCACCTCGACTCATTGGTGGTGCACCTCTGGTTCTATGTTAACGTGCAATATGGCCTGGTAACATGTTTTTTTAAATTGAAATAGCTTTTAATTTTAGTAAATTTGACCTCTTAATGCTGCAAATTCAACAAATAACCATTTTCATTTATTTACAACCTAATGCTCCTCTGGAATTCTGGGAGGAAAGGGATGCAAATGAGCTCTTAACAAGCTCTGTGTCTAATGCCACCAGAAGTAAGGCAGCTATGCTATAAGTCAATGTTCAGCTCTTTAACCAAGCCTTGAGACATGACTTGGATATTAAATAAGCCAGCACCTCATCTGCAGACAGCTGTTTTGGGGCGATTGCACCTCATCAGTGCAGTGGAGAGAGTACTGGCTTGACTGGGTGAGAGGCCTGTCAGGGTTAGGGGTGGTACTATCTCTCCTTAAGGAGAAAGCGCCTTCATCAGCGTGAGGAGACTTATAGGCCATACATGCTTGGATGCTCCTCTGGAATTCTGGGAGGAAAGGGATGCAAATGAGCTCTGAACAAGCTCTGCCTCTATAGCTGCCTTACATCTGGTGGCATTAGAGGCAGAGCTTATTCAGAGCTCATTTGCATCCCTTTCCTCCCTTTACAGCCTATAAAATGTTTGTAACTCTGTTGTGCATAATAATCTGGAGCATTTGCATGTTGAGTTTTTTAATTTGTGGAAAAAAAAATACTGTCATCATTGGGAAGTTTGTTCAATAAAATTTGATTTATACTCATTTGCATCGAATATTTAGGAAAATCTGAGAAAAATAGCATAGGTATAATAATTTGGAACGTGGTGTACATAGTATTAAACTAATATATGCTCAGATTCACAAGTTTCTTGCATCCATTAAAGGAACAACAACTAACCAATTTGAGACGATTACACAAAAACTGTAGGTAAAAATATTTTCAAAAGACTGACACTCCTGCAGAGAAAGTGCTTAGTCACTAGCCTTTCAACAGACTTTGTATAACTCAATAGTCCAGGACTGTATGGAAGAAATGTTGTAATATCTTTACAGAGAAGAATGCCTTTCTCTCCCTCTAGAAGCTGACTCTCACCCCTCCCATTTTCATAGACTTCTATGGGTATCTGTAATTTGATCCTTCGATGAACCGACAGTCCATCTTTGTCTATCAAGACAGATTTAGCAAATAATTCAGAGTGAAGAGCTTGATAAGCATAGAAAGAGGCATTTTTCTCTGATAACATTACAACATTTTTCTTATTTGTCTGTAATATTGAGTCATTCAGAGCTGGGGCTGCTATCAGCAGTGGATTTCCACTCCACCTAATTTATTAAATGCCTTAAAGAGCTGGTCACATAAGCAAACAGTTAAGTGCTGTGCAGACATGGTCCAAAAGAATTCCTCTCTTTACCTCATCTTCCTCAATTGGATCTTCCTCATCGCCTGAATCCATTAAAAGTTTTCTCTTCTTTCGCAACCTCTGAGGACGTTCGTTCTCTGTGCTGGTTACAGGACCTGCAGGTTCAGTCAGAGGAGTAGGGGTAGCTGATTGCACTTCTAAAGAGAAGCCCACTTTCTTTTCACTAAAGCAAATGAGAGATCATATTATAGAACAAATGATCCATTTTAGGGATTTACCCTAACAATTCAAACCATCAGAACTTCAAAGTAAATTGATGTGCAGTTCTGATCCCTCTGCTGTTTCTGCATCTCACAGACTTCAATTTGTGAAACTGTCGTTTCAGGTATAAGCTGCCGTGTGTGTACAAGAGGGATAACACTATTTCTGGCCCTTACACGACTTGTATGTGCCATTTTTAGCATTTTTCCTTCTGCAATCTGTTTGTACTTCTCAACCTTTTCAGACCTGTTGGGTGGAGAATAGCTTATCATCAGTCATAACTCAGGACATGGAAGAGGAATACCTGCTCCCTGTCTGTTGCACTCCCTCAGAAGAAGCAGCAATAATGGAATACATTACACAGCCAGACTGAGCAATTTAAGTGTCAAACCAGCAATGAAATAAGAAATCTTGTCATTCTTTCTGTGTCTATGTGCAGCAGCCTTTCCCTTCACCCTCTCCTCCTTCCCCTCCTCTATCCTTAGACTTCTATGTAATCTGATACTTCAGTGGGCAGACAGCCTTCACTGAAGACATAGCCAAGAAGTGAACTGACATATAGGCCTCTTTCACACTACAGTATGTCGATTTCAGTGTTTTGCGTTCCATTTTTAACGGATCCGTTGTTCCGTTTTTTTTTGTTCCATTGTGTTTCCGTTTCGTTGTTCCGTTTTTCCGTATGGCATATACAGTAATTACATAGAAAAAAATTGGGCTGGGCATAACATTTTCAATAGATGGTTCAGAAAAAAACGGAACGGATACGGAAGACATACGGATGCATTTCCGTATGTGTTCCGCTTTTTTTGCGTACTCATTGACTTGAATGGAGCCACGGAATGCGATTTGCGGGCAATAACAGGACATGTTCTATGTTTCAACGGAACTGAAAAAACCGAAATAGAATGCATACGGAGTACATTCAGTTTTTTTTGCGGAACCATTGAAATCAATGGCTTCGTATACGGAACGCAAAAAACGGCCCGCAAAACGGAAAAAAAAATGGTAGTGTGAAAGAGGCCTAAGAGAAGAGGAGGAGGAGCAGGAAAGAGCTGATAGAATGAAGCATCTTTCTCTGATAACATATTAGAAAGATTCTTTTGCTCACTTGTACCATTTATAAAAAAAATTAAAACGACAGTTACTCTTTAAAAGGGAACCTGGCACCATTAAAACCAGTCACCATTGTAAAAATAAATGTAAAAAAATAAATGTAATTTGCCAGCAGCTTGCTACAGTGCAGGAGGAGCTGAGCTGAGCAGATTGATATATAGTTTTGAGGGGAAAGATTCAGTATAACCTGCAATTTTCCTATTTACATTTCTGCTCATTCTGGGCTTTGAAGTCAAGGAGGTGGACCCATCAGTGATTGACACATTTCCATATGCACAGTCATACTTGAAGGCTAGGGATCAGTGACGTGAGCTTCGGATCCTAGATTTGAAGTCACTTCGTTTTAATGCTGTACTGAGATACGTCTCCGTACAGCATTAAAATGTTTGGGCTCCGGCGAGGCAAATTCGTTATCACTAAAGTCTCGCAGGACTTCAGTGAATAATTTCGGGATTAGATTTTTTTGAACTTGGGGGGGGGCGTGTCCGGATGTGGAGCTGAGCGGACGCTTACCGCGCTAGCTCCGTGACCTGTGGCATAAGAAGCGGCTCACAGCGCAGTACAGTGTACCCCCACACACTGTAATTTAACAGAGGGTATTGCCAACCCACCCAGCACCCGACAATATGGGCCGCAGCAAGAAAAATGAAGGCCCGCCGAGCAAAATCACGGCATTCAGGGCCGCAGGAGGAATCCAAGATGGCGCCCGCTCCCTGCACCATGAAGCGCCGGAGGCAAGTTACTCCACTGAGACACCAGCAAGGCGCACTAGAAGCGCTAGTAATGTCAGCCCACGAAGCGCAAGTAATGTTAGCCAACGAAACAACTCACCCTCCTCATCTCCTGTTAACTCCTCACCTCGTAAGCTGCAGCTTGATTCACTGCCTGCTAGTTATAGGCATACTTTACAAAGCTCAGCAGCTCCATCTACTGGTCAGAATATGTATCAGCACCCAAGTGAATGTAAATCACCATCTTCCCTCACTACTACTGATGGTCACTCTGTTCCTGTTACTGAGGCCACATTAAGATCCTTATTAGGTGACCTAAGGCATTCTATACAGAAGGACATTTCCTCTGCATTTTCAGCATTACAAAAAGATATAAGCCAGATCGGAGAAAGAACTTCCCATATTGAACAAAAGATGGAAGAATTCACCAACGCCCACAACCAGCTAGTGGACGCCCACAACGACGCAGATGATGAAATTTCTGCCCTAAAACTTAAACTAGCGGACCTTGAGGACCGTTCAAGACGCAACAACCTAAGATTTAGAGGAATCCCAGAAACCGTCGAACCTGACAAAATCAAGGACTTCCTCACAGATTTCTTTGTGGCCCTAATGCCAGAAGCGGAACAGAAAGATCTACTAATTGACAGGGCGCATAGGATCCCAAAACCTAAAAGCGCCCCTAACGCCGCTCCCAGAGACATCATCGCCAGACTGCACTTTTATCACTTCAAAGAATTAATCCTCAAGACGGCGAACTCAAAACAAGATCTCCCGGATCGTTTCAAAAATATATCAATATTCTCCGACCTCTCTGCAGTCACCTTAAACAGACGCCGAGAATTCTCAACCGCCACTAAAATCCTCAGAGACCACAACATCCCTTACAAATGGGGATACCCAGTGAAACTCCTAATCTTCAAGAATGGGACAACACACGTAATCACGTCTCCAAGCGACTCGATGAAGCTTCTCCAGAAATGGTCCCTAGCTACGGTGGACGAAGACACCATCTCACCGCAGAAGAAAAGACCCCCTACCCTGATCAAAGAGTGGACCTGAAACTTCTTCCTGCAAGAAAAGAGCACTCCTACCCTCCAGAAGGACATATCCTTTCTACTGTGCAGGGTCACTAGACTGCTATAAATGTTTTACATTTTGTGCCGCAGGTTCTCTACGGAGATAACTCACCTGCTTTTCTAACACCACCCCCAAATTACCTGGATAAATTTTGGTATCCAGTTGGTTCTCTTTGAACCGGACTTTGTTGTTTCTACTTGTTTTAGATAAAGTGACTTAATTTGGTTTTACTTTATCTAACCCCTCCTATCCATCCTCCCCTCTATTTCTTACTTCCCTTACTCCCTCACACCACTATTACCACTTAAGTGACAAGTGAAATTGTTCTTCCTGTATCTCTATGTGATTTATGCTGAGGAGCATCTGCGGTGTCTCATTAAGACTGCGCGCTCTTGCTCTACAGCATATTCTACAATTTACAGCTTTATCTAACCTGCAACTTTTCATTACTGGAGATGGTCATAAAAATCTCTTCACTCAATGTTAACGGACTAAATAGTCCAATTAAAAGATCATTACTTTGGAAAGAAGTACTTTCTCTCAAAAGTGATGTGATCTGTGTTCAAGAAACCCACCTGAATGAGTCTGATACATATAGGCTTAAACATAAGAAATTCACTAACCTATTTGTTTCACCGGCTGTGAACAAGAAAAGAGGAGTAGTCATTGCTATAAAGGACTCCCTCTCTTTTCAACTAATTCAAAGTATCAGTGACAGTGAGGGGAGATATGTTATTTTAGTGTGTAACATTAATAATGCTCTATATACACTAGTCTCCCTATATGCACCAAACACAAACCAACTCACATTTATAAAAGAAGTTTTAACGTCTGCCTTAGCCATTAAACAAGGATCACTGGTTGTATGCGGGGATTTTAATTTACCTCCTTCACCAATAATTGATAAATCTAACCATGTCACCTCTCAATCTCCCTCACAATTTGCACAATACTTGCTATCTGAGGATTTATATGATACATGGAGAGTCCTACACGCATCAGAACGTGACTATACTTTTTACTCTCATCCTCACAAACAATATTCAAGAATTGATTTGATACTAGTGGACAAATGGACTCTTCAAAATGTCACATCCTCTAATATAGGATCCATAACATGGTCCGACCATGCCCCAATATCTTGTCAAATTTCAGAACGTTTCAACCATCGCTCTTTTATTCCTTGGCGTATCAATAACTACCAAATATCCCTACCTTCTACTCAATCACAAATTACAGAAGCACTCCTGGAATATTTTAAACATAACTCTACTTCAGACGTCCAGCCCACCACAATATGGTGCGCCCATAAAGCCTTCATAAGAGGTCATCTCATTCGTATTTCATCTTATATAAAAAAGCAAAAACGCATACGTACAGAACAGTTATGCGCAGAGATAATACGGTTAGAAACTTTAAACAAAGCAAATCCTTCCCAAACTATTAGTAACCAACTCAGAGACCTAAGATTCGAACTTTACCAACTCTACCAAAATACATTTGAACACAATTTGAGACGGTCAAAAGCGAAATTTTATGCGCAAGGAAACAGAGCAAGTAAAGTACTAGCCTACAAAGTCAAATCCCAATTAAATAGGAAAAAACTACCATATGTATATAATTCCAATAAGGAAAAGGTAATTAACCCTCAAGGAATAGCTAACACTTTTGCCAACTACTACTGTAATCTATACAATCTTAAAGACCACAAACTAACTCCGCAACCAACTCCGGATTTAATCGATAAATTCCTAGCGGATATTTCATTGCCCAAACTCTCCCCAGTACAACTAGAACAGATCAACAAACCAATAGATATCAATGAAATACTGCACGTTATAAAATCATCCAAAAGTAATAAATCCACAGGCCCGGATGGACTATCCAATGAATATTTTAAAACCTTTGGAAATATTTTATCTCCTTTCCTTTTAAACACATTTACCCATATATTGTCCACCGGAAATATACCTCAAGAAATGCTCCAAGCTACTATTGTAGCTATACCCAAACCAGGGAAATCTCCCGATGTCCCAGAAAATTTCCGTCCGATCTCCCTTTTGAACGCCGACCTCAAACTTTACTCAAAACTACTAGCCAATAGATTATCGTTACTTATTCCCCATCTTATTCACCATGATCAAGTGGGTTTTGTCAAGTCAAGACAGACCCTAGATGGCACCAGACGTATAATTGACCTCATCTATTTTTCCAGGGCAAATCGGATGCCTTCTCTGCTTCTGTCTCTAGATGCGGAGAAGGCATTTGACCGAGTGCATTGGGGGTATTTGAGAGCAGTCCTAGCTAAGTTTGGCATACATGGGCAAATTAACAAAGCAATAAGTGCATTATACTCCAAACCATCCGCTAATGTCCTTATAAATGGAATGCTGTCTAATCAGTTCTGGATTAACAACGGAACAAGGCAGGGGTGCCCCCTATCTCCCATCATTTTCGCACTTGCTATTGAACCCCTAGCAGAAAGTATCAGGACCCATACACAAATAACAGGTATAAAAATTGGAGAAACAAACCACAAAATTGGTTTATTTGCAGACGACATAATACTGGCACTAACCAATCCAACAACATCCCTGCCTATTGTCATGCAAATATTAAAATCCTTTAGCTATATTTCATACTATAGCTTGAACGTAGCTAAATCTCAAGTCCTCAATCTAGGGCTAGAGGCTTCGGACCTTAATTCGCTGAAATCTAAATTCCCCTTTAAATGGAATTCTGAACATATCACTTACCTCGGAATTAAACTAACCCCATCACTCTCTGATCTCCTAACAGTAAACTATAACATCCTAAAAGAAAAAATCAAATTGGACCTAAACAAAATGAAAAATTGTGAAATTTCTTGGATGGGAAGAATAGCGGCCCTAAAAATGTTCATCATCCCACAAATACTATACCTATTCCGCAACCTCCCAATCTCTATTCCCATAAAAAACTTAAAAGAAATCCAAACACTACTTCTTAAATTTGTATGGCAAGATAAAAAACCAAGGATTCAGGCAGATGTAATGTATCTACCCATTGCCAAAGGAGGACTGGGATGCCCCTCTATAATCAAGTACTATAGGGCGTGTATTTTAGAACAACTGAGATACACTTGGTTAAACCAGACTAACAAGCACTGGGTCACAATCGAAAACTATATCATGGGTGTTAAAAACCCCCAATTATTTTTCTTCTCCAACTCCCTATTGGGAAACATTCGCATCCCAAATTTATGTCCCACAATTCAGGCCGCTTTTGAACTCTGGATCCTATTGACGACAAAACTAAAACTTATTAATGTCTCATTTACAGACATCCCCTTGGGGACATTGGAGAGATGTATCCCACACTTAAGGATCTCTAATTGGACCGACCTAAGGATTAAGAACCTAAGTCAACTCTACACCAATAAGACTTTAAACTCCTTTACAGACCTGGCAGGAAAATTTAAGGTTCCCCATAGAGATTTTTATAAGTATTTACAAATCAGACATTTTTTGTCTGGGGTAACCCTCCCCACTTCCTCTGACACTTGTAAAATAGTGGGAATCTTACGAAACCCTCTAAGTACCCTCAAGGCCCTATCTCTCAGCTATCACCTTATGGCGGAGAGATCGGACTCACCACTGACCCCTTTACTAAATAAATGGGAATCAAAATTAAGCTTGAAGATTTCCTCAGAACAATGGGAAACTGCATTCTCTATTATACGGGCTTCTTCTAAATGTATTAACCATCTTGAAAACTCCAGGAAAATGCTTTATAGATGGTACTATACACCCTACAGATTATCCAAGATGTACCCTCTATCATCCCATGTCTGCTGGAGATGTTCTGCAGCTGAAGCCGACATGGAACACATATGGTGGGAATGCGGAGACATCAAACCGGTCTGGAACTCAATTAATCGTATCCTTACTCAAATATGTAATATCCCAATCTCACTATCTATAGCTCAGGCCTTACTCTCCGTGGATTTAGACTTATTTCCTCATACTATTAGAGTAGTTGTTACTCATGTAATTGTGGCCACTAGAATGAAAATTGCCTACTTTTGGAAGAATCCAAACCCCCCTCCACTAGCGGAAATTATAAATGCTGTTAATAACAACTGTCTATGTGAGATGTTCAATGCTTCCATATCCAATAAACGAGCCAAGTTTAAACTTGCATGGGATTGTTGGCTTCACTCCAAATTTAACACAGTCCTAACAGATAGGTAAAGCTCAGATGTACTTAACACTCCTTGTCACTCCCCCCCCCTCCCCCCCCCCCTTACTCCTTTATATCCATTTCCTTTCCTCTATTCTCCCAATGTTACTTATAGTAATGTTTATATAACCTGCTCTGTTAATTATTATGTTAAAAATGATGACACCATACAGAGTATATTAGAAGATTTATAATGATTCTTAATGCTGCAGACAAAACATACATTTTGGGCTCTGTATGTGACACTTACCTGTTCTTTTTCTTCTGAAAACAATAAAAATTATGTTCAAAAAAAAAAAAAAGATTTTTTTGAACTTGAAAACTATTTTAAAACTTGGTCAGCTTCGGTTCCGAGGGACCATTTGGTACCGATGCCGACTTCAGATGCCTGTTTTAAAATGGTTTTCAAGTCAAGATCTAGGATCCATAGCTCACTTCGCTCACCCTATTAAAAGACAGTCGATCACTACTAGAAAATAATGAAAACTAGATGCTTTTCTAGAACTTTTTGACTTTGTCACCCAGTGTAAGCTGAAAGGAATAGAATTTGCACAAGTAAATAACTCACGTTACATTTTGTATTTATTATATAAATTTACAACTTTAGGGACAGATCTTCCAACTTTTTGGTTGCCATGGCAATTTACTGCTCCAGGCAGATGGTTAGTACGCCCTTTTTGGCCTACAATAACTTATGTGACCCATCTGTTGGCACTACACACACTTGCTCACAGTTCTCCCAAACACAGACACTGAAATAATCAGTGATCTGTACATGGTGATTGCAGAAACACAAAGCTCATGTATTACCCCGAGAAACCATTCATTGGACAATTTGCATGGTCATCATGTGCTCATGCATTAATATGTTCATATCACACAGAATGTACGTGCCCCCAAACATACCAGTAGTGGTAACAGGAGGAGTAACACCATATGCAGAGGTTGCAGGAAGATTTAAAGGGATTGTCCAGGATTACAGGATTAAAGAAATACGGCTGCTTTCTTCCAGAAACAGCAACACACCTCACCCCATGCTGTGTCTGCTACTGCAGCTCTGGGCCATTTGAAGTTGACGGAGCTGAGATGCAATGCCACAAACAATCTGTAGACAGGTGTGGTGCAATTTTTTTCTTAATTAAAAAAAAAAAAGCCATAATTTTATAATCCTGACAACTTCCTTTAACCCTTTCCTGACTCAGCGATTTTCAGTTTTTTACTCCCTGTCCTCCTGGAGCCATAAGTTTTTTATTTTTCTGTTCACATATCTATATGAGGACTTTTTTTTTTTGCGGGATAAGTTGCACTTTCTAATGGCACCATTTAATATTGCATACCATGTAGTGGGAAGCTGGAAAGAAATTCTAAAATGGGATGAAATTAGAGAGAAAAAACAAAACAAAACGCAATTCTGCCATACTTTTATGGGTTTCGTTAAGTCCCCCTGCGCCCCGTGGTCGTGGTGCACGTGGTCGCCCTGTTCGTGTGCGCCCCGTGGTCGTGGTGCAGCCCGTAAAATGTGGGCCGCAATGCACGAGCACAGTCCGTGGGGCAGCTGCAGCGGAGCCATTCACTTGAATGGGTCCGCGATCCGGCTGTTCCTCAAAAAGATAGGACATCTTTTTGCGGAACGGAAGTACGGGAGGAAACCCCACGGAAGCACTCCGTAGGGTTCCGTTCCATGCTTCCATTCCGTACCATTTCGCATCTCCGGATTTGCGGACCCATTCAAGTGAATAGGTCCGCATTCGTGAGGCGGAATGCCCACGGAACGGCACCCGTGTATTGCGGATTCGCAAACGCGGTCCGCAATACGGAAACGGGAAGCACACGTTCATGTGCAGGGGGCCTTATACCGTGCTCCCTATGTGGTAAAACTGACCTGTGTCCTTCATTCTCTGGATCAGTCCGATTACAGCGATACCATGTTTTTTGTTTGTTTGTTTGTTTGATTTTTTAAGAAAAACAGTAAAGTTTTTTTCCCCCATTAATTTGTTATATTTCCTTCTAATTTTTTCCGGGAGGATCCGTAGTTTTTATTGATACTATTTTGGAGTGTGTATAATGGGGGGCGAAGCAACACATTTAAAAAAATCAAATCGGACATTTTTATTTTTTCCATTACGCCATTCACTGTACGGGATAAATATTTTTATATTTTAGGCTACTTTCACACTAGCGTTCGGGGCTCCGCTTGCGAGTTCCGTTTGAGGGCTTTCACAAGCGGCCCCGAACGGATCCGTACAGCCCCAATGCATTCTGAGTGGATGCGGATCCGCTCAGAATGCATCAGTTTGGCACCGTTTGGCCTCCGCTCCGCTCAGCAGGCGGACACCCGAACGCAGCTTGTAGCGTTTTCGTGTCCGCCTGGCCGTGCGGAGCCAAACGGATCCGTCCAGACTTACAATGCAAGTCAATGGGGACGGATCCGTTTGACGTTGACACAATATGGTGCAATTTCAAACGGATCCGTCCCCCATTGACTTTCAATGTAAAGTCAGGAGTCCCTATTAATATACCATCAGATCGGAGTTTTCTCCGATCCGATGGTATATTTTAACTTGAAGCGTCCCCATCACCATGGGAACGCCTCTATGTTAGAATATACCATCGGATTTGAGTTACATCGTAAAACTCAGATCCGACAGTATATTCTAACACAGAGGCGTTCCCATGGTGATGGGGACGCTTCATGTTAGAATATACTGAGAACTGTGTACATGACTGCCCCCAGCAGACCCCCCCCTCCTCCTGTAATTAACTTATTGGTGGCCAGTGCGGCCCCCCCTCCCTCCCCAGTATTAATTGTAGCCAGTGCGGCCCCCCTCCCTCTATATTCATTCATCGGTGGCCAGTGCGGATTCCCAGTATTAAATATGACCAGTGCGGCCTCCCCCTCCCTCTATATTTATTGGTGGCCAGTGCGGATTCCAAGTATTATGACCAGTGCGGCCTCCCCTCCCCCCCTAATTAAAATCCCCCCCATCATTGGTGGCAGCGGAGAGTACCGATCAGAGTCCCAGTTTAAATCGCTGGGGCTCCGATCGGTTACCATGGCAGCCAAGACGCTATTGCAGTCTTGGCTGCCATGGTTACTTAGCAATAAATACAAGCATTATACTTACCTGAAGAGCTGCGATGTCTGACCGGCCGGGCGCTCCTCCTACTGGTAAGTGACAGGTCTGTGCTATAGGCAATGCGCCGCACAGACCTTTCACTTACCAGTAGGAGGAGCTCCCGGCCGGACACAGACATCGCAGCTCTTCAGGTAAGTATAATGCTTGTATTTATTGCTAAGTAACCATGGCAGCCAAGACTGCAATAGCGTCTTGGCTGCCATGGTAACCGATCGGAGCCCCAGCGATTTAAACTGGGACTCCGATCGGTACTCTCCGCTGCCACCAATGATGGGGGGGGGGGGGGGGTGATTTTAATTAGGGAAGGGAGGGGAGGGGGGGGGGGGGAAGAGAGGCCGCACTGGTCACAAAACTTGGAATCCGCACTGGCCGGCCACCAATGAATATAGAGGGAGGGGGAGGCCGCACTGGTCATATTTAATACTGGGGAGGGAGGGAGGGAAGGGGAGGCCGCACTGGTCATATTTAATACTGGGAATCCGCACTGGCCACCGATGAATATAGAGGGAGGGGGGCCGCACTGGTTACAATACTGGGGAGGGAGGGGGGGGGGGCCGCACTGGCCACCAATAAGTTAAATACAGGGGGGGGGGTCTGCCCCCTGCTGCCTGGCAGCATCATGTACACAGTTCTCAGTATATTCTAACTTGAAGCGTCCCCATCACCATGGGAACGCTTCTGTGTTTAGAATATACTGTCGGATCTGAGTTTTCCGAAGTGAAAAATCAGATCTGAAATAAACAGTTATGAAAACTGATCCGTTCTGAACGGATGCAAGCGTTTGCATTATAGGAGCGGATCCGTCTGTGCAGACACCAGACGGATCCGCTCCTAACGCAAGTGTGAAAGTAGCCTTAATAGTATGGGCATTTTGGGATACGACAACGCCAATAATTTTTTCTTTATTATATGGAAGAGCGGTGATTTGAATATATTATATATATTTTTAATGTATTTCAAAACTTAGTTTTTTTGCGTTTACTTTTTTTCACTTATTTTAAGTCTCCCTAGGAGACTAACATGAAGTAGTCTGATCGCTACTCAACTGCAATGATTTAACATTGCAGCCTATGGGAGATTCACTGTGTTTCTATGCGATAGGAACATTGCTCTGGAAGGCTTTAGAGACTTCAGAAGGCCAGAGGCTGCCATAGCAACCTGATGGCTCCCTTGATCTCAGCACGGGGGAGCTATCCTAGCGATATGCCACAAATGTCTAAGATGAGACAACCCCTTTAAATACAGTTTACATGTAAACCAGCACATTTATCAGAATAGTCCATGCAAGGAGATGAGAGACAGACTGAGAAGCTATGCCTCAGACGTTACTGTTAAGCACTATGTATGACTGCTTCCTCCTATTGCTGACTGGCTGAAGTGGTTACTCCATTTGACTGCTGAATGTATTCGGAGATGTGTGTCCTTGGCGACACAGCTTGCTTTTTATATATTAGGATTATTTTAACAGGTCACTAGTGTATTGAGAACAATGGCAGAGATGTTTTATTTTAAAAAAAAATCCAAGAATTCTGGACTTTTTTTTTAGCCAGTCTGATAAGGGGGCGTGATGCAACAATGGGCGCCAAGTGATAATAGCGTGCCAACCCAGATTTATCAACAAGCATCAGCCACTGTGATAAATCTGGTGCATCTTTAGACTGTCTAGCCTAAATTTACACTGTCTTAATATAAGACAGAATTAGTAAATGTAGCCCAGTGTACACATATTTGGCATATCAATGCATAGGAGAATTAGTGAAAACATTTTTGGGTAGCTACTGATTTAACGAACTGTGTTAGAACAGGTGAAAAGCCGGAATTAGTACTTACCGGTAATTCATTTTCCATGAGATCACCACGACGGCCATACAAGGAGATTGACCCCTGACCTCTGTAGGGGCAGGAAGCAGAGAAAGGTTTAAATGCTCCCCTCCCACCACCAAACACCAGTGCTTCCAAAATATCAGAGTAAAGGGTGGTGGATACACACGTGAAAGAATAAGCAAACAGGAGAAGATATTACATCATATCAACCCCCGCATAGACAATGGGGAGGGAAATACGGGCCGTCGTGGTGATCTCATGGAAAATGAATTACCGGTAAGTACTAATTCCGGCTTTCCATATCATCACCACGACGGCCATACAAGGAGGTATATCAAATATGAATCTATGGGTGGGACACAGACTGAAGGACTTTTTGTCAGAATGCCATATCAGTCTTTTTAAAGAGGTCCAACCTATAATGTTTGGCAAAGGTATGGATACTGGACCACGTGGCAGCCTTACAGATCTCCTCTAGGGAGACACCTGCTCTTTCTGCCTGAGAAGAAAACATTGCCCTGGTAGAGTGGGCTTTGATATTGCCCGGGCCCGAAAGATTCTGTAAGGAATAACAGGAAGTGATGGTAGCTTTGATCCATCTGGCAATGGAGGACTTGGAAACTTTCTGAGCCTTGTTTCTTCCTCCAAACTGGATAAAGAGGCAATCTGATTTCCTAAAGTTTTTAGTGGTCTCTAAATAATCCAGTACTGCCCGTCTGACATCGAGTGAATGAAGGGTAGATTCCCGATCATTGGATGGGTTGTCAAATAGGGAAGGAAGGGTGATCTCCTGGTCCTTATGAAATTTCAAGACTACCTTTGGTAGAAAACACGGGTCTAATTTTAGGACTATCCTGTCATCCAGGACCTGTAAGTAAGGCTCTCTAATTGAAAGAGCCTGTAATTCACTTATCCTTCTGGCTGAAGTGATGGCAACCAGGAATGCAGTCTTGTAGGATTTGTGCTTCAAGGAGCAGTCACTCAGGAGGTTCAAACGGAGGATGAGATAGTCCCCTAAGGACGATGTCCAGATCCCAGGAGGGTACATGAGGTCTTAGGGTCGGACGTAGCCTTGTTGTTGCCTTCATGAAGCGTTTTATCCACCTATGACCTGCCAGCTCTGTGTCGTAGAAGCAACTAAGAGCTGATATTTGTACCTTGAGTGTGGACGGTCTTAATCCCATGTCAAAACCTCTTTGTGGAAAATCCAGAATCATTTGGATGTTTGGGGCCGAGGTATTTGGTGAAGGCGAACCTGACCACGAGCAGAAACGCTTCCAGATCTTTAGGTAAATTGAAAAGGTCACCTTCTTCTTGGAAGCCTTTAGGGTTGAGATTACTGCATCTGATAGACCCTGACGCTTTAGGATCTGGGTCTCAGGATCCAGGCTGCTAGGTTGAGGAAGTCCGGGTGTAGGATCGGACCTTGGTGCAGTATGTCTCGTCTCTTTGGCAGGATCCAAGGGTCTTCGCTGGCAAGGTTCCACAGGATTGGGAACCAGCTCCTCTTTGGCCAGTAGGGTGTCACCAGTATGACTGCAGTACTGTCTTGTACGATCTTCTGTACCACCCTCGGTATTAAGGGAAGAGGAGGGAAAGCATAAAGGAGACCTCGGTTCCATCTGAAAGAGAAGGCGTCCAGAAACCTCGGGCTGTCTCTGGGGTGTAGGGAACAAAAAAACTGGCAACTTTGAGTTTACTCGAGTGGCAAAAAGATCTATTGTAGGACTCCCCCACTTGCCCACTATCATCCGGAAGACGTCCTCGTTTAAGGACCATTCCGAGTGATCTATTCTCGCCCGGCTTAGGTAGTCTGCCTCCACGTTTAGAGACCCCTTTAGGTGGACTGCAGATACTGACTGGACGTTCGCTTCGGCCCGGGCGAATATTTTTGTCGACAACTCCAGTAGGCTGCCCGAACCTGTGCCCCCCTGATGGTTTAAATATCTTATCACTGTCGTATTGTCTGACAGGACTCTTACGTGATGGCCCTGAAGATGAATCTTTGCCTGCTTTAGAGTTTTCCAGACTGCCATCAATTCTCGGAGATTTGATGACTGAAGGCTGAAAGATTTGGACCAGACTCCCTGGTAATAAGCTTCTCCGACCTTTGCTCCCCAACCGTACTGGCTTGCGTCTGTGGTGATCTGGGCATAGGGATTCCTTGACCACTGCACCCCCTTGGAGATTTTTAGCTTGTCCTTCCACCAAAGAAGGGAGGTCTTTACTCTTTGAGGGATGATCACCTTTTGGTCTAAGGAAGATTCTCTTCTGTCCCAAACCCTGAGGATCCACATCTGTAAGGTTCGAAAGTGGATCTGACACCACTGAACGGACGGAATGCAGGATGTGAGGATCCCCAGTAGACTCATTGAGTCTCTGATAGAATAGAGATTCCTTGAGCTGAAGATGGAGATCTTCCTCTGGATGTCCTGTATCTTGCTCTGAGGTAAGCAGGTTATCTGTTTCTGTGAATCCAGAATAACCCCCAGGAACTGGATCTTTGTTGTCGGATCTAACTGAGATTTTTTTATGTTGATCAGCCAACCCAGACCCTCTAGGGTTTGACGGAAGAAACTTAGATCTTTCAGCAGGAGATGAGCGGAGCTGTTTGAGATCAGGAAGTCGTCTAAGTACGGAAAAACCGTCAGACCTTTCTTTCTTAGATAAGCCACTACCTCGATCATTAGCTTTGTAAAAACTCGAGGGGCTGAAGATATGCCGAAGGGGAGAGAGGTAAATTGGTAATGAAGAATCTTGCCCTGATGGTCTTTGACCGCGAACCTTAAGAACTGCTGAGAGCTGGGATGTATTGGTACATGATAGTAGGCGTCGGTCAGATCGACCGAGCACATTACTGAGTTGCTCTGGAGCAAAGGGACTATAGATCTTAGGGTCTCCATCCTGAACTTCTGGTAGGTGATGTATCTGTTCAGGCGCTTTAAGTTTATTATGGTGCGGTAGGAACCTTCCTTCTTCTTCACTAGGAATAGGTTTGAGTAGAAACCCCCTCCCCTTTCGGATTGAGGTACTTCCGTCACTACCCCTTTTGCGAGTAATTCCCGGATGCCCACGTACATGGGATGATTGGAGTCTGGGATTGCCACCTTGGTGACTAGAAACCTCTTTGGGGGAGGATCCGAGAACTGTATTCTGTAACCCGACCTTACAATCCTCAGAGCCCAGGAATTTGAGGATATTTCCTCCCAGCGGGTAAAAAACATCCTCAATCTCCCCCCCACCCCGATGTCATTGGTTTCCATTTCCTCTTTGGGGGACAGAAGCGGGAGCCCTACCTTTCCCCCCCCTTGGGGTAACTATAACAGCCCGACTTGCCTTTACCGGTGTATTGACTACCCTGGTTGGAAGGGGCACGAAAGGGATACTTCCTTTTATAGACCTTTTCCTCCGGAAAACCCTTCTTTTTGTCGGAGGCCCTTTCTAGGATTTTCTCTAGTTCAGGTCCGAAGATATGCTCTCCAGAAAAAGGGGATACCGCATAGTCTGGACTTTGATACTTTGTCCCCCGACCAGCACTTCACCCACAAGGCACGGCGAGCTGCATTGGACAGACCCGCATCCTTTGCTGAAAACCGTACCGACTCCGCGGAGGCGTCTGCCAAAAAAGCTGTAGCGGATTTTAACAGGGGAATGGCGCTCACAAATTCATCTGTTGAGGGATCACTGGTGGCCCTATTCTCTAACTCAGAGAGCCAGATGAACATAGATCTAGCGACTGATGTGGCTGCTATGTTCGATTTAAGCGTGAGCATAGCTGCTTCCCAGGATCTTCTCAGCAGGCCGTCGGCCTTTCTATCCAGAGGGTCTCTGAGCTGAGAAGCATCCTCGAATGGAAGGCTGGTTTTCTTATTGACCCTAGCTACCTGGGCGTCAATCAGGAATGGTATTAAATGTTCTAGCTTCTTCCTGATCAAAGAGAAGCCGGTTTTGGAAAGATCTGGCGACACCTAGCCGCTTCTCCGGATCTGCCCATTCATCCAAAATCATCCCTTTGATGTTTTCGTTAATGGGGAAGACTCTGGATTTCTTTATCCTGAGGCCCCCAAACATTTCATCCTGTACTGATGGCGTAGAAGCCACTTCCTCTACTCCCATGGTAGCTCTGACGGCTTTTAAGAGCTCGGGCATATCTTCAGAGGAAAAATAAAATTTTCTTCTGTTTTCAGAAAAATCCCGCTCAGAGAGCTTGTCTTCATCCTCCATATGTTTAGAGGAGGAAGCTGAACCCCCATAAACCTCAGAGTCGGATGAGACGTCATCGTCCGGTTTGTGGCGTTTAGCGGCGGGCTCTGGGACCACAGGACAGGGCTGCTCCACAGGTTTCTCTCTTTGAAGAGAGAAAAAGGTCACAAAAGAAGACTTAATCTCTTCCTGCATCATGGACCTAATCTCGTCCATGAGGGACGGTTGTTCCTCCCGGACAACTTTAGCAATGCAGTCCCTGCATAGTTTCTTAGGATAGTCATCAGGAAGTCGTTTGAGGCAAGAAACGCACTTTAATGACTTTTTGGGTTTTCTCAGAGGATCTTTTGCAGTCTGGAAAAGCCAAGAGAACCCTCATTAATAATAAGCCCTGGTGAGAGAGGAAGAAAAAAAACTCTCCCCTATGGGGAACTTACAGACGGTAGAGTAGAGGCCTCTGTATGGTCCGATGCAGACATCCTGAACACAGCCCAGAATAGGGAATGTACTCACTGCAGGACGAGAATCTATTTGAATTCTCCCGCCTCCTGAGACCGGCCCCCTCCGTCCGCGTCACTTCCGGAAACGTCCGGCTACCCGGAAGTGACGAATTTATATAGCGCCGCCCGGCGCTGGGCGCACAGCCGGCATGGTTTCAATGAACCAGCGGGCGTTCCGTGCACCGGGAGCAGGCCCCAGATGAAACCGGAGGCGAGTCTCTCCCTCCCCCCCCCCCCCTGTCCGGCGTTGGTACGGGACCACGGGCTGACAGGAGGGGGCCCCGCTGAAGCAGGTACGCGACTCCCACTTCTGGATCTTCATCTCCACGGCAGCTGCCTGCGGAGACCTTTCTCCGCCCCTGTCCTCTGTAGGGACAGGAAACACTGGTGTTTGGTGGTGGGAGGGGAGCATTTAAACCTTTCTCTGCTTCCTGCCCCTACCGAGGTCAGGGGTCAATCTCCTTGTATGGCCGTCGTGGTGATGATATGGAAATATACATTTAAATTGTCATTGTACTTTCACACAACTTTGCAAAAAACAATGGTGCAGGTGAACATAAGAAACTTTGTAATATATCTCATCAGAGAAAAATGCCTTGTTCTAGAGTTACCCCAGCTACCCCCTTATCTGAAACGGACTCTCTCTCTGAAATTTATAAGAAATTTGTCTTGTGAGACCAAGACTGGATGCCTGGTCACTGAGGTATTAAATAACATCATCCAGCTGTTACCTCGAGCTCTAGCAACAGTACTACATAGCCCTGTCTATTATGTAGTGGAAGGAGGTGGTAACTGCAGTGCTGCTCCCATTCACCTCAATGGGAGCAGCGCTGTGACTACACAGCTCCATCCACTACCCAATGGACAAAGCTGTGTAGCGCCAGAGCTAAAAGCCAACAGCTGATTGCAGGGGGTGCAGGGTGTCACATACCTGCCGATCCATATCAAAATCCTGGACAACTTCTTTAAAAAGGGGTATTCCCATCTCAAACAATGGGGGAATATCGCTATGATATATTCCCATTGTCTAATAGGTGCGGGTCCCACCTCTGCAACCCGCACCTACACCGAGAATGGAGCCCTGAAAGTGGTGGAGGGTGCACTGCGCATGTGCAGCCGCCCTCCATTCTTTTTTATGGGTCTGCCGAAAACAGCCAAGCGCTGGCTTGACTATTTCCATCCCATATAAATGAATGGGAGCAATGGCTGCACAAGTGCGGTGCGCTCTCATTCACTTCTATGGGGATAGCGCTTAGTGGTCCTTCAGCCACCACCTTCCCTGCTCCGTTCTCTATATGGCTAACTTGTGTGCCCACAAAACACGGATACCAGCCGCATGTGTCCCACACTTTCCCATTCCGCACATCTTGCTCTATGCTAAAAATGCCTACTCTTTTCCGCAAAATGGAATAGGACACGTTCTATCTTTTTTTGCGGGACGGAGGAAAGGACATTTTTTACACCCCCATTAAAATAAATCCCCATTTTTTTTGTGGACCAAAAATACGGTTGTGTGCATGGGCCCTTAGTGATGAGATTTGAGAATTTTAAAATTTGCTGCTACCATGTTATTTATTTTATTTTGGACAACCTGTTTAAAGGGGTTGTCCTAAAATATTAACTTATCACCTATCCGTAGAATAATGGGTGGATAAGTACCTGATTGGTGGGGATCTGATGGCTGGGACCCCCAGCAAAGACAAAAATGGGGGTCCCAAGTCCCTCCAAATGACTGGAGTGGCTGGTCAAGCATATGTAGTGCTGCTTCATGCATTCTCTAAAGGTCTGCCGGAGATGTCAGAGTACAGTACTATATCTGGTAATACCTTAGAGAATGAATGGAGCGGCAGCCGTTCCATTAATTTAGGGGAACTGGATCCCATTCTCGCAATTAGTGGTGGTCCCAGCAGTCAGACGCCCATTCAGTTGGTTATCCCAATGCTTTGGACAGGGGATAACAAATGTAAATACCTGGAAGAATATGCAACCTCAAAGTGAGAAAACTGCATCTACAAACTTACTCGTCCTCTACCATTTCCTTTTTCTCCACGTTATGAGGTTTTTCTTCACTTTTTTTCATTTCTGAGGAAATTAAAGAGTCAGTGATTCATCATATATCGTCGACGAAGCTCCAATCACAAAAGATCATAACCAATCCATACCTTGTTCAGGGATAGTGCAAGTGGATCTCTGAACAGATTTCCCTGTACCCTGGATATTGGCGGAAGAGTCCAATGTCTTGTCAGAATCTGTAATGATCTCCAAAGTCCCAAACTCACTGAGGCGGAACTAGAAACATAAACCAACCATTTTACCAGACACATCAAAGGGGGAGTTGTGCAGTGGGGGAGTGCCGGGAGTCGGATCCCCACAGAACTGATATGGATGACCTATTCTGAGGATAGATCATCAATATCTTTGCACAACCCCTTTAAGCATGAGGGGAGGAATATCAGAAGATTAAATGACCAAAGAAGGTTTATGAGGTTTCTGACCTGTAGTTGACTTCCAGGAAGAGTAGCAATGCCGTTGCTCCAATCCAGAGCATTCATCAGGTCAAAGTCTGAAGCAGATCCCAGAGACATTTCCCTTTACCACCTGAAGACAGACAGACAGACAGACAGACAGACAATCTGTTATACAAACTATAGCATGTTAGGATATGTCCACATGTGGCAGATTTGTTGCCCCATTCATCTGAATGGGGTTTGCAGAAATCCATGCACATGCACCACTTTCACATTCAGTCAGCGTTTGCTCAGTGTATGATCAGTGATTTCCATCTTCCCATCTGTGATTGTGAGCTTTCAGGGCTGATAGCGGGGGGGGGGGGGGAACTTCAGAAAATAAATAAAGGCAGTCTGGACTCCTTGTGTGCAGTACTACACATGTATGATAGCAGATAACAGTCCAGAATTGTGGTGACAGATGCCCATTAGTGAGGGCTGGTCACTGTATCTGGCAGCATAGTTTTGCAGCCCCTCTGCACATAATCAGTGCCGTTAATTTCAGCCCCCCGATACTACTGAAATGTCAGGTGGGCTGTCTCCATCAGCCATTGTCAACGGAAGGTCTCAGCCACTGACTGACACTATAGACACCTCACAATTCAGTAGTATCAGGCTCCAAAAAGTAACAGCACCGACCCCGGGCAAATGAAGAATGCCAGAACAGAAAACGGGCTGGAGTCAGTGAAAATACAGCTACAAACGTCTGCCGCCAGTTCAAAAGTGACAACCAATATGGCTGCCAACACTTTTGCAAAATGGCAACCAAAACAACTGAGCAAAACAGACATAATTACCAAAGTTATAATAAAAAATATATAATAAATGACAGTCTTTTGAGGAAAATCTTTAGCCTGAGAACAAAGTGAACTTTCACTATTACAACTGGCCTCCCTCCCCTCTGCTGGAAAATGCTGATAGACAAGATACTTCCTAATTAGATAAAAGTGAAGCCTTGGTGCCCATTGCCTTTATTAATAACCCCCCGCCCCTAACGCCTGTATCGCCTCAGCCCACGTACACTTTATATAACTACTTCACAGGCTGCAGTGACCATTACTGGCCACTAGAGGGGCGCGAAGTCCCTCAGGTGAGAAGATGAAGGAACGGAGTTCCAATAGTGAACTAGTCCTCCATAAATGCAGCCCAGACATGGCTGCAGTCCCCGAAAGCAGCACCTAAGTCACTCTGCATCACCCACACAGGCAGAACGTCCCTCACTACAGAATGTCTGCCGCTAAGTCACAGCAGAGCTCGCCCGCTCTGCTCTCCGGGACAAACTAGTCATTTGCTCTGAGGAAAAACTCGTATCTGCCGCCCGCGCCGGCAAAATATATTTTCTCCTATATTTTCTAAGTGCAAAGTAAAACTCCCCTTTCACTTTGCAGGGCATCACTCCTCACCACTCCTCTGTCCCAGAGCCGCCTCTTCCACCATAAAATGGCGACAAGGGGCGGCCCTAGGTAGTACCCGCCTTCCCGGCTCTTATTTCCAAGGCAACGACTCCAGAGCCCTCTGCTTCCAAACCAGCCGGGCCTCTCCCTCCCCCGGGAGCTTGTGGTGACGCCCCGGTGCTCGGCGCTGACCGCGCAGGCCCCCTCACCTGTGGTGTCAAATGGGGACTGTGGCCCCAAAATGTAAAGAACTTTTTTTTAAAACCACTGAGCACCCCAAAAACCACCCTCCATAGCGACTGGCTGGAAAAATAGGAAAGACATGAAGCAACAGCAGAACAGCTTAGTCACCAAACACTGTACTGGGGTGGCCTTAAAAGGGTTCAAAGTGAGAAAATGAGCTTTAACCCCTTAAGGACCGCACCAATTTTCACTTTAGCATTTTTAATTTTTTTTGGCTTGCCACTACGGGCTTCCCAAAATGAAGAATGTGGCACCGCCAGGGGTGGACTGGCGATAGACCCTACAGGAAAATTCTCGGGGGGCCACCAGAGCCCCTCTCATGGCCAGAATCATATCAATCTGATGCTCTCAGCACTAATCAAAGAGGAACTTTCACTTTTTTTTACATGGAGAATACCCTCAGCTGATTTTTTGGGGATTTTTTCTTTTTTTCTGGTCTGCCCCAGACGAAGGGTCTTTCAAAAAATGAAAAATGCTGGCAGCATCAGTGGAGAGTACTCCCCTTGTAAAGGTACTCAGTTAAAAAAAAAAAAAAACTGTGAAAGGTCCTCTTTAGGGCTCATGCACACGACTGTATGTATTTTGCTGTCCGCAAAAAATACGGATGATGTCCGTGTGCATTCTGTAATTTGCGGAATGGAACAGCTGGCCCCTAATAGAACAGTACTGTCCTTTTCCGTAATGCGGACAATAATAGAACATGTTCTATTCCTTTTGCGAAACGGACCTACGAAAACAGAATGTACACGGAGTAACTTCCGTTATTTTTTGTGGACCCAAGTAATGGTTCCGCATACAGTCCGCAAAAAAACAAAACGGAATGGAAAGAAAATGCGTTTGTATGCATGAGCCCTTATTGGTAGGAGAATCAAATACTTATGCATCTGACCGTCAGCCGCAAGTGTCCCCCTTGTATTCAACTGTATTGGCCTCCTCAGGACAGAGATACAGTTGAATACTGTGGCTGGGTCAGTATTTGTGCTGCACTGTGGTATCTGGTTCTGCTGAGGCAGTATATTGTGCTGCTCTGTGGTATTTGGTTCTGCTGGAGCAGTATATTGTGCTGCACTGTGGTGTTTGGTTCTGTTGGGGCAGTATATTGTGCTGCACTGTGGTATTTGGTTCTGCTGGGGCAGTATATTGTGCTGCACTGTGGTGTTTGGTTCTGTTGGGGCAGTATATTGTGCTGCACTTTGGTATTTGGTTTTGCTGGGGCGGTATATTGTGCTGCACTGTGGTATTTGGTGCTGTTAGGACAGTATATTGTTCTACACTGTGGTATTTGGTTGTGCCGGGTCAGTATATTGTTCTGCACTGTGGTATTTGGTTCTGCTGGGGCAGTATATTGTGCTGCACTGTGGTATTTGGTGCTGTTAGGGCAGTATATTGTGCTGCACTGTGGTATTTGGTTCTGCTGGGGCAGTATACTGTGCTGCACTGTGGTATTT
Organism: Bufo gargarizans; assembly: GCF_014858855.1. Lineage (NCBI taxonomy): Eukaryota > Metazoa > Chordata > Amphibia > Anura > Bufonidae > Bufo > Bufo gargarizans. Next base: position 358,131,997 of record NC_058082.1, on the reverse strand, counting down.
GGTTCTGTTGGGGCAGTATATTGTGCTGCACTGTGGTAGATTCTGCCGGGTCAGTATATTGTGCTGCACTGTGGTATTTGGTGCTGTTAGGGCAGTATATTGTTCTGCACTGTGGTATTTGGTTCTGCTGGGGCAGTATATTGTGCTGCACTGTGGTATTTGGTTCTGCTGGGGCAGTATATTGTGCTGCACTGTGGTATTTGGTTCTGTTGGGGCATTATATTGTGCTGCACTGTGGTATTTGGTTCTGTTGGGGCAGTATATTGTGCTGCACTGTGGTAGATTCTGCCGGGTCAGTATATTGTGCTGCACTGTGGTATTTGGTGCTGTTAGGGCAGTATATTGTTCTGCACTGTGGTATTTGGTTCTGCTGGGGCAGTATATTGTTCTGCATTGTGGTATTTGGTTCTGCCGGGTCAGTATATTGTGCTGCACTGAGGTATTTGGTCCTGCTGGGGCAGTATATTGTGCTGCACTGTGGTATTTGGTTCTTCTGGGGCAGTATATTGTTCTGCATTGTGGTATTTGGTTCTGCCGGGTCAGTATATTGTGCTGCACTGAGGTATTTGGTCCTGCTGGGGCAGTGTTTTGTGCTGCACTGTGGTATTTGGTTCTGCTGGGGCAGTATATTGTGCTGCACTGTGGTATTTGGTCCTGCTGGGGCAGTGTTTTGTGCTGCACTGTGGTATTTGGTCTTGCTGGGGCAGTGTTTTGTGCTGCACTGTGGTATTTGGTCCTGCTGGGGCAGTGGTTTGTGCTGCACTGTGGTATTTGGTCCTGCTGGGGCAGTATTGTGCTGCACTGTGGTATTTGGTCCTGCTGGGGAAGTATATTGTGCTGCACTGTGGTATTTGGTTCTGTTGGGGCAGTATATTGTTCTGCACTGTGGTATTTGGTTCTGCTGGGGCGGTATATTGTGCTGCATTGTGGTATTTGGTCCTGCTAGGGCAGTATATTGTGCTGCACTGTGGTATTTGGTTCTGCTGGGGCGGTATATTGTGCTGCATTGTGGTATTTGGTTCTGCCGGGTCAGTATATTGTGCTGCACTGAGGTATTTGGTCCTGCTGGGGCAGTGTTTTGTGCTGCACTGTGGTATTTGGTTCTGCTGGGGCAGTATATTGTGCTGCACTGTGGTATTTGGTCCTGCTGGGGCAGTGTTTTGTGCTGCACTGTGGTATTTGGTCCTGCTGGGGCAGTGTTTTGTGCTGCACTGTGGTATTTGGTCTTGCTGGGGCAGTGTTTTGTGCTGCACTGTGGTATTTGGTCCTGCTGGGGCAGTATATTGTGCTGCACTGTGGTATTTGGTCCTGCTGGGGCAGTATATTGTGCTGCACTGTGGTATTTGGTTCTGTTGGGGCAGTATATTGTTCTGCATTGTGGTATTTGGTCCTGCTGGGGCGGTATATTGTGCTGCACTGAGGTATTTGGTCCTGCTAGGGCAGTATATTGTGCTGCACTGTGGTATTTGGTTCTGCTGGGGCGGTATATTGTGCTGCATTGTGGTATTTGGTCCTGCTGGGGCAGTATATTGTGCTGCACTGTGGTATTTGGTTCTTCTGGGGCAGTATATTGTTCTGCATTGTGGTATTTGGTTCTGCCGGGTCAGTATATTGTGCTGCACTGAGGTATTTGGTCCTGCTAGGGCAGTATATTGTGCTGCACTGTGGTATTTGGTTCTGCTGGGGTGGTATATTGTGCTGCATTGTGGTATTTGGTCCTGCTGGGGCAGTATATTGTGCTGCACTGTGGTATTTGGTTCTTCTGGGGCAGTATATTGTTCTGCATTGTGGTATTTGGTCCTGCTGGGGCAGTGTTTTGTGCTGCACTGTAGTATTTGGTCCTGCTGGGGCAGTGTTTTGTGCTGCACTGTGGTATTTGTTCCTGCTGGGGCAGTGTTTTGTGCTGCACTGTGGTATTTGGTCCTGCTGGGGCAGTGTTTTGTGCTGCACTGTGGTATTTGGTCCTGCTGGGGCAGTGTTTTGTGCTGCACTGTGGTATTTGGTCCTGCTGGGGCAGTGTTTTGTGCTGCACTGTGGTATTTGGTTATGCTGGGGCAGTGTTTTGTGCTGCACTGTGGTATTTGGTCCTGCTGGGGCAGTATATTGTGCTGCACTGTGGTATTTGGTCCTGCTGGGGCAGTATATTGTGCTGCACTGTGGTATTTGGTTCTGTTGGGGCAGTATATTGTTCTGCATTGTGGTATTTGGTTCTGCCGGGTCAATATATTGTGCTGCACTGAGGTATTTGGTCCTGCTGGGGCAGTATATTGTGCTGCACTGTGGTATTTGGTTCTGCTGGGGCGGTATATTGTGCTGCATTGTGGTATTTGGTTCTGCCGGGTCAGTATATTGTGCTGCACTGAGGTATTTGGTCCTGCTGGGGCAGTGTTTTGTGCTGCACTGTGGTATTTGGTTCTGCTGGGGCAGTATATTGTGCTGCACTGTGGTATTTGGTCCTGCTGGGGCAGTGTTTTGTGCTGCACTGTGGTATTTGGTCCTGCTGGGGCAGTATATTGTGCTGCACTGTGGTATTTGGTCCTGCTGGGGCAGTATATTGTGCTGCACTGTGGTATTTGGTTCTGTTGGGGCAGTATATTGTTCTGCATTGTGGTATTTGGTTCTGCCGGGTCAGTATATTGTGCTGCACTGAGGTATTTGGTCCTGCTAGGGCAGTATATTGTGCTGCACTGTGGTATTTGGTTCTGCTGGGGTGGTATATTGTGCTGCATTGTGGTATTTGGTCCTGCTGGGGCAGTATATTGTGCTGCACTGTGGTATTTGGTTCTTCTGGGGCAGTATATTGTTCTGCATTGTGGTATTTGGTCCTGCTGGGGCAGTGTTTTGTGCTGCACTGTGGTATTTGGTCCTGCTGGGGCAGTGTTTTGTGCTGCACTGTGGTATTTGGTCCTGCTGGGGCAGTGTTTTGTGCTGCACTGTGGTATTTGGTCCTGCTGGGGCAGTGTTTTGTGCTGCACTGTGGTATTTGGTCCTGCTGGGGCAGTGTTTTGTGCTGCACTGTGGTATTTGGTCCTGCTGGGGCAGTGTTTTGTGCTGCACTGTGGTATTTGGTCCTGCTGGGGCAGTGTTTTGTGCTGCACTGTGGTATTTGGTTATGCTGGGGCAGTGTTTTGTGCTGCACTGTGGTATTTGGTCCTGCTGGGGCAGTATATTGTGCTGCACTGTGGTATTTGGTCCTGCTGGGGCAGTATATTGTGCTGCACTGTGGTATTTGGTTCTGTTGGGGCAGTATATTGTTCTGCATTGTGGTATTTGGTTCTGCCGGGTCAATATATTGTGCTGCACTGAGGTATTTGGTCCTGCTAGGGCAGTATATTGTGCTGCACTGTGGTATTTGGTTCTGCTGGGGCGGTATATTGTGCTGCATTGTGGTATTTGGTTCTGCCGGGTCAGTATATTGTGCTGCACTGAGGTATTTGGTCCTGCTGGGGCAGTGTTTTGTGCTGCACTGTGGTATTTGGTTCTGCTGGGGCAGTATATGTGCTGCACTGTGGTATTTGGTTCTGCTGGGGCAGTATATTGTGCTGCACTGTGGTATTTGGTCCTGCTGGGGCAGTGTTTTGTGCTGCACTGTGGTATTTGGTCCTGCTGGGGCAGTGTTTTGTGCTGCACTGTGGTATTTGGTCCTGCTGGGGCAGTGTTTTGTGCTGCACTGTGGTATTTGGTCCTGCTGGGGCAGTGTTTTGTGCTGCACTGTGGTATTTGGTCCTGCTGGGGCAGTATATTGTGCTGCACTGTGGTATTTGGTCCTACTGGGGCAGTGTTTTGTGCTGCACTGTGGTATTTGGTCCTGCTGGGGCAGTGTTTTGTGCTGCACCATAATACTGTTGACCGCACATGCTTCTGTTGTCCCTGCCTACATGTGTTGCTCCACGTTCTATCACTCTGGGCCCGCCTACAACATGGGGCCACTTTTAGTTTTTTTCCAGGGCCACTTTAAGTTCCCAGATAACTGGGCAAGCACTGTCAGCTATTTCCAGAACTCCCATAGAAGTAAATGTAGAGCGCACCACGTATACACCACCACCTCTCCATTCACCTGTATGGGAGTTCCGGAAAGAGCCGAGCCAGTCCTTCACTTTGGGGAGCCCGTTCTGAAGGTAGGAGTGGGTCCCAGAGGTGGAACCCGCACCTATCTCACATTGGTGAACATATCCTAGTGGTATGACTTCAATGTCTGAGATAGGAATACCCCTTTAATGCTTATTTTTTGCAGACAAATTGTATTTTGTAATGGCACCATTTAATTTACCTTATCTATTAGGCCTCTTTCACACAAGCGTGTCCGGATGCGTCCCGGTGCATTGCGGCAAACCCGCGCAAGTAGGTACGCAATTGCAGTCAGTTTTGACTGCAATTGCGTTCCGATGTTCAGTTTTTATCGCGCTGCTGCAATGTGTTTTGCACGCGCATGATAAAAGACCGACTGTCGTACCCAGACCCGAACTTCTTCACAGAAGTTCAGGTTTGGGTTAGTTGTTGTGTAGATTGTATTATTTCCCCTTATAATATGGTTATAAGGGAAAATAGTAGAATTCTGAATACAGAATGCATAGTACAATAGTGCTGGAGGGGTTAAAAAATAATAATAATTTCACTCACCTTAATCTACTTGTTCGCGCAGCCGACATCTCTTCTGTCTTCATCTGTGAGGAATAGGACCTTTGATGACGTCACTACGTTCATCACATGATCTTTTACCATGGTGATGGATCATGTGATGGACCATGTGATGAACGGTGACAGGTTCCCTTTAATAAGACCCCTAATCAGACCTCCATATTAATGTCCCCCAATCAGACCTCAGATCAGACCTACATGTTAATGTCCCCCAATCAGATCTCCATATTAATGTCCCCAATCAGACCTCCATATTAATCCCTTAGTGACCAAGCACATTTAAAAAAAAATTGCATTCCAAGAGCTAGAACTTTTCTGTTTTTTCAAAAATGTACTTGTATGAGGTCTTATTTTTTGCAGGACAAGTTATAGTTTTTAATGCACCATTTTAAGTACATGTAATGATTGATTAAAGCCAGCCATTTAGCGAAAAACCCCTTTGTTTACGTCAGTAAAAACACGTATGGGTGGTCACTAAGGGGTTGTCCCCGATCAGACCTCCATGTTAATGTCCCGCAGAGACGACCTCCATATTAATGTCCCCCAATCAGACCTCCATATTAATGTCCCCAGATCAGACCTCCATGTTAATAAGTCCCCCAGACCCCAGATCAGACCTTTATATTAATGTCCCTCAATCAGACCCCAGATCAGATATCCATATTAATGTCCCCCAATCAGACCTGAGATCAGATCTCCAAGGTAATAAGTTCCCCAATCAGACCCCAGATCAGACCTTCATATTAATGTCCCCCAGTCAGACCTCCATATTAATGTCCCCCAATCAGACCCCAGATCAGATCTCCAAGGTAATAAGTTCCCCAATCAGACCCCAGATCAGACCTTCATATTAATGTCCCCCAGTCAGACCTCCATATTAATGTCCCCAGATCAGACCTCCATGTTAATAAGTCCCCCAGACCCCAGATCAGACCTTTATATTAATGTCCCTCAATCAGACCCCAGATCAGATATCCATAATAATGTCCCCCAATCAGACCTGAGATCAGATCTCCAAGGTAATAAGTTCCCCAATCAGACCCCAGATCAGACCTTCATATTAATGTCCCCCAGTCAGACCTCCATATTAATGTCCCCCAATCAGACCCCAGATCAGATCTCCATATTAATGTCCCCCAATCAGACCTGAGATCTCCAAGGTAATAAGTCTTCCAATCTGACCTCAGATCAGAGCCCAATGTGAATCACCCCCATTTAGACCTCAGTTCCGACCCCGATGCTCAGATCAGAGAAAGAAATAACACAACTTGCCCCTCCTGCTTTGGCCGCCGCCGCTGCTCCTGTCATCCAGCTCTCTTCCTGTCCTTCCTGCCACTCGCTGTGCTGTGACCTGATGCCGCACAGCATGAGCGCTCATAAGATACGCTGACGTTTTCCCCCCATTGGTGCATCTTATAGGGTGACAAAATAACGTCTACTTTGTCTCATCTTTTCAGTTTCACAACAGTCATTTTCACAGTGTTGCAGAAAATTAGGAAGAATTGGAGAGTGGGAACCCTGTTGCACAAATAGAAATACGATTTATATTTGAGTTTGATATGTTGGTCCCTAATGCTACTTGCACATGTTTGTATGCAAAAAATCCACAAGAAATCTGCATGATTTATTGTGGTTTAGGTCACTTTTTTGTGTGCGGATTTTCCGTTTATGTTAAGGTGTGGAATCGCGCAAACAATTAACAAGCTGCAAATTTCTAAATCCACACAACAGGTCATTTCCTCATGGAACCAAAGTGTACATGAGCGTACATTTGTCAAATCTCATTTACTGTATTACACTTCTACAGACAGCAGAGGGCCCCAGTGCAAAGAATATGTCTGGCCCCCCTTCCCACAGTGCTTTGTGGCAAGGGGCAGGGGTGCACCTAGCCTTTCTGCTGCCAGAGGCAAAAATTGACATGGCGCCCCCCACCCCATGCCAAATTCTCAACCTAACCCCTTCTCTCCAGCCCTACTGTTAAAGACATATTTGGAAACCATAATATATAGCGCTACAAACATGCAGCAACATACAGCACACATACCTCTTACATCCAGTAATGTCTCCTCTAATGTAGGTGTTCTCTTTCCTCATCTTCTCCTTTTAGACCAGACCAGCATGATGACATCTTTCAGCCATCTCTCGTGTCTGCAGAGTTTATTAATAATATGTGTGGTAAGGTGAACAGAAAAGTGTATGGTAAAGTCTTGGAAGGGGTGTATATCCCACCCAGCTTCCTCATCTGGGTGAGGTAAATAAAATCCAGGATAGGTTTTCCCCTAGCCTGAGGGATCCCAGCTGAAGCCAACTGGGATCATCAAGGGGAAATAAAGCACAGTCCAGGCTGTCAGTCTGAGGAGAGGAATGCCTGGAGAAAGCCTGGGAAGCTGGCTGCCCTGCTGGCTAGAGAAGCTGAGTTCTGTGTGTGTACTGTGCTCAATAGGTGAGCTAGGATCTTCACTGTATTAGCCAGGGCCCAGATGGGCAGGTGTTTATTTCAGTTTGATTTATGTTATGTGGTGCTGGACCTTCACCTTACCCAGTGAATTATAACTGGGGTTGCCTGTATTGCCGGAGTGTGATAAATAAAGCAGCATTTGGACTTTAACCCTGTGGTCTGCAAGAGAATCTGTCATCGCCGCCCCAGCCTGAGAGTGTAACCCCTTACAATTGGTGTCGGATGTGGGCAAGCGTCCCTGCTGAAAAAGGCAACAGTCGGTTGCTAAGGGCAACGGCGTGACAGTAAATGATTTAATGTCCTGGGTGAAAGCTGCTGCAGCTTTGCAAATTGTACCCAATACCATGGAGAAAATGATGAAGCAGCTGGTTAAGGCTAACCTAAGGCAACAACAGCCCATGGAGCAACAGCAGAGGTTGCATGCAGAGGATAAAAAGAGACACAAAGAAGCCTTACGTGTCCAACAACAGGCTAATGCGCAGCAACAACAGGCCATGGCACAGCAGCAAGAAACTAATCGTTTGTTGATGGAGCAGATTGCTGCAATGAGAGACTGCTGTAACTCCAGCCCCACAAGTGGAGGTAAGCCCCCAGAGACTTTGAATGTGAGGAGGGTTGTGCAGCGGGCCTTGCAAAAACTGACACTTGATGATGATATTGAGGCCTACCTGACCGTATTTGAGAGGGTGGCGGAAAGAGAGAGGCTGCCAATAGCAGAGTGGGCAAAGGTCCATGCGCCCTTTTTGTCCGGCGAACTACAAAAGGCCTACTAGGACCTCAGGGAGCAGGATGTCCGGGACTATGTCAAATAAAAAATGGAGATCCTGGCTCGTTTGGGCGTTTCACCAGCGGTTCGTGCCCGGAGGGTCCACACGTGGAGCTGCACCATGGACAAACCTACCCGATCTCAGATGTTTGACCTCCTCCATCTTGTATGGAAGTGGCTGGAACCTGAGACTTTAGAGCCCTCCCAGTGGAGCTGCAACGGTGGGTCGGACATGGAGACCCCAAAACTGCGGATCAGCTCGTAAACCTGGTGGAAAGGTTCCTGTCGACTGAGGACTACCTCCCCGGAGTGCCCAACCTGTGTCATCTGTGGGTAAAAGAGTTCCGGCTGTTGGTGGTGTGTGGAAGGGTGCAAGAGGGAATAAGGCTCTAGAGGTTGGGCATAAGGCTGAGTCTCCCGGGCAGTCCGGACGCGGAGAGGTTTTCTCACCTAGAAGACCTGGGGCGACCCAGTGCTGGAGGTGCCGTGAGTGGGGACACATTGCTGCCTATTGCCCTCTGACCTCAGAGCCCATGGAATGTGCCAGGAGCTGGAGACAGTCGCTGTATGCGGTGCCAGTGTGTGCGGCCTCCCCAGGACTAGAGACTGAGCCGCAGATGTGTACCCTGGTGATAAATGACTGCTCTGTTGGACTCCGGTAGTCTGGTCACCTTAGTGCATGCCAGCTTCGTGGCTGGTAATTGTGTGCCGGACAAAAGAGTAAGTGTGCTGTGCATTGATGGGGATGCAAAATCATACCCGGTGGCTTGCGTTAAGCTGGAGACTCCGGCTGGGACTGTATCCTATGAAGTCGGGGTCGTAAAAAGACTTATGCATGATATGATATTGGGCCAGGATTTCCCCTTGTTTTGGAAGTTCTGGGAGAAGAGAAACCTTCCTGAAGAATCTATGCCGTCTCCTTTAAATAATCATTGCTATGAGGGGCCCATTGAATCCAACGGTTTAAAGGAAAAGACCATTCAAAACAATGGTGCCGATAAGGTGCAAAATGAAGATGTCATGGTAACTGAAATGTCTGATGAAAATATGGGGTTATGTGACGTACCTGATAATGACACTTTTCCATTGCAGGTGTTAGCTGGTGAAGATGAAGCTTCCCCAACTGGGGAAAATGTGTTGGACTTAGGGGTGTCTCGGGGTAACTTTGGTACAGAGCAGTTGAGAGACCCCACTCTCATGAGTGCTCACGAAAATGTTACCGTGATAGATGGTGTACCACAGGTACCAGAAGCTGACCAAAAATTTCTGCATTTTGCCATGAATGGAAACCTGCTGCATTGAGTTATTAAATGCAACAATGAAATTGTGGAGCAGTGTCACGGCTGGTGGTGGGGGAAACCGTCAGCCGTGCGGTGCCAGGAGATGGTAGGGTTACCCCTTTGCCGGGACCACAGAGTTAGGGAGCAGGTAACCTCCTATTGCGTCCCTAACGCTGACCCTGTCTCCTGTCAGTATGAGCCGACCTTGGTGGTAGGAGGGCTCATACGCCGGAACCTAAGAGTCCCTGCAAGCCCTCAAGTCGGCCCTGAACTAGGGGACAGAGTAAGACGACCTGCTCCTCCTAGACACGGAGGAGCAGGAGTCTCAACGGCCAAGCAACACAGGGGATACAAAAACAGCTATGGCAGTGGCAGTCAAATGGAACCAACTCATCACTCACCTGCCACAGACAACACAACCAGGAACCCATGTGCAGGTGCTGTAAGTACAAGACAACAACGGACACAGCACACACCAGACATCACACAGGAACCCTGGACCATAGCTGCAATAACACAAAACCCCACACACAACTAGATAACACCTTGTAACAAAGGTTTTAAACTTATGACCGGAAGGGTGGCCCTTACAAGAAGGATGGAATCCACAGGAGGCTGCTTCAGCCAAGCATGACTGAAAGCAACCTACTGAGCTGTGCTCCAGACACAGGCTTTATAGGGCAAAGTGACCACACCCACGGTCAACCACACCCAGTGACACAACACACACACTGGGAAGGAAGTTAACCTTTCCAACACACAGAAGGGAAAATACACATACAGGGGAAGTGACCAACCTGATCACCCTGTGGCTGTTGCCGCTGGCAACGACATGGGTAGCAGCCATCATGGGAGACAGCCCGAAGGCCGAGACACTGCCACCACATGTACATAATACCAAACGTTGCCACGGGCAGCCACAGTGAAAGGACGATGTCCGTGCGCACCAAACAACAACATGTGCACACTAGACATACAAACAAAGTGCATCCACACACACACACACAACTCCCCGGGAACCGCACACATAGCTGTTGTCCGCGGCAACCGCACTGAGGCCAACTACAATATGCCTCAGCTGCGGTTGAAACAACCACAGCCGCGGGCAACTGTATGCGGCTCCCAAGGAGTCACGACCATAACCGTGGCCGTGACAAGCAGCTTCTGGTGCCAAAACCCTATAGACGTATGGTACTAGATCTTGCACATAACCACGTACTTGGGGGTCATTTGGGTGTTAGCAAAACACAGGAGAGGGTACTACAAAGATTTTTCTGGCCTGGAGTATACAAGGAACTGGAAGTGGAAATATACTGCGGGTCCTGCCCACCCTGCCAGATAAGTGCCCCGATCACACATTTCCGGAGTCCCTTGGTGCCTCTTCCCATCATTGAGGTACCTTTTGAAAGAATTGCCATGGATTTGGTGGGTCCCATTGTTAAGTCAGCTAGGGGGCACCAGTATATCTTGGTTGTGTTGGACTATGCCACACGATACCCGGAAGCGGTACCCTGGCGAAACATGGCGTCCAAAAATATTGCCCGGGAATTATTTTTCATGTTCTCCCGCACGGGGATCCCTAAAGAAATTCTCACGGACCAGGGTACCCCCTTTATGTCAAAGGTCATGAAAGAGTTGTGCAAGTTGTTCAAAATCACCCAGATACGTACCTCGGTGTACCACCCACAGACCGATGGGTTGGTCGAGAGGTTTAACAAGACGCTGAAACAGATGTTGAAAAAAGTAGTAGAAAAGGATGGTCGGGACTGGGATTGCCTCCTGCCATACCTTATGTTCTCTGTTTGGGAGGTGCCTCAGGCTTCTACAAGGTTCTCACCATTTAAGTTGCTATATGGCCGTCACCCGAGGGGTTTACTCAATGTAGCTAAAGAAACCTGGGAGGCTGAGGCTACTCCCTATAAGAGCGTCATTGAACATGTATGTGGCTGACATGCAAGACAGGATAGCGACAGTAATGCCCATTGTTAAAGAACATCTGCAAAGACCCCGGAGGCTCAAAGCAGAATTTATCACAGGTCTGCCAAAGTACGGGACTTTAATCCCAGGGACAGGGTCCTGATGCTAGTTCCCACTGTAGAAAGTACGTTTCTGGCAAAGTGGCGGGGTCCCTACAAGGTTGTGGAAAAAGTGGGCGAGGTGAACTATAAGGTGCACCAACCAGGAAGGAGAAAACCCTACCAGATTTATCACGTAAATCTGATTAAGCCATGGAAAGATCGGGAGTCATTGGTGGCCGCACAGACCATGAGTAAGGAGGTGTCGCCACCAATTCCTCCGGTAAAAATTTGTGAGGCATTGTCAGTACCCCAGAAACAAGAAGTAAAGGAGTTTCTACAGAAAAATAGAGGAAGGTTTTCTGACCTACCAGGTCGTACCCACCTGATAGAACATTCCATGAGAACTGAACCCCACAGTAAGGTGAATCTAAAGCCCTACAAGGATAGCAGAAGCACGCAGAAAAGCGGTATCCTCTGAGGTCAGGCGCATGCTTCAGTTAGGGGTCATTGAGGAATCTACCAGTGAGTGGTCAAGCCCTATTGTCTTAATCCCGAAGCCTAATGGGACTTGGAGATTTTGTAATGATTTCCGGAAGCTAAATGAGGTATCAAAATTCGATGCGTACCCCATGCCCAGAGTAGACAAACTAATTGAGAGGCTTGGGAAAGCAAGGTACATCAGGACCCTTGACCTTACAAAAGGGTATTGGCAGATACCATTATCAGGTGATGCTAAAGAAAAGACGGCATTCTCCACTCCAGAGGGGCTGTTCCAGTACACAGTGATGCCGTTTGGGTTACATGGAGCCCCTGCTACATTTCAGAGGTTGATGGACCTGATCTTGAAGCCACATCGTGACTATGCTGCCGCTTACCTTGATGATAAGGTTATTTTTTCATCTGATTGGAGAAGTCACCTCTGGAAGGTACAGGCCGTTATAGACTCCATTAGTGATGCTGGCCTAACCATAAACCCTGAGAAGTGTGCAGTGGGTCTAGAGGAAGCAAAATATCTGGGCTACATTATTGGTAAAGGGCTGGTTAAACCCCAGATCAATAAAGTAGAGGCGATACAAGGCTGGCCTAGGCCCTTAACGAAGAAACAAGTCAGGGCCTTCCTTGGCATGACAGGGTACTACCGCCGATTCGTACCGAATTGTGCCTCGATGGCAACACCATTGACTGACTTAATGAAAGGCCCTAAGTCAGTTATGGTGAAGTGGACCCCAGAGGCAGAAAAGGCCTTTCAAAGCCTAAAGTCTGCTCTCTGTCAACAGCCGGTGCTCATTTCCCCGGATTTCAGAAAAGAGTTTCTGGTTCAGACTGATGCATCTGAGACAGGCTTGGGAGCGGTCCTGTTACAAGTGATACATGGGGAGGAGCACCCAGTGATGTACCTAAGTAGGAAGTTGACCCCAGCAGAGAAAAAGTATGCCATAGTGGAACGAGAGTGTTTAGCCATTAAATGGGCTCTGGAGTCACTTAAATATTACCTGCTGGGTAGGAAATTTCTGTTGGTAACAGATCACGCTCCTTTAACTTGGATGAAACAAAACAGGGAGAAAAACGCAAGAGTGACCAGGTGGTTTCTCTCCCTGCAAAATTTTAATTTTAAGGTTGAACATAGGCTGGCGAAATTACAGGGGAACGCAGATGCTTTGACCAGGATACACTGCTTGCTGCCTAAAAATATCCATACCTCCGGTCTGGAGAAGAGGGGGGGGGGGGAGGGGGGGAGATATGTGATAAGGTGAACAGAATAGTGTATGGTAAAGTCTTGGACGGGGTGTATATCCCACCCAGCTTCCTCAACTGGGTGAGGTAAATAAAATCCAGGACAGGTTTTCCCCTAGCCTGAGGGATCCCAGCTGAAGCCAGCTGGGATCATCAAGGGGAAATAAAGCACAGTCCAGGCTGTCAGTCTGAGGAGAGGAATGCCTGGGAAGCTGGCTGCCCTGCTGGCTAGAGAAGCTGAGTTCTCTGTGTGTACTGTGAGCTAGGATCTTCACTGTATTAGCCAGGGCCCAGATGGGCAGGTGTTTATTTCAGTTTTATTTATGTTATGTGGTGCTGGACCTTCACCTTACCCAGTGAATTATAACTGGGGTTGCCTTGTATTGCTAGTGCTAGTGTGCAGTGTACATTCTGTATGCAGTCAGGAAACATCAGCGCAGGCCAAAGGAGACTAGGGAGGAGGGGTGAGTACAGCGCTCACTCCCCGCTCCTCCTGCATACTAGTGAGCACTTCTGTAATGGAGGCTCTCACGAGTATTCACTTTATAAGACATATTGCATCTTTTAAAGTAAAATATTGAAATATATAATAATTAGCAGTGTGGTTCTGGCAAGGGGAGCCCTGTGGGCCCTTGACTTAGGGGTCGGTCGCAACTGTGACTGCTGCAACCCCTATCGCTACGCCATTGAATTGTGGCAGTGGCAACACAAGTATATCTACTATATTTTTCACTTTATAAGATGCACCAGACTACAAGACGTACCCCAGGTTTAGACAACAGAAAATTAGAAAAAAATATATTCTAGGTCCTTTTTGAAGGGAGTGTTTTTTACTGGTGTTTTACGGAAGTGGAGGGTTCAAGGCCAGTAACTGTAGGGTGTAGCATGGGGGTGAATAGTTTTGGTCAGCTCCTGTTACCTTTACCATGTCATCTGCTGACCATTGTAACAACCAGCAATGGTGCATGTGGTCACCTCATTAAATGTACCTATCCAAATAAATTTGTCTCCATTGCTCTGTTGCTCCATGCTGTGCTTCTTGTTCTGCTAGATTATTTTTAAGATTTGAGACCCAGTTTTGGTACACACACAGCTCTGCTATACACACAACACACATACAGCTCTGCTATTTGCACAGTTCAATTACATACATACAGCTCTACACACATGCACTCTTAGCATCTTTAGTAACAATTCCTCCCTGAGCACTGAATGATCCAGCTCTGCTCCATGTCAGCTGAAAGAGAAAGGTAAATGCAGAGCCCCCTCCCACGCTGGGCCCCTGAGTATCAGAACAGACTGCACAAGCGGTATATCTGCCCCAGCACTGCTGTTTTCCCACACGAGTATCTGCGCAGAAAAACAGCACATAATCCCTATCATCTGCAGGCTACCTGCACACGTTGTGGATTACGTGCTGATTTTCGTGTGGAGAAAACTAAAAAAGTAAGATCTCATACACATGGCCGTACCGTGCTTGATGTGGATGTCACATCTCACCGTGCCTTGGAGCGCGGCATCACAGCATTATATCTACTCCTCCAACTTGCAACTCTATAGAGGCCTTTCAGTTGCATCCTCTGTCTTCACTGTCCTGTACTTAAAGGGAGTCTGTCACCAGCATTTCACTTTTTTAACCCTTCCCATAGCTCCCTAGCATGCTTACAGTTAATAAAAACGTTACCTCTGGCATCAATCCTGGACTTATAAAACCATCAAAAACGATCTTTATAACATATGCAAATGAGGGCTTGCAAGTGCCCAGGGGCAACGTTACCCTCGTAGGTGCCCTGCTTGCTCAGCCTTTTCATTGCTTCCCCCCACCCCTTCCTACCCTCCGCCCGCCCATCCTTTCCCTCTGACCGCCTATCTACCAACTTGTTATTCCGCAGAGATCCCGAGCCTGCGCACTCATTCCTTTAGCCGGCGCATGCGCACTGCGATGCCCATTCCTTGTATGGCATCACAGTAACTATTGCGCATGCGCCGGCTAACGATGCGAAAACACAACAAAGGAGGCGGTCCATCGGCGCATGCGCATTAATTACTGTGATGCCGTACATAGAAACATAGAATGTGTCGGCAGATAAGAACCATTTGGCCCATCTAGTCTGTACAAGGAATGGGCATCACAGTGCGCGTGCGCCGGCCAAAGGAATGAGTGCGCAGCCCCGGGATCTCGGCGGAATAACAAGTTGGTAGATAGGCGGTCAGAGGGAAAGGATGGGTGAGCGGAGGGTAGGAAGGGGCGGGGGGAAGCAATGAAAAGGCTGAGCTAGCAGGGCACCTACGAGGGTAATGCCGCCCCTGGGCACTTGCGAGCCCTCATTTGCATATGTTATAAAGATCATTTTTGATGGTTTTATAAGTCCAGGATTGATGCCAGAGGTAATGTTTTTATTAACTGTAAGCATGCTAGGGAGCTGTGGGAAGGGTTAAAAAAGTGAAATGCTGGTGACAGACTCCCTTTAAGATAGTCATCCTGTTGATGAGTTGTATGATCACAGTCAGTGTTTGGACTGCCATGAGTGGGGGAGGCGGGGACCCCATGCATAGCAGTGTTGCTGGTAGTAGTGGCCCCTGTAGCCACTGTGGTGGCGGTAGGGGAAGTGCCGGTTGTAGTGGCACAGGTAGGGGCAGTGATAGCGACAGTAGCACACCAGTCAAATACAGAGCAGGGAATTGGGAGGGGGGCCAAGGAGCTTACGATTACATATCACGTCTGATAAAAGTGGCATGGAGGGTGAGGATGACGATGATTGTGTGTGGATGGGACCTGGGAGCCGGATCGTAGTGTTGAGGAGGTAAAATCAGAGGAGGAGGGTGGCGGCAGCAGCAATAAAGAGCAGAGGCAACATATGGCCAAAGCCTCTCAAAAAAACTGCCAGGGACAGATCTGCTTCTATTATGGCCAGCTCGGGAATGGTGATGCCACTGGTTCTGTGGGTGCAGGCTCAAAACAAGCCAAGCTCATGTGCCACAAGCTCTGTGAGATTATCTCCAAACGAACAATTATTCTCCAGAGTGTCAGCATTGCTGTGTGCAAGATATGCAGGATGAAAATAAGATAGTAACAAAGGAATAGATGGGCACTCTAATATCCAGAACACAAATTTCGTATATTCACACTATTTGTATTTATTGATACATATGATAAAAATTCCAGATGCGTAAAATTGCTCCAGATCAGAAATATATATGAACAATCTAATCAATATCTTCAATATCTATACGCAAAACCTCATAAATAAAATACAGGCCTGTAAATACAATAAAATACAGCAATAAAATGCATTAAAATACAAATAATAGCCGCTGAGAGTACACAATAGATTATTGCCGGTTGATTTGAATTGCTGCTATAATTAAATCCATCCAATCTGCAAGCATGTGTCCATCTGTGTGGGTGATTTATTTAACGTGCATAGGAATCCGCTAGGGTAAATTAGATTGTGTCACTGTGCTCAAAGGGATGTAATGTTCAGTCACTATAGTAATTCTTGTATTGCCCACAATCAGCAGGGGCTCAGCAATGTTAGTAGCAAGATAATGTTACACCTATAGCCGCTTTCCTGGAAATGTAACTTTTTACTCCAGTGTTGCGATCCCAGTAATTTCTGTTCAGTACTATGAGCTGACCGCAATTGTCTAACAGAAGACTTCAATGCCGAATATTCGGCAATATTCAGTATTATTTGAAATGTCGTGCAGTGAAATAGTACTCACGCTAGTGGTGGTGTCCGGTCCGTAGCGTGGATGAAAGGCAAGCTTACCTTTTAGGAGCAGATTACGAGACTGCCTTACTGTTATATACCGGGTCTGTATAGTCCGCTTTGGCTGTTGTACAGGTCCGGCTGCAGGTCACAGGTCTCTCTCTGCTTTCGCCGTAGTCAGTTTGCAGTGGGCGTTTCTCATAACCTCTGCATAGCCCATGCAGCTAGTTTGATTGCAACGGCTGCCTTGTGTTGTCCGTAGGTTACCAGACTATGGCCAATAGATCTGGAACTTTTTTATTCACTGAAAACGCTTTCTCTATATAACAATGCTGTTGTTAATCTAGTGAGAAACGCCCACTGCAAATAGAGGTTCAGACCGTGAACTGACTATGGCGAAAGCAGAGAGAGACCTGTGACCTGCAGCCGGACCTGTACAACAGCCAAAGCGGACTATACAGACCCGGTATATAACAGTAAGGCAGTCTCGTAATCTGCTCCTAAAAGGTAAGCTTGCCTTTCATCCACGCTACGGACCGGACACCACCACTAGCGTGAGTACTATTTCACTGCACGACATTTCAAATAATACTGAATATTGCCGAATATTCGGCATTGAAGTCTTCTGTTAGACAATTGCGGTCAGCTCATAGTACTGAACAGAAATTACTGGGATCGCAACACTGGAGTAAAAAGTTACATTTCCAGGAAAGCGGCTATAGGTGTAACATTATCTTGCTACTAACATTGCTGAGCCCCTGCTGATTGTGGGCAATACAAGAATTACTATAGTGACTGAACATTACATCCCTTTGAGCACAGTGACACAATCTAATTTACCCTAGCGGATTCCTATGCACGTTAAATAAATCACCCACACAGATGGACTTGGACTGATTAGTGATTTTTTTTCCTGATTTTTTTTCTTGATCTTTTTATTTTTCTATTATTGGCACATTGATATTACCAGGACTATTTCTTTAATACTAGCACCTTTGAATTTGTGTTTTTCTTTATCCATACTTTATAGGTAGGAGGTATACTGTTTCCACATATTCAGTCAATATTCTATCCGAACATTGCAGCAGGAGCTTGCACATGCTTGCAGATTGGATGGATTTAATTATAGCAGCAATTCTATTCAACCGGCAATAATCTATTGTGTACTCTCAGCGGCTATTATTAGTATTTTAATGCATTTTATTACTGTATTTTATTGTATTTACAGGCCTGTATATTATTTATACATTATGCATATAGATATTGAAGATATTGATTAGATTGTTCATATATATTTCTGATCTGGAACAATTTTACGCATCTGGAATTTTTATCATATGTATCAATAAATACAAATAGTGTGAATATACGAAATTTGTGTTCCGGATATTAAAGTGCCGTCTATTCCTTTGTTACTAAATTTCGGTGCCCTGAGTGCGACATCAGATTGGTGCACCTGGCTATCCCACATCAGAGGTAGAGTCGTCCTATACCCCCTATTTTAAAAAAAAATAAGATATGGCTGTTTAAATACATACGTAGGTACCATGGTTCTATTCTAGCACATAATGTGACATCATCAATTACTGTGGAAAAATAAAAGTGGCTGCCAACTAGCACAACAAGGGTGTCATCCTTCTCCAGGTCTCCTTTGTGGCAACCAGGCCACATCCACGTGCAGTAGTTTCCTTGTCGTTGTCATTATCAGTTAGGCCCCTTTCACACGGGCGAGTATTCCGCGTGGGTTGAACGCATTGCACCCGCACTGAATCCGGACCCACTCATTTCTATGGGGCTGTGCACATGAGCTGTGATTTTCACGCATCACTTGTGCATTGCGTGAAAATCGCAGCATGCTCTATATTCTGCATTTTTCACGCAACGCAGGCCCCATAGAAGTGAATAGGGCCGCATGAAAATCGCAAGCATCCGCAAGCAAGTGCGGATGCAGTGCCATTTTCACGCATCGTTGCTCAGTGACGATCGGGCTGGGGACCCAATCTGTATTATTTTCCCTTATAACATGGTTATAAGGGAAATAATAGCATTCTGAATACAGAATGCAAAGTAAAATAGTGATGGAGGGGTTAAAAATAAAAAATAATTAACTCACCGAGTCCACTTGCTCGCGTAGTTGAGCTTCCGGCTAAGGACCTGTGGTGACGTCACATCACATGATCCAATCACATGGTCCCTCACCATGGTAATGAACCATGTGATTGGACCATAGTGACGTCACCACAGGTCTTTTGTCAGGTCCTGAAGATAGAACAGAAACCGGCAGCTATGGAGCAGGTAAGGCTACTTTCACACTTGCGTTTTTCTTTTCCGGCATAGAGTTCCGTCACAGGGGCTCTATACCGGAAAAGAACTGATCAGGCATATCCCCATGCATTCTGAATGGAGAGTAATCCGTTCAGTTTGCATCAGGATGTCTTCAGTTCAGTCGTTTTGACTGATCAGGCAAAAGAGAAAACCGCAGCATGCTACGGTTTTCTCTCCGGTGAACAACAAAAACCGAAGACATGCCTGAACGCCGGATCCGGCATTTTTTCCCATAGGGATGTATTAGCGCCGGATCCGGCGTTCAGAATACCGGAATGCCGAATCCGTCGTTCCGTTATGCGCATGCGCAGACTGAAAAAAAAGGTGAAAAAAATAAATGCCGGATCCGTTTTGCCGGATGACACCGGAACGACGGATCCGGCATTTCAATGCATTTTTTCGACTGATCAGGCATTTTTAAGACTGATCAGGATCCTGATCAGTCTTACTAATGCCATCAGTTAGCATACATTTTGCCTGATCCGGCAGGCAGTTCCGGCGACGGAACTGCTTGCCGGATCTCTCTGCCGCAAGTGTGAAAGTACCCTAAGTTAACATAAATTATTTTTTTTAACCCCTCCATCCCTAATTTACTTAGCATTCTGTATTAAGAATGCTATTATTTTCCCTTATAACCATGTTATAAGGGAAAATAATAAAATCTACACAACAACGATCCCAAACCTTCTCACGCGGGTGCAAAACACATTAAAACGCTTTGCACTCGCGCGGAAAAATCGCGCATTTTACCACAATACTCCTCCTACTCAGCTCCGTTGTCAGCCATCAATTGTCTTCCCACCAACTCCAACTAGGCAATGTGGTTAGTGACAATGGCAGGAACATTGTGGTCATGGTACATTTGATGGAAATAACAAATGCTCCCTGCATAGTGCACATGATCAATTTAGTCGTGCAACGCTTTTTGAAAGCGTCCAGGAGACGGTCTTTGCATTTCAGCCACTCATGTTGTAAGGAACGCCCTCTGGAGCTATCAGTTGAATGCACGCAGTTACCACATCAACAAACATGCATTCACAACTCAGTTTTTAGCCAGTTTAGCTGATATTTAGACATTGGTGTTCTGCATAGGAGAAATCATCTAAATGATTTAATTCATTTCTGCTGGCTACAGTCAAAAACTGTTTTGTGAATGCATGTTTGTTGATGCAGTAACTATTCCAAATACTCTGTGTGCCAGCACCCTTACCACCAAGCAATCTGATTGCTGGATAGCCATGTTTTAGACCCTCGCTATCAAAGCAAAATTTAAGATTTTCCTAGCTTTCAGTGAAGGAAAATATAGATTTTATGAAAGACAGGAGACGAACATTATGCTAATAAATGTTTCTTTTACTCCAAGCAGCAGAATAGTTAAACGTGTTACGCTGGGTTCACACCTGAGCGTTTTACAGCGCGTTCCTATGCGCTGTAAAACGCACAACAGGCAAGAACCAATGATTCCCTATGGGAAGGGTTCACACCTGGGCGTTTTACAGCGCGTACGATCGCGCTGTAAAACGCCCGACGCTCAAACAAGTACAGGAGCTTTTTTTGGCGCGTTTGACGCGCGTTTGGGCCATAGACTCTTTGGACAACACTGCTGTCAATCACCCAAACGCGCGTCAAACGCGCGTTCACTAAAAAAGCGCATAGAAACGCGCGTTTGAGAAACGCCTAGGTGTGAACCCAGCGTTAAAGAAAAAAGAAATTTACATAAACATGCAAACAAGGTGTAGTCGGTAGCCAATAGCAAGGTATCTCAGGTGATAAATGGCCTCTGTAATCAAGTGACTCCCTTCTTTCTGGAGACAAATAAAGTAGATCCAAAAAGAAGTGAAGGTAACCAAGGAATAAACTCAATGAAGATGAATTTTCAGAACTTGAAGATGAAATTGGAAACTTCTCCAAACATATGGAAGTAGATTAGACTGAAAGAGAATAAGCAATACATGGGTGGGTTATTAGGGAGGGATAATGTTCGTCTCCTGTCTTTCATAAAATCTATATTTTCCTTCACTGAAAGTTAAGAGAAATCAATTTTATTTCAAGGCAGGAGACTCCATTATGCATGTTTAAAGCTTATACTTCTAAAATATGCAATCAACAATAACAGTTTAATTAAGTAAGTTAAGATAAGACTAGTATCATTCAAATAACAGCATGGACACATGAGGGTCAGGGCGGAAATAAAAGGTTCAGAAGCCCAGTTGGCTGCCTTCAGAATATCAGTAAGAGAGCCTCCTGCTTGCCTGACTTTAGTTGACATAGCACCCTTGGTGGAGTGGGCTTTAAAGATGGAGTATCAATCCCAGCTAGGGACCTAGTCTGAGATATCCATCGGGATAAAGTATAAGCAGAAACTGGAGCATGGGGCTTGCAGTAGGAAATAAGGAGTTGTGAGCATGAAGGATTTCTAAGAGGAAGAGATCTCTCTTAGTAGGATTGTAAGCAGTGGTCTACACACAATTTCTCTTGTTGGGGAAACATCGGGTAGAATGGATCCCGTTGATTGCACCAATCAAACCAGATTTTCCAGGCTGATCCGTAAGAAGATTGGGTACCTGGAGCACAGGCGTCTGAGAGGATGCTTTGAGTAATGTGTGGAAATTCGAAATCAGAGTTTGTTGGCCCGAGATGAGCCAGGCTACAAGGGACAAGGTCTCTGCTAGAATCAGGGGGTGTGAATTCCCAAAGGGGTCCATGAGAATGGAAGGATGAAATGGAAGGATGCGGGGAAAGTCTACCGGCATCTCCAAGATCTGGGGAAACCAGGTCTGGGTCGACCATAAAGGAGTGATCAACATTAGGGTTTCCTTTTGAATTTTTGTCAGAAAAATGACTTGCGGGATTATGGCAAATGGAGGAAATGCATACAGTCCCCTAGGGCCAAATTTGGAGGAGAGCATCTGTGCCTACAGCTTCTGGATCTGGGCGCCAGCTGAAGAATGAGGGAGTTGAGGGCGTTGCCGATTCAGACTGGACGCAAAAAGGTCCATCTGAAAAGGACCCCAAAGAGATTGAAGATGTTTGAGGAGGAGAGGATCCAGTCTCCAGTCGCTGTTGTCGACCAGGGAGCGGGAATTCCAGTCTGCAATAGAATTGGAAAGGCCCGGAAGATATTCTGCCTTGAGAATGATGTTCTTGTCTAGGCAAAAGTGCCAGAATTCCTTGGCAATGTTGGCCAGGCACTCTGATCTGGTGCCCCCAAGGCAATTGACATATTGCACTGCTAAGATGTTGTCCATCCTCAGAAGAATGCAACAGTGTGACTTGTCTTTCGTGAAACTCTTGAGAGCAAAGGATCCGGTCAGAAGTTCGACACAATTGATATGAAGACAGGCCTCTTCTGCAGACCACTTCCCTCCTGTGGAAAGCCGCAACGAGCCCCCCAGCCCTGGAGACTGGCATCTGACTCTATTATCATGTCCGGGATTGGATTGAATTGAAGATAGCCTTCCCATTCCAGGCCTGGATATGTTGTAACCACCACAGGTGTTAGTTGTAAGTGGCAAGTCTTTAGACGTTGAAGAGCCCTGTAGTGTAGTGGTGCAGGAAATATGACCTGGATTGAAGCTGACAACAGGCCCACTACCCGAGCGATAGCTCGCAGATATACTTGTTTCTTGTTGAGTAGAGATCGTATTTCTCTCCGGATGATCTTCAACTTCCTGGATGGAAGGCTTAGGATAGCTCATCGAGTGTCGATCAGGAAACCCAAAAATTTCATCTCTTTTGAGGGATTCAAAATAGATTTTTTCATGATTTATAAGAAAACCCCCAGGTTCGTCAGGAGAGATAGAGTCCATTGAATATGGAGTAGAATTAATGACCGAGACTGAGCCACGATGAGCATGTCGTCTAGGTAAATAATTAGACGAACACCTCAGGATCTGAGCATGGCGACCACTGGTTTTAATAGCTTTGTAAAGCACCTGGGGGCCGAACAGAGACCAAATGTTAGACTTGAGAATTGGAATTTCGACCTTCCCATATGAATTGGAGGTAAGGCTGGGATAGAGGGTGCATAGGCACCGTGAGGTAAGCATCTTTCAGGTCTACCTTGGCAAGCCAATCGTGTTGTACTAGTAGGTCTCTCAATAGATAAATGCCCTCCATTTTGAAGTGGTGGTAGAAAGCATAATCGTTGAGGGTTTTAGGTTGATGACTGGTCTGTGACCGCCGTCTCTCTTTTTGACCAGAAAAATATTGTTCAGGTAACCTTGGGATTGCCAAGGGATTTGTGTAATTGCGTCTTTGGAACTCAGTTCCTTTATTTCCGATCTTACTAGATCTCTGTCTATTTTTGAGAAAAATATGGAATCGGGTCTTTGAGTTTGTACTGGTGGACATACGAATTCTATTTGATAACCCACCACAGTGTTTAGAATCCATGAGTCTGTGGTTATCGTAGCCCAAACATGGATAAAATAAGCAATTTGTCCTCCCAAGGGAAGATGGGAAGAAACTGAAAGAAGAAACTTGCTTACCTGTAGTGGGTCTGGACTTTGAGAAGCCCCTCTGTCCTCTTGCCCTCCATGGGCGTCCTCTGGTGGGGAAGAAAGGAGTTGTTGTATAGGAGGCAGATGGGATAGGGAATCTATCTGTACGGGGAGGGCCATGGTAATATTGACCTCCTTGGAATTGGTGGCTGGGAAACCGGCCCCTTCGTTTCCTAGCCCTGCCAAAAACACGTCCGTGAAATACACGTTTCAAAGACGTCTGAGAGTTTTCTAAAGATAAAAACAGCCCCACATATTTGTTAATTTCTTTAACAAAGCTATCTCCAAAGAGAGCCACCTGATGGGGGAGGAATCTCAGAAGTGGCCAGGTGGATCAATTGTGGGTCTAGGCGCATGAGGATTGACCTCTATCTTTCAGCGCAAATGGATGCAATGGCATTCCCTAGCAGACAAATTGCCCTTTGCGCCCATCCTTTAAGAGTCGGGAGATCAATAGATTCACTGGTGTTAGAGGCGGTGTCAGAGAGGTCCAGGATTTTTGTTAACTGGCCTGTCACGTCAAGGAGTCTATCTTGGATGGCTTTGAATGAACAATCCACCCCTTTTTTGTGGTTTTTCCCTCTTTGAAAGAAATTTCACTAACGTTGGGTCCAACTCTGGGGTGTCTGTTATATTTTGTGGGAGAGTGGGCCTGAGTCATTCGGAACGCAATTTGTTCCTTGCCGTTCTGTCCAACGGCTTTTTTAGCCACAAGGATAAAAATTTGGATACTTCTGGATGGGGGACCCATTCCCTAGATCTGGGATGTTTTATCATCCTGGGGTCAAAAAAAGGTGTACCAGACCCGTCCAAAAGTACAGGGTTCTCAGACCCCTCTTCCAAAAAGTAATCTCCGTCATCGGAGATGTCCTCATATAGTGAGTCAGTCTCTAGGTCCGAACCATCTGAATCAGTGTCAGAGGAGTCTGGAGCAAGGTTGAAAGAATCAGGCTTGACCCTGAAAGCCTTATTAGCCCGCTTTATGTGTACCTCCGCAGGGGAAGAGGGTGTTAATAATGCTGCTTCGGCAGCAGAGGTATTGCTTTTTGAATATGCCGTTTCAAGGATTTCACCAGTGGGGAATCAGTATTAAAATGTCACCTTTTGTAAAAGGCTTTATCTTTTTTCATGCCTTCCATAAGATGGGAGGTAGAATCCTCCCGACCAGAAAAGGTCCAACGGAGTAGAAGGACCTTTCTGAGGAGACTGAGTGGGTTGTGACTGAGCGATTGCTAGGGCTACGGACATAGCAATGGTGTCTTGCATAGAGCTCATAGCTGTACGAACAGCAATGTTAACAGATCTAGCAACAGATGTATCCACTAGGGATTGGATTACGCTCATTCATTTCCACGCCTGGCATGCCAGGAGTCTTCAGGGTATCCTCTTTAGACATAGTAAAATATATAGGGGCATATAGGAAATATCTATATATATATAGTACAGACCAAAAGTTTGGACACACCTTCTCATTCAAAGAGTTTTCTTTATTTTCATGACTATGAAAATTGTAGATTCACACTGAAGGCATCAAAACTATGAATTAACACATGTGGAATTATATACATAACAAAAAAGTGTGAAACAACTGAAAATATGTCATATTCTAGGTTCTTCAAAGTAGCTACCTTTTGCTTTAATTACTGCTTTGCACACTCTTCGCATTCTCTTGATGAGCTTCAAGAGCTAGTCACCTGAAATGGTCTTCCAACAGTCTTGAAGGAGTTCCCAGAGATGCTTAGCACTTGTTGGCCCTTTTGTCTTCACTCTGCGGTCCAGCTCACCCCAAACCATCTCGATTTGGTTCAGGTCCGGTGACTGTGGAGGCCAGGTCATCTGGCGCAGCACCCCATCACTCTCCTTCATGGTCAAATAGCCCTTACACAGCCTGGAGGTGTGTTTGGGGTCATTGTCCTGTTGAAAAATAAATGATGGTCCAACTAAACGCAAACCGGATGGAATAGCATGCCGCTGCAAGATGCTGTGGTAGCCATGCTGGTTCAGTATGCATTCAATTTTGAATAAATCCCCAACAGTGTCACCAGCAAAGCACCCCCACACCATCACACCTCCTCCTCCATTCTTCACGGTGGGAACCAGGCATGTAGACTCCATCCGTTCACCTTTTCTGCATCGCACAAAGACACTGTGGTTGGAACCAAAAATCTCAAATTTGGACTCATCAGACCAAAGCACAGATTTCCACTGGTCTAATGTCCATTCCTTGTGTTCTTTAGCCCAAACAAGTCTCTTCTGCTTGTTGCCTGTTCTTAGCAGTGGTTTCCTAGCAGATATTCTACCATGAAGGCCTGATTCACAGTCTCCTCTTGACAGTTGTTCTAGAGATGTGTCTGCTGCTAGAACTCTGTGTGGCATTGACCTGGTCTCTAATCTGAGCTGCTGTTAACCTGCGATTTCTGAGGCTGGTGACTCGGATGAACTTATCCTCCGCAGCAGAGGTGACTCTTGGTCTTCCTTTCCTGGGGCGTTCTGCATGTGAGCCAGTTTCTTTGTAGCGCTTGATGGTTTTTGTGACTGCACTTGGGGACACTTTCAAAGTTTTCCCAATTTATTTGGACTGACTGACCTTCATTTCTTAAAGTAATGATGGCCACTCGTTTTTCTTTACATAGCTGCTTTTTTTCTTGCCATAATACAAATTCTAACAGTCTATTCAGTAGGACTATCAGCTGTGTATCCACCTGACTTCTCCACAATGCAACTGATGGTCCCAACCCCATTTATAAGGCAAGAAATCCCACTTATTAAACCTGACAGGGCACACCTGTGAACCATTTCAGGTGACTACCTCTTGAAGCTCTTCAAGAGAATGCCAAGAGTGTGCAAAGCAGTAATCAAAACAAAAAGGTGGCTACTTTGAAGAACCTAGAATATGACATATTTTCAGTTGTTTCACACTTTTTTGTTATGTATATAATTCCACATGTGTTAATTCATAGTTTTGATGCCTTCAGTGTGAATCTACAATTTTCATAGTCATGAAAATAAAGAAAACTCTTTGAATGAGAAGGTGTGTCCAAACTTTTGGTCTGTACTGTATGTCACAGTGGCACCGCCTCCAGGTACCGAGTGGGATAGTCCAGGATGACCAAGATGTGTTGGTGCCCACTAGCGGACTTCAGTACTGGGCCTACGAGATCCATAGCGATTCTCTGAAATGGTACCTCGATAATCGTTAGGGGCACTAAGGGACTGCGGAACAGGTGCTGGGGGCTAGTGGTTTGGCAGGTTGCGCAAGACTTACAAAAGTCATCCACCTCTCTAAAGAAATTGGGCCAGTAAAACCATTGTAGTATCTGGTCCTGTGTCTTCTGCAGTCCCAGATAATCCCCCGAGAACATGTTAGTGGGCTAACTCTAACACAAGTTTTCGATAGGCCCCGGGAATCACCAACTGTTCAACAGGTTCACCCGCAGCTTCTTTACCCGATTTAGCATATTCTGGTGGACCACAAAACGGGGAAACATCGACTCAGCCATAGATTGTTGGGGTACCCCATCAAGTATTACCCCATTCTCCCAGGCCCGGGATAGTGTTGGGTGTCGGCGTTGGTATGTACCGAAATTCTCACCGGAGACGTTGAGGTCTGCCAACCCAGGACCCGGTGGCAACTCCTCCACGTCTCCCACCATTACCCTATGCAGGGTTGTTTCCCCCTCTTCCACCGAAGCGGCGGTCACCCCTACTGCTGGCCCTTCGGCCTCAGGTTCCCAGGGTTCTGGCCGTCCGATGAACAAGGCCAATCTCCTGGGCTTATCCTTGTCTCAGGGATGTTCTTAACTCTCACAATCGGCCATAGGGCAGGGAAACCTGGAAAGTCTCTCCCGATTATGAGTTCATAGTGGAGATTTGTGGGTCCACCTGCCCCGGCCACTGTGGTTAGAGACACCAGCGCGGTGGGGTAGTTTTTCAAGTCTTCATGAATGCACATCACCCCAACTTTCCAGCCAGTATACTCAGCTGACCGCACCAGGGTAGCCCTTACCAGGGTCACCAATCTCCCTGAGTCCAGCAGCACTTCTGCTTGAGTATCTTCTACTTCCACCTAGCACAAGTGGTCTAGAGCCTCTGGGGTACCTCTGGCACACAGTTTTCTAGCATATAGCGATTGTCTGTAACCACAATTAGTGTCCATGGGCTCAACCCGATGAAGACACTCAGCCCTGGTGTGGCCAGGTTCATGACACCGCCAGCAGATTAACTTGGTCCAGCCCATAGGGGGAACCTACCGGGGGGTTTCATTGGCTCAAACCAGTAGGCCTGGGGTGGGGAGTTCTGGAGTTTGCCTGCCCTCCTCCCAAAATAACTCCCCTTGAGATTCTTCATGGTCTCATAGCATTCCACCAGGTCCACCATTTCCAGGGCATTTCCATGGGATACCTGGCCGATCCAGTGCTGGAGAGGGGGTGGCAGCGCCTTCCAGAATATGTCAGCCAATAGTCTATTCAGCATAGCCGTGGGACTCAGCACATCAGGCTGTAGCCACTTTTGCAAAAGGTGGAGTAAGTCATAATACTGGGGTCTCGCGGGCTCAGCCGGCTTAAACCCCCACTGATGTACCCGCTAGGACTGGACCAACACATTCACCCGCAGTCTTGCCAAAATTTCACCCTTTACCTTCGGGTAGCTTGATCGTCCAGCAAGCCGAAATACATCCGCTGTGACTACCTCAGCCTACTGGTCTCGGGGCAGCTTTTCCATGGTGGCCACTTTCTCGTACATCGCCAGGTAGGTTTCGATGTCGTCTGCGGGTGTCATCTTAGGGATCGCTGCATGGTCTACTTTCTGGAAATCGTGGACACTGGGGGTTGCTCCTGCTGTCTGCAAAGCCATCACGTGTTGTAGCAGCAACTGGTTGGTCTCTTGATGCTGCTTATTAGCCTCCCGTTGGTGCAGATTGGTCTCTCGCTGCTGCAGATTAGCCTCCATGAGGGCCTTCACAACAGCCTCCATTTTGTTCTGTACAACTGTGCCAAAAAATGCAAATCCAAAAATATATCGGCGTTCAGGCCAGCCTCATTGCATTTGCCCGCACCCTCCACCAATTGTGGGGATTTACTCTGGTAGTTAGGACTAGCGGATGCAGTATAGAGGCAAAGTACACAGTTCATGAATCAAACAGCAGTGTTTGTTCACAAATTGGTGTATAACAAAATGCAGATAAGGTGTATCACAAAACGCAGGTGGCTTGGTGTTTGTTCACACACAAAGAAAGTACATAAACAATAAAAGTCACCTTTTCTCCTGGGGGTTACAACACACACTGTTAGCAGTTCAGTCTCATCAAGTCCATAGGCGGCCTGTTCGCCTTTAGAGGGGCCTGAGTCCTCCAGCCTGGCTCAAACCTCAAATCCCAGCACAGCCCTCAGTTCACAGCACACAGACTCCCGAGCTCCACTGTCAGAGGGAGGTAAATCCACCACACCTGGCAGTGCTGGCTGTTTTTTATGCCTGGCAGAACCCAGCCTGGAACCCACCCAGCACTTTGACTACTCCCAGTAAGAGCCGTCCCAGATCAGCTATGACAGCCATGCTAAATTTTAGGGTGTCAATTAGCAATAGCTGCTGCTGACATAAAATACCGGCTCTTTCTTCACCAAGGCCAGGAACCTTGGTGACACATACCTTCCATCCACAATGATTCCAGGTACCTTCTTACACCCCATTCCCAAACCCGGATTACCACACGGATGAGTATAACACCAGTCATTAGAGATTTCGTGGTGAACTTTGCGCGTTCGCCGAACATGCGAACATATGGTGATGTCCACCGGCTCCATATTCTTTTGCATCGCGCCAAAATTTGACCCATGACACATCCATCAGGTGGGACAGGACAGCCAATTGAAATGTTTCAGCACATGGACACACCACCACCCTATAGAAGAACACGATCTGGCAGCCATTTTACATTCTGTGTTTTGCCAGTGTAGGGAGAGGTTGCTTTGTGGAGCAGGGACAGGCTGTTAGGGACACCAAACACTAGCTAAAAGGGCCACAAAAGTCCTTTTAACAACTGGTATAGGTGTGCTATCAATAGGTATGATATACTGAGGGTTGTGATATACTTATAATAAACTTTCTAACATAGATAGTATATTTGTCACGATCAGTGTTGGGGGGGGGGGGGGGGACTCCACACTGAACACAGGAGGGAAGGGGAACAGTAACTAGGCCTGGAAACTAGGGAAGAAACAGGTCACCTACTAGACAACCCTAATCCGGGCCCTGACTACCTATCAATATGAATAGACCTTAAAGGTAGGAATATTCATGAGCAGGATATCTAGGCCCTGATTTCCCTATAAGGCCCTGGAATAAGTATAGGACCAGAGACAACCCATTTACTCCCCAGAAGGACGAATGGAAGTCTCTGTCTCAGGCCCAGATACAACAACAGGGAATATAACAAATACAAACAAACGCAACACTTAACTTCTGTAGAGATGGAAGAACAGGAACACCAGAGAGGATCTCACACCAGCTCAGCCAAACCCAATTGAAGCTATCAACAACATAGTCAGAAGGGTGGGGTGAGACTATAAAGGGTAGAAGTGATGACCACTGAGCAACAGCTAAGAAAAGGGAAGTGGTCATTAACCCTATCAACACTGAATCAAAAGAAATCAAGGAGGCTGTTAGATTCCTCCACGCTCAGCCAATCTCCTTGATTTCCTGACATCAGTGACTTGAGGGACCGTGACAGTACCCCCCTTCTACGGGGGACCTCCGGGCACCCAGGCCCGACCTCATCAGGGTGGGCTTTGTGAAAGGCCTTCACCAGACGATTCGCATTAACATCGGCCGCTGGAACCCACATCCTCTTCTCTGGTTCGTACCCCTTCCAGTAGACGAGATACTGGAGGGATCTACGGAGAACTCGGGAGTCCACAATCCTGCTGATTTGAAATTCTAAATTACCGTCCACTATGACAGGAGTGTGAGACAAGGAGGATGGCTCAACAGGTTCAACACATTTCTTCAACAACAACTTATGTAATACATTATGAATTTTCAAAGCCTGAGGAAGTTCAAAACGGAAGGCTACAGGGTTAACAATGGCAGTGATCTTATATGGACCAATAAATCTTGGGCCCTACTTCCAAGAAGGTACCTTAAGCTTAATGTTTCTTGTGGATAGCCTCACAAAATCACCCACTCTCAGGTCCGGACCATTCATACATCTCCTGTCAGCCACACGCTTATACCTGTTGCCCATATTTTTCAGGTTATTTTGAATTTTCCACCAAATCGAAGACAAAGAAGATAAAAATTGTTCCTCCTCAGGAATACCAGAAGTTTGAGAACCAGAAAATGTGCCAAACTGTGGATGGAATCCATATGCCCCAAAAAACTGAGACTTATGAGTGGACTTCTGTCTACGGTTATTAATAGCAAACTCAGCTAACGACAAGAATGAAGACCACTCCTCCTGGTTCTCCAAAACAAAACATCTCAAGTAAGTCTCCAGATTCTGATTGGTGCGCTCCGTCTGTCCGTTCGACTGAGGACAAAAGCTAAAGAAAAGGACAACTGTACCCCTAGTCGAGTTCAGAACGCTTCCCAGAATCTGGAAGCAAACTGAGTCCCCCGATCAGACACCACCACATCAGAGGGAATGCTATAAAATGCGGCATTTTGCTAAACCGATCAACTACCACCAGGATCACGTTTTTTCCCGAAGAATTCGGTAAATCTGTGATAAAGTCCATGGACAAATGCGTCCAAGGTCTGGACAGAATGGGTAACAGAAGAAGAAATCCAGAAGGTCAAGTATGTGTCACTTTAGCATAAGGTACAACATGCTGACACGTAGTCCTCAACACACTTATGCAGCCCCGGCCACCAAAATCTGTGCGAGATGAAATCGACAGGGGATTTACTCCCAGGATGTCCAGCCAAGACAGTACAGTGATGTTCCTCAAATACCTTATGACGTAAGTCTGAAGGAACAAACAATTTCCCTGGAGGACAAGAGTCCGGTGCATCCTCTTGGGCCTCCAACACCTTAGCCTCAAGATCAGGATATAGGGGAGATATGACTACCCCTTCAGACAAAATAGGACTAGGATCTTTAGAATCAACCCCCCCAGGAAAGGAAAGCTGTGCGACAAAGCATCCGCCTTAACGCTCTTAACCCCAGGGCGGTAGGTGACAATGAACTTAAATCTGGTGAAAAACAGCTGGCCTGCCTCGGATTCAGTCGTTTAGCCGACTCAAGTTAAGCCAGATTTTTGTGATCAGTAATAACCGTAATCGGATGAATTGCTCCTTCGAACCAATGGCGCCATTCTTCAAAATCCAACTTAATGGCTAGCAATTCCCTATTACCCACATCATAATTTTTTAGCAGTCGAGTGTTTTTTCGAGAAAAAAGCACATGGGCACCATTTACTAGGTGAAGGACCTTGCGACAAAACTACTCCCACCCCTACCTCGGATGCTTCAACCTCTACAATGAATGGCTGAGACACATCCAGTTGCACCAGAAACTTTGATTGTATAGTGGGTTGTATAGTTGTTTGTGTAGAATTTACCATGGAATGTTTCTTGAAAAATATTGCAAAGGTCAAGGATACTAAAATGATTGTAAATGTAATGGTGGGTTCTAGAGATCCCTGGTTAGAAGCCAAAAGTTTTGCGACCGATGCAATTTCTGTCAAGAAGTTCACAAGGTCAGAAGGAAAATGTGCTATAGTTTTTGCTGCCTGCTGGATAGCAGAACAGTATTTAAAGCTAAAGGAGCAAAATTAAATTCTACATAACAAAGTTGAGTGTCTGGATGAGTTATATGGAGTTATGAGAGATCAAAAAGAAAATGTAGAAGATCGCGTGAAAGTACTAACTAGAGATATTGAAGCATTAAATGTTTCTGCTAAAAGTACTGCTGCTATGTCTGTTAGTAATCAGCTAATGGTAGCAGAGAACAAGTGTTTGAAAATTGAAACTGAAGAGCTTAAAGAGAAGCTGAAGGCAGCAGGAAGCCATATTGTTGGGCCAACTGCTTCCTCCAGCACGAATCAGGCTGATCAATCTAAAAGAGAAAGGTGTGAGACACAGAAGAACAGGGCCCAAGTGTCTTCTGTCAGAACTGTTGATACAAATGGTGGATTTAAGCCTTATATTCAGTATAAGCCAGTAAAATGCTTTTCTTGTGGTCGGCTGGGTCATATCGTGAAGTATTGTCGCTTTTCTGTTAGGGAGTCACAGGAGAAGGACAATAAGGTTAAGTGCTTTGCATGTGGACAGGTGGGTCACATTGCAAATTATTGCCCAGCACAAAAAAGAAAGGAATTGTGGTAAAACTGGTCATATTTCAAGAAATTGCTACACTATAAAGGGTGCAGCAAGTGTCCCAAAAGGTGAAGAGAGTGAACCTAAAATGGAGGGAAAAGAGCGGGAAAATACTTCCTCATGGTGGAAGTATAGACAATGGCAATATGGCCGCCAAAGACCTTCTCACTGGGTTCCATTTCATGTGGTCAGGGCCCAAAATGAAAAACTAGAGTGAAATAAGGCAACTTAAATTGCAGATAAGACCAG